>NW_020312763.1:0-422144 GCF_002999335.1 Cyclospora cayetanensis | reverse complement strand
ATGCAGCGTGCACATGTTTGCCAGCCTCCTATCAATTCTGCATCAAAGCCACCGCAAGTGCTAGCAGATGTGCTCGTGCTAGAACCACTCTAGTCTTATGGCCATGAACGCATAGGCATTCCATATGATGGAAACAACTGACCACTTCTCCATCCACATGCCATGCAACAAACCGGTACATCGTATAAAGCACTAATTCAGCATGGCCCCATACTCACATAAGCGGTTCTATTGCTGCTATTGAGATTGTTGCTTTGAGCATGTGCAATATGACACGACGACACCAACGCAGATTAATGCACAGCAACCGTACTGCCACTGGCGTCCAGACAAACTGCCAACTCAGCATCGTTCTGCCGGAGGCCCTAAACGCTCCAACGCCTGCAAGTCTCCACCAACACTCCTAACCACATGTCTAAAGGACCAGTGGCATCAAGCAACACCTACAACACATTGGCTGCTTATCCGCCCACACACTCAAAAACGCACTTGCCCTCCACAACCCACTTCCTGCACATCCCCAACGCACACCGGTATTACCAAGTGCGCACCATCAGCGCAAACGCGGCATTCAGTACAACAGCGATACATCAAAGAACTAAAGGCACTCGAAGGTGCATAGGCTCTCCTCAACATGCATACCGCTCGGTCCTCCAATTCTCGCTTTCACATTCGGCCAACGCAATAGATCATATATGAGCATCCAAGTGAAACACATTTCCAGTGCAGTGCGCAGCCTGCTCCTACCCCTGCAGCTGCACATTACAACAGTGCTACCCATCCCACTGCAGCACACACGCTACGTGCTGGAATAAGCCTACATGCATTAGCTACAACAAAATGCACGTACTACACCCCACACTTTTGAATGCAGAGGGCCTACATCCTGAGTCATGCAGCGTGCACATGTTTGCCAGTCTCCATATCGATTCCGCATCAAAGCGACCGCAAGTGCTAGCAGATGTGCTCGTGCTAGAACCGCTCTAGTCTATGGACCAACGAGTCAGGAGACTTCATAAGCTGATAAAAACTCACCACTTCTCCATCCACATGCCAAGGAACAATCCTCCAGATCATTAAAAGCACTAATTCAGCATAGCCTTATACTCACATAAGCGATTCTATTGCTGCTATTGATATTGTTGCTTTGAGCACATGCAATCCCTTATGGCCTCTCATACCCCGATTCAGGCGGAGCCGCTGCAGTCTTTGGTGGCTTTAGAGCACCCGCCTACTTAGTAGGGAGGTGATGGGATAGTAGAAAATCTTGGGAGGGCTGCGTGTCCCCTGTGCCACTTCAGCACACAACTCTAAAGCACAAGAGGTACCAAACCTTAGCATGTACACACTGGCCGCTTCTGTACACCCACATCCAAAACTCACATGCCTTGCACTACCCACTTGCTGGACCTCGCCAGCTCAGACTGCCATGAGCAGACCCCCAACATCAGCACACATGCCGCACTGTATACAACATTGAAACATGAAAGAACTGCAGCGACTCCTCGGTGCTCTGGCTCCCCTGCCCATGGAGACCACTAACGTGGACGCATATCTTCTCAGCCTTGAGCTGCGTTTGCAATGCACCTTGCGATGTCTCTTACAATTCATTTTGCAGAGGCGCTACCTTACGATCAGCACTTGGCTGTATCGCCATGCTCCCACCAGGCTGCGAGGCACCCTGTTCAGATGTGCTAATCATCAGCCTTTCTATGTTTGTTTCCGAACAGAACCTCTTAAGACTTGCGTTTCCCGGGCGGTTCCGGCTTTCCAGCAAATAGTAAACATTCGATTCAGACAGGGCACTCATTCAGCAATAGATTTGTACAACAATACCCTGCGATCAAGCACTACCGTGCTCCACACATGGGGGTATGACTTTAACCCGTGACCAAACGCATTGCCAACAACTTGTCACCACAAAGCCACGCAAGCAACAGACGAGCCAAAGGTCTTCATATCTTGCATGCACTTTAGAACTGCCTTTGGCTGCCTTGCATGCAATTCACTCTAACAAGTGTAAGTCAGCCAAATTACAAAATTGCATACACGATGTGCGAGCAAATCAAGAAAGGCTATTGACAAAATAACGGTTAGAATTGCACAGCAAACTGCCATCTCTCAAACAACCCATGACTACCATTTCATGCCAGACACAACCTCAAACACAGCCCCTGCCTCTAGACGCCCTGAAGCAGTGCGCTGCCGGTTTCCCCAGAGCAACCCCCTGATCCACGTGGAGAGCACTGCCTTGTCCCCATCTCAGAGGCAACCTGTAGCACCTGCGAGAGTGCCAGCCAGATTTACACCTGGAACAGGTCTAGGCACTTTGGAACAGTCGACAGCACAAACACCGAACACTGCATGCGCCTGCTACACGCCAAAACCAACGTTGTGCGTAAGGAATCCATTGTGCTGGGTAAAGCGTCTGCTCGGAGTGGCGCCTCTGGAGACTGCATCCGAGCTATTCAATGTGTAGGTGCATTTTTTGTGTCACACGCCCACCCCGTTCCAACGTTCAAGACACGCCACACAGTGTACTTCTGATCCACGGTATACCTTTTTAGAGAAAGGGATTAGCAAACGAATGTCATTGATCTTTCTACCGTGCCCCGTTAGAGAAACTCTTTCAACAGCTGTCCTCTACGTGATACATTTCAAGCACAATTAACCGAAATAGGGCAAGAAACATAAACATACATGGAAACACCCCAGACAACCGCCCCAGCTACAACGCACTTTGCACATTTTCGGCACCTCTTCAGCTCGCGCCATATGCTCGCCCTACAGCTAGAGCCAAACACACTACGAGACAACACAAAATAACCACAAGCAGACATTCTTTCCACCGTAACCAGCCCACACCATTCAAGAGACAAACACTACCGCGTAGCACCTCCTTGCTTGCAAAGCATGCTGTTGCAAACAGCCACACTCACGCAGGAACAAATTCCGCAAGCCTAACTCTACCCACCTACCGTTCCCCTACCTACTGCGCCTGCTTGGTACCTATCACTCCTTGGTAAATAAGCTAACCTCTGTTGTTTCCGCACCCCCAATACAAACATCAAATGCCTGTTCCATTCTGGCGCTCTCACGATTGAGGCTTCAATACGCTGTCCACCTAGGGGCTCACGAACGCCGACACCCAAATATAGAGGCTGCCGCATGGATACACTGAGCGTGTCTTGAATAGAAAGCAGGCGCTGCAGGCTTACAGTGTATTGCCTCCTGCACACACTTTTCACCAAAAGAGTGCAGCCTGTACTCAGGGATAGATTAAGACATTTACCCAGCAACTGTCACTGTCTGGCGAACGTAATCAAGGCATAGTTTCACGGAAATGATGGAGGCTGCTTTACTAACTGCAAACACACCAACCATATTTAGACCAACCAGTAAGACGCACGGCAGTTTCTGCTGAAGCCTGTTTAATACGAAATGTAGCCTTCCACTCAGGCATTGAAATCTAGTAATTTGCCAATGATGCAGTGGTACCTCTTCATTCACACAAACACGCAAACGATTACAGAATGTGGACAGGACAGGGCAACAACCTTATGCAAACGGGCAACATAGCGTATGGAAAGGTCCTCTGAAACACCAATCTGGTAGGCAATGCACACAACACGGAAAGCAGTCGCCACAGATTGACGTAAGACAAGGTAGTCCTATGCTGCCTACCGACGCATGTGGAGGCACACACGGCACTTCGCACATGTGCCACCAGCAGTTCCATGCTATTGATGTGCACAACGTGCCGAAGCACCAGACCAATTGGTACTACCCCCTCTCACACCACTGTTTGCTTGTTACTTGGTAAAGCATCTTGTTTGCCCTGTGGCATTTGCTTTAGGCAAAGACGTTCGCGTTCTGTGCACTAGCATCAAACCACTGTCGAGTATTCCGAAAACATCCGAAGGGCCTAGAGCTGATACAAAAGCCACTCGGCCTTCGAACGACCCTATAAGCCAGTTCAAGGCAAATGATAAAGCCGCACTAAAGCTGTAACTATTTGCCACTTAGTGGCTGCACGTAAAAATCTGAAACGAGGGATGTACGCCATTGCCTGAGGCCACACCCACTCTCGGATGTACGAGATTCGGCATGATCCACATTTAGCACACTTGTTTCCCTCGCCAAACCTCATGCACTTATGACGCAGTGCAACCACAGTAAAATAATATGAGGACCGTTCGCCGCTCAGCAGCTAGGTAAGCCACCAGGGCCCTTCAGTCAGCAATCACACCGACCCGCACACTAATGCTCTGTTACCACATTGCCGAACAAACAATGAACACGATCCTATAGGTAACCACAGAGGAACATCGTGCACCGTACAAAATCATTGGCTTCAGCTATTACCGCAGGCGTCAATCTACTGCGCAAAAGCGTCACACGCTTTTTGCAAAATCCATAGAGGCCAAGTAGCACGAAGAGTTATGCCCACAGCAAAATAGGTGAGAATCACAACATTCGTCAGACGCATCACCATGCCTTCTTGCCCATGGGGGTGTAATCCCTACGACGACGACCTGCAACTCGAAATACTCGAAGATGAACCCAATGCACCTCAGTAGCCACACAGGAGTGCTAATAAGGGAGCTGTTACACGTGTCATCTACATCGACCTCCTAAGCATACTACTTGCGAGAATTGCCAAGCGCAGCATGTCGCGTTTACACAGGAACGCGTGGCCATGTGGCTGCTCAATACCTCAAACCGGCTGCTGCGTACTATTTGCGACGCAGTTTCACACTGGAAAAAAATGCTACATCCAGCCAGACTGCAGTACGCTAATGTGCCCAAACCATTTCAGCCCTTCTCACAATAAATAACACTCCGGCTTGTGGCTTCGACTCTCTTCAGTTAGCGTACAGTCCAATGCGTGAACGCACCATCTCAAACAAAACGAGTGCAAACCTTGAAGTAGTCATTTTCTTAATAAACAGGATGAAACTTCATCCGCCAGCTTCCTCGGCTTCCACATTGCGAATGCCTGCACCACCCACCACGCGTAACACAGCCCCCTATAGATTGCATTCCGAATGACCACTGCACCTCTCTGATCAACCTCGCAAATATGTAAATGGCAGGCTGGACAAGCTAGACAAGCATTACAGCCTACCTGCCCACAATGTGCTAGTGCTAGACAGCCACACCTTACAACGGTCTTCTACATTACAATTCTCATACATTTCCCATTTGCTACAACTGCTGTTGAGTGTATGTGCACCGCCTTGAACGATGTACAGGCACTAAGTTACCGTCAACACTACTCGGGCCGCACCGTGTGCTTTTCGTCCGACCATGCTACACCCATATCAGGTCATGTCACAGCTATTGCTGCGTCCCGCATACCTGCTGCCTCCAACCTTGCGTATATCCTTCTGGCACAATCGCACCATACCACCTTATGTTGGACTTCTGTAACAGCTAGCCCAAAACCATTCCAGTCTATGACGTGCGCGCCTGTAATAAGCCCTATGTAGCGGTGCAACAGCTTGCCAATACAACATCCAGCCACAGCACGAGCTCTTCTCGGCCCCCATATTGTCACCCTGAACGGCTGCTACCACAATGGGCCATTCTTAAGCACGCAGCTGAAACACACCCCAGGTACTGTGCGCAGCATAGTTCTCTTAAAACGGATGCACCGTGCAACAATGCTACCAATCACAATGCAGCAGAGAAGCCAGGCGCTAGTGTCAGCCTATGCGTGTTAGTAGCACAGGCAGGCACTATCCACACTAGACAAAAGACATTTTTTTGTGATATCATAGTAGCTTTTTGACACGCAAGGTGCACCAGCTAGCACAGCACTAAGCCCGGACCTCACCGCCATACGAAGAAATGCCACAGTACACAGAAAAGGAACATGGGATGTCAAGCACGGAACCAACTTCTAACTCGTTGCACTGTGCATGGTGTAGTCCGAGTTTTGTAGATGGAAACTTCTTTAAAATGCCAATATTCCCGTTGGGAAGCGCAGATTTTCGTAGACGCAGTCTTGGCAGCTGGGTAATATATGAGAAGTGTTATATGGAAGACCACAATCAGAAATGGCTACCTAACACAGCGCATCAAACGCTGAAACAAATTTACCATTCCCCGCGCTCCAAACCCCAAGCAAACTTTACTGTTTAATAAAGCACCATTCCCTTTGCCCCAGGCTCACACATCCGATGCGAAAACAGGCATTAAATTGTTGCTCTGAGCACAAGCAATACGGCACAACAACGCCTACACACATTTACGCACAGGAACCAAACTGTCACCGGCTTCCTGAGGACCCGCCAACTGAATCAGACCTCCCGGCTCGTGCCTTCTTCTGCACAGCCTAAACGCGCCTAAGATAGCAAAGTCGTACTGGAGTCGGCTAAAACGCATTGACGGCTGCGTGCCTACACTCTCACTCAGAAACAACTCTATGGCATCAGTGGTACCAAACAACACCAAGTGCACGTTGGCTGCTTCTGCACATCCACACCAAAACCCCACTGGCCTTGCACAACCCACTTGCTGGACCCCATCAACGCATCCACGCATAGCAAAGCCGCCGTCTCAGCGCATAGGTTGCATTAAATACACCAGCAATACATGAAGGAACTACAGCTACTCAACGGTGCTCAGGCTTCTCTGGCCATAGCGCCCAAATACATGCGTATCTTCGAGCATGTGTGTTGCGCTTGCATTCTACGATGCCATTTCCTTACGGTATATTGTGTGAAGGCATGACCTTGAGGTCGGCATTTGGCGGCATGCCTAGGCCACCTCTAGGCTGATGACAATGGCAACCGAACCTCCGATAGTGACAAATGCTTAGGTGTCCACACATTCGACCCATGCCCGACTTGCTGCTACTAACGCCATTCCACAAAGCATCCCTCACTCTTTAGACCCGACTAGCCTCTAGTCCGAACTAATCCACGGGGCTCGTAGCCATCCCGCATCAACGCGTCTTCACGAGTATGTGTACGCTTGCTGCTTCTGCACAGATGTTCGTGGGGTGTGCGTGTTCCGTACAGTTTCAGCTTGCCCATGGAAAATAAACATCTAGTACAAAAGCATCATCCAATCAAAAGCAGATAATCACAGCTTTATTTTACACTAACACTTTCACGTGCCCCACACATGCAGGCTTTAGCATATGACCAAACGCATTGTGAACAAAATGCCACCAGGAGCCTGCTTACGCAAGAGACTAGCCGGATGCATTTATTCCCCGCAGGCTCTTCTGCACTGATACACCACGAGCACGTTTACGCAGGTTGCTGACTGGGATACCAATCGTTATTACATTAGCAGACCAACACTACACACCTGCCAACGTGAAATAGTCCACATATTATGGGCGACACTATTTTTCAACAAGGGATTCGCAAATGAATAGTTTATTCTTTACTGACCGGTGCACGTAGGCTTTCGAGAATCGTTCGCTACACATTGTGTTCAAATAGAGCTAATCCGAACCACAGCTGGCAACCTTGATAAATCTTAAGACGTCGAAATCGCTTCGCAGAGCTACCCCAGCTGTAACACACTTGAGTGTATTTGCAGACTGTACAACCTATGCAGTCTGCTCACCCTACATCTACAGCCAAACACAAAACGAGTCAGCACAAAATAAATGCAAGCAGACATTCTTCTCATCGGCTCCAGCCTAAGCCATCTAACGAACAAAAGCGTAGGCGTAGACCGCTGAGTGCTCTCAAAGGATGCTGCTGCGTAAAGTCACAGACCTGCAGGTACAAATTCTGCTCGTCCAAATCCTTACCTACATACCGCTACCCTATTCACTTTGCCTGCTTGCTACCTAGCACTTCTTGGCGAACAGGGCAAACAAACCATGGCGTTGGCACTCGGAAAACGAACATCGAAGGCATGCTTTCATCTGGTGCACTGACTAGTGACGCTATAACACGCTGCTAATCTAGAGACCACCAAAACCAGCACTCGGAATTGGTGGCTGCCGCAGATATACTGTATGAATCTCTCGAAAGAAAAACGGGCACCGCAGGGTCATAGTGTACGACCTCTTTCAAAGACCTGCCACCCCAGAGCTTACATCCTGAGCTCGCGGATACACTAGAACAGCTACGCCCTAACTACTCTAACCCCGTTAACCTAATTATAGCAGAGCCTCACGAAGCGGCTTCCTTTCTGCCAGCTGACACGCCCAGTAATTGCACTCCATCCAACATTATATAGGGCACCTTCTGTTCAAACATATTTCATCCAAATTCAAGCCGTCCTCACGCAGTCCACACTACTGACGTGTCAATGTCGCACAAGCAGCTTTTGATGTACACAAATACGGAACGAATATAGGACATGGGCAAGACAGGGCAACAGCCACAATCAAAAGTGGACGACATTGTCTGAAAAGCTTTTTTGCAGCACAGATCCCTTATGCTGCTCACACAGCACTGCAAGCAGATGCAACATATAGCATTAATACACGGTCGCCGCACGCTGTCTGCAGATACACGTGGAAACACACACTGCACTTCGCACATGTAACATGAACAGTGAAATGCTGGCATCACATCCAGACACAGCTACAACCACCACGTGGCTTTCAAACATTCATACGAGGCAAAGGCTGAAGCTACACTTTTTCGCAACTATTTTCACGTAAGAGCTGCGCACGAACACCCAAACCGAAAACATCCTTTACCCGTAGCCAAACCCGCCTTCTGATCACATGGGAAATGGCGTGGTGTGCAACCAGCATACCATCGTTGCTCCCCACACCGTACATAGCTGTGGGCTGGTTTAACTGCAGTAAGATCCACATGCAATTACCCCACAACAGGGCCTGATGCTCTACCGGTACCCTTCAACCTGGTAGCAGATAATAACACTAACCCGCCTAATAATGCACAGCTGCTCTATTGCCCAAAAAACACTTACAACACGGCACTAAACAAAAGCTGAGGAACCCCGTCCGCCCCACAATAACGCTGGCATGAACTATTCCCGCAGGCATCAACATGATTTGCAAAATCGACAAACGTTTTCTTGTAGAATTTTGCTAAAGCCAGCAGCACATTCAACTAGTCCAACGGCAAGCGAACGTGAGAACGACCACATGCATAGGACGCACGAAGTGCGTTCCTGCTAATAGGCTCCATTGCCTAAGTCTTCAACACGCAGCTCGTAAAAGCCAAAGTTAGATACTCTGTGAGTTAGTAGGCACGACACGCCATCTAACAAAGAAACTTTTGCACATGTCATCTCGATCGACCCCTAAGCATTCTACTTCCGCGAATCAATAAGCTCAGCCTGTTGTTTTTTGCGAAGCCACACGCTGTACAAATGTGTTCCCCATAGCTTGGATCAAGGGCTGCTAATTATATAAGGCACACCTCGAACACGGAGGACCGCCAGCAACATCCAGACAGGCTGTAGCAGGCCAATGTAACCAACTCATTTCACCTCCGCCAGCAGCAACGAGCACGTAGGCCGTTGCCGTTGCCCTGCCCAGCCAGAGGACGGCTTACTAAAAAGTCTACAGTCTGAAGCAAGGCCAGTACCACCCGCAATGTAAGCCTTTCCTCAGCCAAGGACCCTAAGGGCTCATCAATACAAGTCACTAAGCAACCATTGCCAATTTTCCCCGCCCTTCACATTTCAAATATTCCAACCTGCGTACCATTGTGCAGCCGAAAGAATTCTGCCGAATGGCCACTTCCCCTCGCTGACCGACTTGACTGAAACGCAAAGGGGTGGCATGAACATGGACGGGAAGCATTGAGGCTTCCTTCAGATAGTTTCAAATCAGCACCCCTGAATGCGGCCGTCGACAGAACATTGCCCTTGTGATTGTCAGGCGCAACTGCGGAAAGCTTCTGCGCTTCCCCGAAACATGTGAGGACGCGACGAGAAACGGCAATCAACAGCAAGCGGACTACATCACGCACACTTTGTGCAAGCAACATGCCCACACAAATCATGTCAATTAACACACATTATTTTATCACGCATGCCGGCTGCCTCTACTGCTGCGCATATTATTTTGCCACGCAAGCATCACACCCAATCACCGGAAAACCAAAAACAAACAACCTTCTATTTGTTCCCACCAATTACGTGATCGCCTCAAATGAGCTTCATGTAGCGGTGCTCCAGCTTGACAATACAATACCCAGCCAAAGCACGAATATGTCACCGTCCTCCCGGTGTTCCGCTATGCTTTTGCCTCAGCAATGGTCCTTTTCTAACTACGCAAGTGAAACCAACCTCAAGCGCATAGCGTCGGCTACTCCTTTCCGTGCAGCTGCACTGGGCAACAATGCTAACGATCACAGTGTAGCATAGAACCTAGGTGCTGTCATTAGCCTAGGTAAATTAGCTGTAGGAACATTTGCCGCCTGCAACTGACACACCTCTGGACGCAAAGTGCATACTTCCTGAGTCATGTGACGTGCAAACATTTAACGGCCCTCTGATTCCATTAGCATCGAAGGCTTGGCAGAACCTAGCCGACGTACACGTGCTACAACCACTTGTGTTTCTTGCGCCAAAGCGTGATAGGGTTCCATACGCTGCAAGCAACTGACCACGTGTTCAAACACAAGCCATGGAACAAAACTACGCACCTACTGAACCACCACTCCGCTTGGCCCCATTCCCACAAACCAGATGTAAGGAGCAGTATAGTTACTGCTGCTCTGACCACATGTAGTTCGACCGGATGACACTTTCACAGATTTCACGCGCAGGATCGACAGTCCTGACGACTGCTAGGGGATCTGGCCTGGCACTGTCAATTGGAAAACATATCCCGCTTAGTGCATTCTCAATAACGAAATAGGAAAACCTGCAGCCTATTCACGGTCATCAGCCTCTTTGGCTAAGGATCTTACTAAACTACACGTCTCACCTTGCACTCGTGCGTTTGTCTTGCAATCCAAGTCGCCGCTTCCTGAGTATTCGCTTTATTAATTGCGGGGGGAAGGGGGGGAGTACTGTGCGCTCAGCGTTCGACTGCATGATTATGCTACTTCCAAGCTGCTTCCCACCATGCACTGAAGCGTCATATCTGTGCGTTTGCTTGTTGCTTTCAAACAGAGGCCCATGGGGAGTACGTGTGCTGTGTAGCTTCAGCATGCCCACAGAGAATAAATAACCAGTATATAAGCATCACTCAGGCAGCAGATGATCGTAACAGTGCTCCACATTCAAATCGCCAAGTCCCTTCACAGAAGGGGTATAGCTTTAGCTCGTGACTGAACGCATTACCAACACAATGTCACCAGACACCAGCGAGCGCAGACGACGAGACGAGAGGTCCTCGTTTCGTGCAGGCATTTCAGGACTGCCTTTACATGCTCTGCATGCAACTCACTCTGACAAGTGAATGGCACCTGAGCTACAAAGTGAATACCATAAGTGCTAGCGAGTAAAGAAAAGCACTTGCCTAATTAATGGTTACCTTTGCACAGCAAACGGCTAGATTCTAAACAGCACACGACCACGAGTTCATGCCATAAACAAGCCAAAAAGCAGCATGTGCCCGTTTGCAAACAGAAGCTGCGCCCTGCCAGTTTTCAACAAGCTACCCACTCATCCATGCGCCGCGCAATACCTTGTCCCTATGGTGGCAGCAACGTCCAGCACCTGCGAGAGTGCCAGCCGCATTTTACAGCTGAAACAGGTGTTAAAACTTTGGAATAGTCTTCAGCACAAAATTCAAACTATACATACGCCCACTACAAGCCGCGATAAACGTTGCGCCTGAGGAAACCAGCGTGCAGGATGAAGTGCCTACAGTCCGCAGTAGCGCCACCTGAGCCTATGTTCGACCTATTCAATCTGCGGTTGATTTCGTTGTTCAGGGCACATCCCGATCCCGTACCAGCTTCCAAGCAAAGCCACAAAATGTACTACTAATATAGCCTATTCCGTTTTGCGCAGAGGATTAGCAAATGAATATCAAAAACTTGATTAACTTTTTTGGAGGGTCTGCCATCCGTGCAGCGTTTGCCGGCATGACTCCTCCACTCCCGTGCTGCTAGACACCCCGACGCAAACATTTTTAAAAAGAAGAAACGCCTCACTGTCCATATGTTCGTTTTACACACAAGTAGCTGCTACCAACGCCTTCTCACATAGCGTCCCTCACTCTTTGGAGTAAAAAGACGGCAAGGCCCAACCAGTCCACACGGTTCCTAACAACCCTGCAGCAACCCGTCGGCATGCGGCTGCGTGCCTTTGTTGCCTATGAACGATTGCTCATGGTGCCTGCTTTTGCTGTGAAGTATCATGTCCCCCACGAACATTGGAACGTCACTGCAACACCGGCACTCAATTAAAATCATTTTTTCTCAAATGTATTCGACAGAGACACGCTAACGTCTAACGTGGATGCGGGTATTGCGTGAGCTCGCGACCAAACTTATTGGTACCCACCAGGAACCTGCATGAGCGATATACTAGCTAAAGGCCTTCAGTTCTTGCATGAGCTTTAAAAGTGCTCTTTCTTTCGGTATCTTTCAGCAGATCCCCCTCTAATCATTATACGGCAGCTCAGCTGCATATACAGAGTGAAAGACAACTAAGGCTGACTACTGTTCATCCAATCGTTATTCTTGCACATCCACATTCAGACATGACAAGAATAAATACTACAGAAGCAATGAACGCTGTGGGTTCTATGCAAGGGATTCGTAGATACATACCATGATTCATTTTACGCATCCCTTTGCAAATCAACCCCTGCGGGCCATCGACTTGTCTATGAAGGCATCTCGGAAAAAATACCAATGGCAGCATGATTTAGTCTGCAAGATCCTCTCACTGCTGCTGCGATGCAACGCACTTCAAATACTCTTCAATCCATTACAGCCTATGCACTTTGCTCAGTGTACAACTAGAGCCAAACATTCAACGAGGCAGCACATCACACAATCCTTTTCAAATGCCGCGCCCACTCAATCCATAGACAAACAAGTGTCTGCCATCCTCCCATGCTGAGCAATAATGCCGCTGCGTAATGTCGCAAACCTGAAGGCGAAAATTAATTCCCCCAAACTTTTTTCACAGCCTTTACCGTAACTACTGGGTCTTCTTGTTATCTAGCGCTCCTCGGCGAATAAACTAGCCAAATTCTTGCTCCTCAATTCACGATACAGGCACTGTGCCCCTGCGTCTCTATGGAACTCTGACTACCATTCCATCCCTTATTTCCCTTTTACCAACAAGCAACTTTGCCATTCACTCTCATACGCAAGCGCTCGCGCACACATGCCCTGTATCTAATCTTCGCAAGTAGCAAGCAAGCACACGCACTTTACTGCTAAATGAGCTTCTCGTGCCCACCAAAGCACAAACACCCTCCCAAAGCCAGGCATTACCACAATCTACCCAAAGCACGACCATACATATACATATACGCGAACACAGGCAAACATCCACTACTCACATCGGCGGCCTCGGACACATGCTAAGAGGAAAGGAGATTTTCTGTTTGACAGTCAATATAACACCAACAGCCAACAAGCACACAGAAACATTCACAGAGCAATTCAATATGAGCTACCCATCTCTGCCTCCAACTGCACCCGCCAACCCGAATGCCCCTCCACCTTCGACGGAAGGCACTGCTATGGACAACTCAAAAACACAAGCGCACGAAACAGCCTGCGCTAAAAAGACTTACTGATATCTCCTCATATACATAAACCCACACACCTAGCACAAAGATCAGCTCTCCACGCTAATTTTACCACCACCATCCCACACATCGTTCATATTCTACGAAGACGCCACCTCGCCGTTTACCCCCCTACACAAATCCCCACGCAAACGATCCCTGTATCCAATCCTAGCAAGCAACAAACAGTAACACGCACTGTACTACTAGAATAGCGCCTCATCTCCATCAAGGCTCAAGCGTCCCCTCACAGAACAGGCATGATCGTAAACTCCTTAAACCACACTCAAGCGTCAAGAAGCAGGCTGTTTAGCACACTGTGAACATACACTCCCCACAGCTCTATTGTCCACCACATGCCCACACGACACGCCGCAAGCAGTTCTGAAAACCAACATGCCAGACCCCAAAACCCACCGCGCGCACAACTGCTTTCAGAAAACTACCCAATACAGCATACCCAGCTCTGCATCGAGGTGCACCCGCCAGCCTGAATGCTGCTCTACCTTCGAAGCACAGCAGTACCTCCAGCAACTCGAACACACAAACTCAACTCAGCAGTGTGCGCTCCAAACGCTCACTGGCTTTTCCTGTACGTACACAAGCCCCGACCAACCAGCACAAATCCCAACCCTTCACACTAAATTGTCGCTACCACTCCACACCACATCGCCTTTCTACCTACATGTAACTTTGTCATTGACTCCCCTGCGCAATCGCAGGCTCAAATATGTCCTGCATCCAGCCCTAGCCGGAAATACACAATGACATATATTGAATTACGGAGTTGGCACCCGAAGGCCACATACTGAACCAAGCACCGGCCAAAGCCCACACTAATCCCCCTGCCACGGCATCACTCAAATGTACTCATAAAAAGCACATCCATAAAGGACAAGCCAGTCAAGCAGCCCGCAAACGCCCAGTGCCGACCGATGTGGACTCGAGCACATGTCCAACCGGCACTGCACTCACAGCATGGTGTTGACTGTCCAAGCAACCGCTTCCATGCAACAAGGGCTGTGCAACCTATCCGGCGATGCTTCCAGCTGTCACCCCCACTGCCTCTGCACCTTCAAAGGCTGCACCATGAATGGCAATTTACATGCACGTGTGTTGTGGTACGTGTGCACTCTGAACGCTTCACAGCCACCCCTAGATATATTCCAGCGTCATCCAATCAACCACATTGATTCTTAGCTGCAGCAAGTACCTACCCGCCGCGTTGCGCTATAGGAAACCGCATCAGCGACTAACACTTGTCTTAATCGTAGAACTCAACCTGGCGTGCTAACAATTGGTACAAGCAGCTGGACGACCAACGGCACACGTAGCTTCTCGGTACTTGCAAAGCCACGCAGGTTAAACCAGGTATCTCGAAGCCGAATGCGTGCCACAGTGCAACGGATCGTCTATTGCCCCCATCCGACACACTGCTCAACGTACTTTCAAGCACTCGTTCATATTTACTCAACAAATACCGTACCTAGAACGTCACCAGCCAAGGAATCTTTGCCAAACCCGACATTTTTATTTTCCATGACAGCGCATTACATCGTAGGTCGGATAATGTGTATGAACTTCAGGCCTGTGGTCGCGGTTGTGGCAAAGCGCAGATTCCGTCGAACTACTCAGTGCCGCGTGTTGCTTGCTCCTATCGTTTTTTACACTTAGAAGCACAACAGTCCTCTGCTAGCCAAGTTGGCGCATTGCACCATCGTCTGAGAAATTGCAACAAAACGCATAAGGCTTGTCCTTCACCACAAGCCGTCCGAATATGCAAGCACACCAGTACTGCCAGTGTCGCATCCACTAGCTAGATGAAGTCAGAAAACCAATTTAGCAGCCCTATGTCCATTCCCCAAGATAGTGATACAACTGGACCCACACGCATTGCAGACCGGCCATTAATTCAAATTCAGGAAGATCACGACACAGTGGCCATATTGCTTCTCCTCATTATCTAGTGTATCCCCGTGGAAGCCCCCCATTTAGAAGCAAATGACTAGCCTTCCATGTGCCCCTCAAAAATGCAGAGAGTTAGATAAATAAGTAACGTAAACGCCACACAGGTTGAACAATGCTTGCCAATTTGATAGCTGGTTAGCATGCACAGGACTTGCCTTCCGCAGGAGATCCATTGTCATTCGCAACGTCTTGTTGCACATGGTGAAACACTTACATAGCCGCTTATCCCTTTGACTCGGCCACGCTTGGATCACAAACTTACCCCCTTCACATGGCAAAATTCGCTATGTCCGTGTTATCCGGCTGCTGATGTAGGACTGGATCGCGGTCGATCCCTGATCATGCTTAATACAATGCCGTGCCTTACTTGCATTCCAGAAAACCTTGATATTCAGCATATATGCTGCCTGTCGACTCTCTGCCAGAGTGCTACCATCATACAGTAGACTATATCAGCCAGTGGTACTCACCTCTTCAGGAAGGCCATCTCCATGTACAGACTCGACGTAGCCAAGAAGTCTTCTGAGTTTAGACCGGTTCAAGACCAGTAAGGTAACGAGAAGAATTCCAATAGCTGCTGCTAACGACAGAGACAGCTTTTTCTTCCCCAAAAAGCCATCTTTATCCTTCTGGAATGATTGAAGGTGGGTCACTGATGTTGCTTGATTACTTGTCGAATCGGCACTGCCAGCCTTGACATAGCTGACAGCCAATTCGCTATTCGGAAGAATGTCGCTTTTTTGTTCTACAGCGGCACTCACCAACACGGCAAAAACAAACGGAAGGCAGTAAAGGGAGATCATCGTAGACATGTGGGCCCACACCAGTAGCTTTGAACTCTGCTTCAGTTATACTCAAATTTGAAAACACCTCCAAAATCGGGTGGGGGCGGCTTAAGCAATTCTGTAGGGTGAACGCTGCTTCCTTTTGATAATCAGCATAAGGGGTGTTAGCTGCTTCTGGGAACCAGGTGCACCAGTGCGTCAGCGAATACGGGCTGATGCTGGCTAGCAAGCGTCCATAATTTGTTTTTTTTCCTATTTGTCCACGAAGATTATAAAAATTTGTCTTTTCAGAGTGATGCGTTCAGTGTGAATTATGTGATTCACAGCGAATACCCCTGGCGACTGCATTCATTTTCTCTCCCCTTGAGTTAGATGCCCGTGCAGGGGCATGATGCGCCAGTAGATACTCTAGGTATTGCAGGGTTATTTACATTCTCCAAAGGCACATACCTTGAAGAAAAGCATTCTTGAGGGAATCCCCATGCGGTGCTAGAACGTGTTGCATATGTGGGGTGCCGTAGTTTCCTCTTCTTTGTCCTCGTACAGTGTAGCGCGTACCGCAATCTATTTTAGTGGCGACCCTTAGCTTATATGTTCTAATGCTGTTTCGTGGCGTTTTCTGACCATTAGCGATACGACCTTTTGTTGGGCTTTTTCAAGGCTCTAGCGTACAGAGGGAAAGTTTGTCATCTGTATATTGCTATATGCTATGGAGGCCCACATTGTTTGCACACTGATGCGCAGCACTTTGTGGGCTTCTCCGCACTCAGTCGTACGTAAAAGGATAAATGACCAAGGAGACAGCTTGCTAGCAGCAAGGCAACCTTACATTCAGAGGCATAGGTACTCTGGATCCTATTTTACAGAAAATGCCTACAGAAACAATAAAAATTTGTTGATGCTTCAGCGAGTGTCCCAGGGTATATTGACGACGTTAAGCCTCCTTGCATGGACCTAAAAACGACTCTATGGCGTTCTCATAGTACCAGGGAAGTTAAGAGCTCCATCCCGATCTCCAGCAAGTGACGCAGTAATCCAACTTGTTCTTGTACACACAAAAGCTTCACTAACTGGCAACCCGTTCATACCCATCATATTTTTGGATGCTTTTCTCTCAACCTGGTGCAGCACCTGCACCTACTACTGCAAAACGTCTTGCCAGTTTCACAGAATTTAGCCATCGGTTGCTCGGAACATACACACACTCTGGTTTCAAACAAAGAAAACCCTGGCTACCTACACCAATGCCACCCTGAACACCGTATAGTGCCGTCGTGCTCTATTAGCTGCTATTTTTCCGCCCTGTGACTGAAGTGTGACCTTTACACATAAAATGCAAGGGGTAAAGGGCATGCATCATGCCTTGCGTACAGAAGTCCACAGCACTCCGCCCTAACCGAAGCATGACTTGTGCAAGCACAAAAAGCAGCACAGCAGTCCCTATCCCCTGCGCAAAAGGACACATGCAACAGAAAGATGCATGCCACAAAGTCCACCAAGAATGCAGAGGAGCATCAAGCGTTCGACACCACCGGAGAGCCCTGTTCTTGAACACGGACAATCGACATGGGGTAGTTCGGCACTGGAATGGCTCATTCAGTGACCAAGTTGGGAGGGGAGGATAGGTGTACCGTGGTTTCTCATGGAGGTGACCGTCCGTGTTTAGAAGTGCGTTCAGGTGATGCCAAAACACTGAAAAATCTCCTAGTTGTATCGTTTATCAGGTAACGTCGAAGTCAGCAGTGTGTAGAACTGGAGCAAATAAGAACCCCACAAGTTGGACAGCCTCTAACCGAGTCAATATACAGTTGTAATTTTTGCTTGGTGGCGGATATCCAAGACAGCCAGTTACCTCTTTCTTTGCAACGCAACTTTTGTGTCCGTATTTAAACTTTGATGACGAGAGCGCACGTGATGTCGTTGCCTGTAGAGGCTGCCAGCTGGAAAACGTACGTCAGCGACCCATGCAGCGCCTGTGCGTGAAGGCGTGCGTCCACAGTAGTGCATTCTTCTCCTAACCAAACATAGAATTTGTCGTGTCTTCACGTCCGCATTCTCCAGGCAAGAACTTGAGATTTGAAGCGTTGTCTGGATACATCGTCTGGATCCCCAAGTGTTGATGACGCTGAAACAGCCACCGTCGTTCTTCCAACTATTTTGCAACTGTTTGGCTGGAACCATACAGGCACAATTTTACATATCTAGGCACTGCATGATTTTGAATCCTGGTGGCGACTTCCCAGGGTGCAATGTCCACAAGACGCTTTCATCCAGCGGCCGGAATGTTTTCTGATAAATAATGTGGCTTATGCTGACATACATGCGGATTATTGGATTGCCAGAAAACGATTTGGTAAGCCGATGCATAACTCTTGGTGGATATACCATGGTGTACCCAAGGAGCTGTAAATTCATGAAGTATTCTCCAAAACTACAGAAAATAAATGGCCTTCCGTACACAAAAAAATATTAGTCGTAAAAAAACGCATCAATGCATACTCCATTATCACACCCCGCGCGAAGCCTATTGGCTCCCCCAGTTCATTCGGCCGCTACTCCATTCCCCTCCAAAGACGAAACCTGCAGTTTAGTCTATTTAGCAATCCCCGTCTCAAATTGTTCTGCTTTTAAATGCCATTCAACAAGCTTAAAATCCGAGCTTTGTTGTGAAACCAATAATGCGCTTTGTATAGACAAAAAATAACCCAAATGCGGTATGCAGGCACAATATTCAAATGAACTAGGATACGAAGTGCAACAAGTGGCACACGTGGGATGCAAGAAGGTTACTCACTTCGTGTCGTCCTCCTGCTTCCTCAGTAACATTCAGACTAGGGAACTGCTGCATGCCATCGCCCTTGAGCATAATCGACCGACTCACATGTCGTGAACAGGCCATCGACCACCTAGAAGCATTCCTTTGAAAAATCCTTCTTCGTGAGCTTTTCTAAAGTCAAGGTCCTTGGACAACTTCTCCAACTGTTCTTAGCTGACTTCCCGTGTTTACATGACGCCACGTCCATAATAATCACTGGCAACGTGCTGGCATACAACTAATATGGCAATGAGCTTTAAATCAACCCCGTGTTCTATCAGCGAACGCTCCAACAACCCCACAGACTAGCATGCACACCCCTCCATAACACCAGCTAAAGGGTACCGGCGAGCAGCCCACATCCTTCCAAAGCAAACCGCGGCAATCTCCGCTCCAGCACACTCAGCAATATGTTGGCAACCTACTAAAAGAGGTGTTTCAACAAGCTTTGGCGCATGCGTACGATCTACGTACGGACAGCGACTAGAGCTGAAACAACTTGTAGAAACGTGCGACCTCCAGTACATGCCTAAGGCGATGAGCTCTGCAAAACCTCATTGTGTCACTGATCTTAACTAGGCTTAAAGCTTTGCGCGGAGGATTACGAGTGCGGCACCATGTGTCATGAACCAGTGCATCCTAACTAAGTTGGAGCAATGTCTCGGTAGAGTGAATATTTTTCTCATGCACTAAAGCGTTTAGATGCATATAAAATGAGGCAGTAGGGGATGCCTACTGCATTTATCCCTTTAAAATATTTGACAACTAAACAGATGCATGCTGTCAAGGATTTTGGGCAGGTCCGGCGAACGTCGGCACGGTAGGCTAGAGTGCAAATTATCTCAAGCACGCCGGCTGAGTGCTCTCTTGACAATTTTTGGCGTCTGTTGTGGTTTCGAGATAATCAAGTAACCTACATGATCATTGACTCCCTGGTGCCTACAGCCAGCTATGCGGACCTGGTGAGGCTACAGGCACAAGTTTTTTCTCACATGCAGTGACAAACGATTGCGTAGCAGCAAACGACTCGTAGAATCATTAGTAACACCAGATGTGGGTGCAAAATTCCAACATTTTCTGGCGACAGGAAAATAAGATAAAAAGTACTGAGTACACCGCATACGTCGGTTGATATACTAATAATTATTTGACATTGAAAGCTATCTTCTTCGATGGGTGTTCTTACAAGAAGCCTGCAAGACCCATGGTGGTGTATGTGCGCCATGTCAATGCACACACATGTGAAAGGACTGACACGTAGCTTCGGAAAACTGAGAACATTTTGTGTCAAATGTGCATCCAAATACCTCGCATAACCCCTTGCAGAGAGAAGCCTCCTAAGCATTCGTGACCTTCGAGCATGCCAATCAATGCTTGCTGCAGCACATCTATGCACATATATGAAAAACCCCGTGTTCTACAAGTGTAACAACTTTGTTCGGCATGACATTAGTCTGGTAATCATCCATCAACCTGCAAATCAGCAAATTTTCACGGCGGACATATCGCATTCACGGCTGCGGAGTTCTCTGGCTCACCCGAGTAGGCTATGAAAAGGTAGTAAGCGTTTGTTTTACAATATTGTAGATACTGTGTATGCTTATCCACAAGTAACTAATAGCATACTCGCCTAGACGCTGTTTGTTATCATTTTCAGCATGTGGACCTTTGCTTGTCGTTGCCACTGCTTCGTGTGCATCTAGCATTGAGATCATTGTTCCCCAAGAGAATGGTCAAAAATACATTTGTTGTATGATTGTGCGGATTATGCGAGGCTTGGATGTACAGCCTAGGCACATCGCTGCCTTTTCAAATGATGGCGTCAAGCTTATTGAAAGTGGAGCCAACGGATCAACCGTTGACTATTGGGAGGAAAATCACATATTGTACTGGAGACCAGGTTTACCAATAACAACACTCGTGACGTCTCTTGCAGGCTCTGCTATTTGAATGCTGACGACCCACTACACACCCTTTTTGCACAGAACCCTGATTCACGAAACTTCTGACAACCTGTAACATACGGTACTGAGTAATGCAGGAACCACTGCCTCAGTAGCTAAGGCTGTGCTGATCCATTGATCGTTATCTCTTCCATCACACCCTGCTGGCGACGCCAACATGGTAGCTTCCTGCCGGCACAGTTAGAAGCAGCAAAGTCAATTTACTTAAGAAAACATTCCCATGAGGGTATACTTGTGCCGCACAAAAAGGAGTGCCCACACGCAGCTCGTGTTGACCTCGGAGTTTGTACTGTGCTGTCCGTATGAGTACTGCATTCATTCTAGTGAGCAAATAACTGTTACAATGCTAGTCAACGAAAGACCGCTTTCTGCAAAAAGTTTAGAACAATAACATGGTTGGCTTCTGTCATTTTTCATTGGGCATTACCTTTCTTGCCCCTCCGCCCTCAAACGTAACACTGTCTTGCGGCACCTATTGATCCACTCCAAGCACGACACTCAGCAGTTTTCTCCCTCCAACCGTCGCAGATAGCTAGCACAAAGTTTTTCTTGAGTCGAGACTTCCTGCTCAATGTCCATATCAATCCTGTGGTATCTGCACGTAATTTTTTTCCTCGTCGATCCAGCTCGAATGTCTAGAACACCTACACTCGACCGTCAGTGATGACATAGAAGCGATGAGAAACCAACTGCTCTTTGAGGAAACATCAGGCAAAATGTTGTAGCCAGGAACTATTTCACAAAGTTATAGACACGAGGCGCCTTCTCTTTCCTCAGTCATGCAGATTGTTGGAAGCGTCTCAGACAATGCGTCTCTAGCAAAACTTAATAGACCACAAACGTTGGCACCCAACTAGGTAGGCTTAACAGGCTGGACGGTATTTTCCCCTGATATTTGTCATCCTAGGTTATGCTTTCAAATATTTAATTCCATAATATGTAACGCAGCGCTGATATTCAAGAACATGGGGCATTCCCACAGCAAACAGTCCTCTTCCCAGGCTACCAAGTTGGTGGGCCTAAAGGTGGCCCGGCTTCCTTAAACTCTGTGTTCCAATGATCAATCATCCTTTTATCCAAGCTGCAGATGCGGGCAATGTTACAAGTACAGCTACATACAAGTCACCAGATTGCGTGGAGGCAAGAGAGTAGCTGCACAGAGTGTCACAAAGACCTAATAGTCTTGCGCAGGAGAAATACCTCCCCACTACTTGGCATTGATATGGCCGTTGGCGACAGTCAGGAAGTGAAACCTTGTACTGATTGTTAATACATTGTGCAGCATTTCGTGCAGCCGACCGAGTTGTTGTGATGTGTATTCGTGACTATTGCGTACTAGCACCGCATTCCTACACGAACGTGCTGCTGCCGCGTAACCTGTGGGTGTTTCACGTCGCATGAATTTTTGACCATGTGCATGCCAGTACAAAAGTATTACTGCCCTCGTGCAGCACATGCCATACTGAAGGAGGTAGGGATGAATGAAAGCGCGAGAAGGAGCACAATTGTTTGACTATTTTATGCAATGCATTTGCCCACAATGACAAGTGGGTAGAGACTAACACAAGAACTGTATGCTTCAGCAGTCCCTAGAACACCCAAAGTTTGCTGTACGCCTTTGCACAAAATGGACTAACATGCACTGGCACAGATAGGGGCAGTATTCTTTAGGATAGAGGCAAGCGACGTCTTGACGTAATGGGCTTACCGAAGTGAACGTTTAGCGAGTTTGCTACCTGCGTTGACCGAGCTATTCTGGAGGGTGAGAGAAAAATCGACAGAATAAAGCATTCGACCAGTTTGCAACTACAGCTTTGCGAACGGCCTTACCAGTGCGTTGAATAATAGGTACGTTGTATCTTTAAGTAGATTTCTAGTGTTGTTGCACATCTACTAGTACTTCCGCTTTGTCAGTGAGTCTTGTAAAAATGTTCTTGAGCGTAAAAGACGGGTGGAACAAGACATCTAGCAAGGCAGCTGCCTCCTGGTCATTTGGTGATATGCTGTGGCTTCTTGGCACCCTGTGTGAGTAAGTGACGATTGTTTGGCGAGGCTCCCGAAATCACTGGACAAGTGGTACAAATTTGACTGACGAGGAAACCAGATTGCACAAATCATAATATGGATTAGCTGCTTTTAATTGTCGTTCTTATAGATGTTACCATTGGTAACGGCTACGCGCAAGAGATTCAAGGCTTGGGCACACCAATGTTTTCTCTAGTTTAAACTCAGTTACACATATTGTAAAGCTTCACTGAAAAACAGAACGGAGTACTGTCTCTACTTCTTGCATGTCTATTTGCCTCCAGTGTCATGTATGAGCTAAGCAGACAGCAACCGCATCAGGTAATCGGAAAACATGGACAATAAAAACCAGTGACATGAATGTATGTACAAACAGAAACAACTTGGTCTCAATATCACCTTGGCTCGACACTGGATATCACTGCTATTGAATTATTGTCGCACGTTACATGAGTGCCTAAAGCACAGCTGTTAAATGGCAACAACTGTCATGTTTTTATAATAAATAATGCCCCTACTTTTCTAGCCACTCTGTAGAATAGCCAGGTAGCTGCACTGTATATATTAGCCGTTGCTACATACTTCAAACGTGTCTCGAGGGCGCTGATTACATTCGCATCACTAGGAGCAATCGAATGGTTCAGTGTGCAAAAGAGAACGTTCGTAAGTGCCCTAGCGTATGTGTAAGCGCCAAGATGTTGCAAATGTCGTGAATAACCAGCGGCAGTGTAGGCTTGAAGCTTTGTAGCAAAAGCCCCTGTACATATAAGAAGACCTCTTGCGGCCTTGACACATGGACAATCGCAAGGCTTTAATGTCTCTCTGACAACGCCCTACCATCTGGAGCCAAGTGCAATTACATCATATTCTTGCCCACACGACCTCTGCTGTAGCTGAGGAACACCCATTAACCAAGTGTACAACGCCCTGTCGAAGAATTGTGCCTTTATTTTTTTTGCCAGGAGCATTTATCTCATCAGCAGCCTCACAACACAACATGCGTGGTTGTGGAGTATGTGGTGCGTGCGAGACAAAATCATCGAAAAGAATGCGCTCATAAAAGGAAGTACACAGTACAACAAAATTAATAAACACAGTAATCGATTCCTGTACATATCAGGGAATCGTGACACAAACACTCGAGCTTGCCAGATCCTCACAATTGGACAGACATCCGGTATATTTTTAGGCACGCATCTCGAACGCGTGCATGAGCTTGCAGCTGGCGAAAGAACGTTATGCACAACAAGCATCAGAATGTGTGGGCTTGGCGCACTTTCGTTTCTATGTGTTGATTATGGCGTAAGCAGCTTTGTTCCTCTCAAAGTATAAGCGCTCAGGCGGGCGTTGAAGTGCTTGATTGGCCGGAGCACAATTATGCTGTGGAATGTTACACACGTGAGACGAAAACCTTCTGTGTATCATTAAGTCACAGAACAATCCGAAAGTGACAAAGAACAAGCATTGTGTGGCCCTGTTTCCAGTGCTCCAGCTCGTATCCATGATAACAGAACACGAGCAGTTGTATCAAAGGAAATGCCTACACTCCTAGATACTCTGCGACAGCAATTCCCTATGCAATACGCCTTAAGAAAAATTGCATCAGCTCAGCATGTAAGGGCCTATACTTGTCAAGACCATAACATTCGTCCCACACAATCAAAGCCGTCGAAAAGTAGCGGAGACAGTTGAAAAAACAGCGGAAAACAGTTCTGACACTTTTGTTTACAGGTGCCGCATAGTGGTCATACCTGCTACTCTGATACAACATGCATTTAAAACACAATGTAGTACGGAGTAGCCAGGTATACACATAGAAACACAGAACGTTGACATAGCAGACCTGGCTTCGGCCGCATGGATGGTGGTAGTGTTCAATCATAATCTGGTAAATGCCATATACGCCAGGTTTCATGAGAGAAGCTGTAGCTTATAGACACTTTTTGTTAGGTAAGAAAAGTAAATAAACGGTAGTATTGCGCATTTACACGCTATTGCTGTACTCGGAGCTCCACTACCCAGACGGCTTTAGCTCATTACAAACTAACTGAAGTGCATAATCTCCGAGGAAACTTCGGCATGTACTGTAAGAGTATCCTAAATAAGTGCCCACCAACTTGGTGTACCACAATCGCCAATCACTAAGTGTACTACATATGCCAAAAGCTGTGCGGTGTTGATTTTATGTGGGATGCCTGGTCTCCGGGCTATCGACATTTGTCGCATTCTCCTGTGTGAGGGGATAAGAAGAGTGGATGTACACAGAAGCAGCCCCACACTGTTCGCAATGCATTAGTTATTGCTCTACACCTAGCAACCGAGCTTCCAAGCAATGCCAGAGAGCAGGCGTACCCGGCTGACAAGGGGATTCATATTCATGGCATCGCAATGGTTTATGTGCGAGCATTAACTCTATGTAACGGGAAAATAAGAATACCAACAAAAAGTAAGGGGCGCTTGTAGCTCAGGCTGTATAAAAGTGATGTACAGCCAGACCGCAGGAAGCTAAGTTGATGCGTGAGCTTTCGGGAGAAGTCGTTCTCGTGTTGTAGTCACATGCACTGCAGCTGTCTGCTCGCAGCTAGACTCTCTTACCACACAGTCTGGACTTCACCTGATGTTTGGCTAAACTGGCGGTTTGATGATAGGTCCCGCAAGCATTTGCTACTAGCTTCCCATTTTGTGAGCCCAGGCGCCAAGCCATTGGATCCGTAGTTGCAGTTAGCTAAACGTTACCTATTGATTGGCCCTGTAGTGTTGCACCTGCCCACAAAGGAACAGGATAGGTGTCTAGGCAGGATACAGGTTTAGCACTATCATGTCTAAGCAGGTCTCTAATGGTGAGTAAGAACACGGCTGCACGACTCGTGGAACAGCATACCCTCTGGAACAAGCAACACTCAGAGATTGGTAAGTATTTAAGTATATATGACTGATGAACAAAAGAGCTAGCGGCAAATACTGCATTGTGCTAAAATTTTTTTAATGGAACAGGTCGCAACATGCTCTGCACATGCTTGAGTATGGTTTAGCTGGAAGCAGTGTAAAGCGAAACCCTTAATGAAGCATTGTGCGAAGGACTACCTATCTTCGCGAAGAAAGCTAGTTCTTGCTGTTTAAAGTATTGGACTAGGTAGTTAGGCTGCGTTGGAAGAGATAGTCTTTGCACACTACATTTTGACCAGTGGCAATTTGTGATCATGGCCCGCTGCTGCTCTAGGCGTTCTGTATTTTTGCACAAATAAAGGGTGTGCACTTCAATGCCAAATGCCTATAAATATGAATTTTTTGGAAGGCAATCAATTAAATGTTGAAAGAGCTGGCTGTAGTATAGCTTCCCCCTACAATTCGTACATAATATGGTATTGCACGACTGCACCAGCAACGGCGGGACGGGACGGGACTGGAGTCGTTTGCTGGCACTGGAAAGATTGCTCGGCTGGGCCGAATGCGGCGTGAGTATTGCTGAAAAAGTCAGCCGCTAGCCAAGTTAGTCCGAGTGTGAGAATGAAAACTACCAAGAGGCCTTGGTGGACGTATAGTAACATGGGCATGCACCCGGAATCTCATATCTATAAGATCACCAAAGTGAGGCATACAGTGAAGCATCATGGTGTTTGAGTGCCGGAACCCATCTGATTAGTGATTGTAGGAGGGCTAACTAGCTATAGTACCCATGTGCAAATTGGTTCTGGAAATTTACTCCTGCAAATAGATTAATGTGGTTACGGCTTGTATCAGACGATCGGAAGACAATTCTCGTCACCACCTTGAGTGATTAGCTCATTGTCATTTGCTTAGTACTTTGCTGCAGTGCATAACTCTTTTCTATGAATATGAAGCATATATAAATCGTTGCTTGCGGATGGGCACGCCAGGCCTGCTGCGCTCCTCACGCATGCGTGTAGTAATCCCATCGTCGCTTGCAGTCGCCATCGTTATTGATACTTGGATGCCCTGTCCAATTACAAGAAACCCATTATTTAATGCACATGACGTCCAAGTAGCTCAGAAAGGCCACCACGCAGAGGACTGCGTTCCCAGAAAGTAATCCATTTCTGTATGCACCTAAGTATTAATCGTTACCCCATTTTTAGACTTTTGCAACGCTTCAGAAGCCTACATACGTCGGCTCAGCGACGTTTATGGTCTCCGCTACACCCGACACACCTGTGTACAGCTCCTGCAGTGACGCGTAGCAGGCGCCTTCGCTCTGTTAGCGCAAGCAATGATGTGCAGTAATACGTCCTAGAACGCAGACAATGGAGACTGAGCTTTTATCTCCTAGTTATGATTTGCATTGATTGACACGCCAGCTGAACTGTTCAAGGCCGCCACCTCAATCAGAATGCAGACAGAAACAAAACAAAACACTGCCAGTGATAGATTAACCACCCATCAAACACGTTTCCAAAGGGCACCTACCCGACTGCTAGCCATACAACAGCAGGAACGAGACGGTATCGTTTGACCAATTCCTGCTGAAGAGGGCCGGCATTCATCGAAAGGCATCGACACGGGATTGGAAAATGGCACATGGTGTACAAATGCTTTCACGACGCAGTTCTACATGACGCCACTAAAGAAATACATATTCACCGCAAAAGTACAAAAATAAATAGGCATTAACGGAAACAGCTAATGCCTCTACAAACGCACTTGAAGCAATAACAGAGGGATGCTGGGCTGTGAATTTCGAGTGCAGCTGCAGCCGAATACATAAGTTAATCGACTTCTATGTGCGCGAGATTGTGATATTTTGTAGGATTGTAGAGTGAAAATTTGATTGTACTGTACCGCAGCAGGCGCTTGTCGATGTTGCGGCTTGGAAGACGCACATTGTGGTTCATCAAGCACAGCGGAATTCTTGCTTTGGGGCCAATATAGTATTGACATCTAAGGAGCACATGACACAATAATGTTGTGTGCGGAGGCACGCTCCAGCTTTTACGGGTACTGGGATATTCTTTGTGTGCGTCTGCCCGCTAATGCTACCAAGTCACCTGCTAAAGTATGCATCCGCCGAACTTGTCAAACATAACAGAAAGAATCACTGTGTTCACAGAAAAGTTTCAGCGTCTGCGAAGAGTAGGCTGGTGGAAGCACCTGTACTTGCTACAGACTGCTGCATTTGTAGCGAGCCCTTACTGGGGGCATGCCAAAGCCTGTTAGTTCTGTCGGACCCCCATCAAAAATTCAGGAAAGTTGCACTCAGCTACTATATATCGCTTCTTAACCGAATACGGCTGGAAATTATTTTGTTGTGCATCGTGTAGTGCTCGTATATATTGCAATACAGCTTTCTATGTAAATAAACAATGCGCATCGGTGTTAGCACGCTAAAACGACTCAGCAGCATGTGCATTTGCCGCATCAACATAATATTAAATACAGGTCTTTTGTAATGCTGGCATTATTTGGCACTCTAAAGTGCCATATATCATAGCCATCAAAGTCAACTAGACTCTTCGTCTAGTGTGGAATAGTTTCACAGGGATCAGCATAGAGGTACCTGACTAATAGACCAGCACTCTCCAAAAAAAAGCCTTTGTGGGAAATTCGCAAATGCAAATCACGAAAACCGGTCACCTTCATGGTCCACGGACTACATAAACCAGCAGGGATACCTAATATAGAGAAGAAGCATACACTGGGATCAAGGGAATACATGGGGCCGCAATTGTGGGTATGTTTACTGACTATCCCAGATCTCGCTTCTCACTCTTGGTAATACGGGCTTATATTAAATAATTCATTATACAAAATGCAGTTTAAAAGCACTTTAGTGTAGTATCGCTAGCATACCTCCAAATCAAAAGCATGCAGCAGTTTCTGAGATACTCATGGAATTGGCTAGGCTTTTCCACACTACCACCGTATTGTGTCGCGGTAAAACGAAGTAAGATACACCGCAATATGTGGACAACAATGCAACTTAGGAAGCCTTAATATAACGTGTGATATCCCAGCAAGAAGTATTGGAAGCTACGTGGCTAGACATGCATTCAGGTAGCGTACTATCGTTCTAATCATCCTAATGATTCCAACTGATCTGGTTTCGTTGCCATAGCCAGTGAAGTCAGTGGCGCGGTGGGTGCTAGAATATAGGACGCAGGCGCAGAGCATCTGCATTGCGGTGTCTCTTTAAAAATAATCATCTTCAGACATCTTCGCAATGCAACAACCTTACGTTCTAGGCGGAAAACCTGGCCGAAATGCTAGTACCGAGAAACATACGTCCGTCATAGAGCACGACAGGGAGCACAATTGTATAAGACGACGCATATCTGTCGAAAAGATTGCAGATATACACCATGACAAAACATATAGAACGCGATAGGTCTCCGCTACCACTAGATACGGGAACACCCACAGAGCATATGCATGCAGGTGCTATGCTCAGCTCCACTATTATCGAGCTTCCTTCAACAAGCGCATACTACAGGCATGTAGAATAAGCCATGAGAGGCATGCAAATTTGTTCAAAGCTGAGCCGTGTGAAGGCAAATGACTCAAGCTCGAGAAGGAAACCAAACTGTGAGATGGTACAAAAACGCAGCCGTAATCGGCATTTATCCACAAGATATCCTCAGGAAGACGTTTCACGGACAAATCCCACAAATTTTGGGTTAATGGATATGACAATCAAATGGGAAGGGCCCCCAACTCCGTGTATATCCCTGCATATTCAAAAAAATGTGCATTTCGACAAACCATTAACAATCATGCCTATTGGCCTGACGCTAAAGGGTAAAACAGCAAATAGGGACAACGTGAAGGATATAATTTGTCACAGTGGAACTCATCGCTAAGCGGCGTTCGCTCTAGGCATTTAAACCAGCGCTTGTGCTACTCGGCCAGCTAGCGACAGCGTATTTACGTAGTGGGAAACTGGAATGGATTTTTAAGTAGCTACACACGCAGTAGGCAGTTAGTAAGTATATCCCGCTGCACACGAACGGTAGCATACGGCTTCACGCCTAGTTCCTGCTCAACGCATGTGTCACTAGTACTATGTGGCTGAGGTCTGATCAAGACATCAACAAAATAACCGCCCACAGCGGTCATCCAAATAAATGTATAAGCCCTTTTTAGTCTACCAAAGTCTGTAGAGATGCTGATTTGGCTCATGAGCTGCAGGGTGATGGTGCACCCCACTGTGCCGGCAGCCGCTATCCAAAATCACTGCAAAGGCCTACATAATAAAATGTCCCCAAAACAGCACCCATGTGCAAACGTCTATGAAATGTGTGCACAATGGTTTGAAAATATAAAGTTTGGACAGTTGAAATCACCGTGTAAATTCAACGTGTCCCAAGATCCTCTGGCAAAGCTTTACCAAAGAATGCATATGTGGATAGTATTATAAATTATATATGGGATGCCTTGCCGGATACGTACAGAACTTAAGAATCAATAGTGCTTAGATAATCAATTGTGCATCGCTGTGAATACGGGCGGCGGAGGGGACCACCTTCAATTCCACAAGACGGAAAACCGTCCCAGCTGATAATCAAACTGTAAATCAAACACAACAGCTTCTATACTTTTGATATTCCAGCTAACACGGGCAAACATATTTTTCGGGGCTGATAACCCATCTTACAGCTAGGCATCAAACCGAGGAAGGTCTTGACTACAAGCGTTTCCTTTCATCCTTAAATGAAATGCCAACAGGGTTAATATGGAAAAAAAGAGCTATGGCTAATACAAAAATCATGCCAAACAAAAGGCTTTGTGGCCAACATGGGTTGGATTGATATTCCACGAAAACCTCCAGAGCAAAATGCTTATAGTGTATCATTGACTAGGAGAGGGCTCCGCTGTAGCCACGAAAAATAGCATTCATACAAACAGCAAACTGTTACAAACCTTGCGGTTGCAAGGCTGCGTTGCCGGTTCAGCTACAAAATTGAGATTAGCCTCGGTCACAGATACCCTATATCCTATCATGCTAGGAAAATATGTAATGAGCTTTCGAGGGCGCGTAGCAACATTATGGTCAACGGAAGATGGGGCTTACAGTATCGACGAGGATCTCAGAGCACCGTATAGCTGTGAGCAGCCCACCCTCAGTTAGAGCACCCCGTCGCACACGGTGTCGTCTAAGTAGGAACATCGCATTTCATGCAGTTTGCAATGCACACTCTGCATCATTGAGTCGTCCTTCCTTGGGAGAGACCTAACAAGCCTAGACAATCGCGTTCGTGTATCTTAAATGCATTTCATTTCCCTTTACGCTTTCAAAACGCACACAGAGAAGCAACTCTTCTCACTTTGATGAACATAGCAGTCCGTTGAAATGTACTGACAACGCGATCGTAAAGGAGTTGCATGCTAGCTACGCCGATAGGTACGCTTAAAGTAGACGTCAGTTTGCACCACTCACGAGTAAGATGCTTGAATGGTATAGCTCGTATTCAGTGGACTAATGTCTGTTACTCTGTGAATGGCTGCCTGATTGGCATGCAAGAACATATTACGCGCATGGCTGTTTCGAAACATAGCGTGTTATGGCGCTACTCTGGAGGTGTATGCTGACGACCACACAGCGCCACACTAAAATTCCAAGCAAATTTTTTTCCTTCATATAAATTTCCTTTCACCTTAAATTGTAACGGGCTTATTTGTGCCATCTACATATACTAGTGACCCTAGATAGCCGAGACACGTGCTTCCGTCCGCGGACCTGGTTGTTCCGTACGCGCATTTCCCTTGCGCATGTTAGCAATCTCTCGCGTTCAATGATTCTTCCGAAAATGGACACTGCATGCAAATACACAGCTTACGTTAACGCCTGCTCCTGGATCGGAGGTCTACTAGTTTTTAAAGCTGCTGGTGTGCACGTGGCGCAAGTCGGCTACCCCCGAACAATCGATTGTCATGGTTGCTCACCCATTTCCAGATGCTCCATGTTGGCATTTCTGGACTGCCCCGGACTTCACAATAGATGCAGCACCGAGCTTTGCTTCGGATGGTCCTTGGACTAGCTGCAACCGCATATGATAACTTTCAGCGCTGAACAAAACATGCTCCGTAGCGACGAGTTCGCAGCACGTATGATGCTTATGAAGAGGTACTGAAGGAACACGCTTGCTTGATAAGGCAATTTGGCTATGCATGTGTGTGCGCCTAAAACGTAGAATACGTGAACGACCCTACAGGTAATAGGCAGTTCTAGTCTAATCTACAGGGTGTCGCACAATAAAAGGCATCCCACCGTCTGTGTGGTTATCCTGTCTTCAACATACTTATAGCATGCGTGGTGGGGATGTGCTGCACAGTTTTGTGGGAATCAGTGTGTTTACCGACTTCAACAAATTCGGCTCTCAAAGTCCTTCGCAGAACTTTATGGCCTATACACCTGTTCCACATGATTGGTCGCGTCTACGAATGTGATTGGTATAGCGGGATTTCATGTCTTCTGGTAAAATTCGCAGACTAGTCCTCTTTTCTCGTGTAAGGGTATCCTTTCATGTATGAATAGATAAGCTCTTTTCTGTTAATCTTCTTCTAAAAAGGGAACAAAGCGTTGCGTCCAGCTTTCAAGTCAGATATCATACGCACCATTGCTCAAAGATCTCTCAGGGACACTGAAGAAAACAGCCACACGCCAGCGAAAGCATATTAGCTGGTGTGCGTTTACGCTGAACGCAAAATTTAATACAAGAAACGCAGTCTATCCTGTCCCTTGAGTCCGCATCAATTATTTCGCATATGCGGTTGTCGCAGTTTGGCGAAAAAATATGCGCTGAAGTTCAGTCTATGGTGGCTAGGTGAGTGATATGTGCAGACAGACAACAAGAGGCGTGGCCTGTGGAAAGTCCACCTTGTAGGCTCACTTCAGCATTCATACTGCAAACAAATCGCATCCCCAAACATATTCTTTCTTTGAAATCTTCAGAACAATATGACATTGGTGTGCTGTCTATTGGACCCGGTCTTAGCAAGCCTTATATCCTATTTGTCTGTCGCTGTTTATGTGCTATGCTACATGGGGTTACCCATCTTACCATGATCACAGGAAGTGTTTCAAGGAAAAAGTTTTGTCTGTCCAATCACGTTTTGGCTGCCAGTCTGGGCAATCAAGGAACACCCAGTAGGGCGAAACGCCTTAAAATATGCACATGCCCTCCCACAACCTCCTCTACTTCCACCATCTGCCTACAATATGTGTAAACATATAAAGAGTTGATGTACTTGGGATGCTGAGGTGTATGAACGAAATAGTCCAGCACGAAGTGACAGTGAACTTAGCTTTGAGGTAGTTGCGTATCTGCATAACTGCATGCCATCCTTAAAATTTGTAAGCAATCTAACGTAAAGTATTTGGCGCTGGAGAATACAAAACCAAATGCTAATGCGCGGTGCACTTAACTCCTGCAATATCCCTAAAATGTTCACTCTGCTTGTTGTGCCCTCTACCCTTACGACTACAGGGAGAACGCTGCCAAAGCGCCTAAATATGATATAAGCTCAATGCGCGTTTGCTTGCTTATCAGATTAGCCTCCGCTCTTTTGGTGAGGCAGTTTGGCAAAGCAAGGGACTGAATTGCCGTTGGACGGTTGTCAACCACTAGTTCTCCTGTACGGTGGGTACACGCAGAAACTGCGATAGAAAAATGAAATTACCAGCTATGGTTTGCTGCAAACGAGGATAAAAATTGTTTTACAGCCTCTGTCACTAGAATTTACTTCACATCGGGGAACTTACGGTCGATAGCTATAAACGCACGACGTATAGCTAATCGTAAGTACTCTCAGACTTGAATGCTAGTAAAGCATAGACCAGTAAAGCAAGGATTCCTTTTTGAATTTCAGGTACAAAAGCATTATTTGAAGTTGGAAAGCCCATGAGTAGCTCCTTGTCATCGGGTTATTACAAGGGATTATTATCAGGTCAGTGAGTGTGAAAATGAAATACAAGCTCAGCGCAACTCCACTGTAAAGAAGCTTCCAGAAGCACACTATGTGCCCAAAGATTTCGAACAAAAGCATGCGAAAGCCCCTAATGGCGAGCAGTTAGTGGAGAACTGTGAGTCAGGGGGGCCGTTCGTAACAAAATATTTTCGAAGCCACCGCGAGCAACTGTACGTCCTGTCTTATTAATGTAACATATCTGTCATCTGGCTAGCGCAAACCGATTAGTTGTGTTTCCTGATGCTGATGATTAACCTTGGTGTTGCACTGCGGCTGTGAATCCCTGTCTACAAATCCTGAAGTCTCACCTGTTGTGATGTCGATGCTGCGCATAAGAGTTGAACGAATACGGCAAGATCTTTACGAGACAGCCCACTAGGCTCCTCAGAAAGCATATATATACCATCCTTGTATACCATATTCAGACTGTTTGCCGATCATAGCACGTACATCGGCACCGTACACTGTGTGTACTAACAATCAAGCCGATTCATACACCCTGATCTCTCGGGTTTGATCCTCAGAACCTTACCTTTTGACCCCGAGGATAGAACCAACAGGCAGATCGGGAGGTACGGCGGCTGCACACGCAAAAACTTGGTGTAAGGCACGCTGTAAGGCCAAATTCCTAGACTTTAGAGTATTTCAAGCATGTATAAAGCAGGCTAGGCCAAAACGCCTTTAGTAGGCCAGTCTAAAGAGAAGACAGCGATGAATTAGTTGCGGTGGGTGGCGCTCTCCAGAGAATTCCACCGTTGCGTGATCAAGGTTTTCTCGGCTAGTGTATTAGTGTCTAGGTCTTGATTGCAAGTACCATCTTGAAGAGTCAACTGCAGCGCTGGTTGGATTGCTGCTACAAAGTTTGTGATGGAGGCACATCACCTCTCACCTGCCCGTAAGCTAGGTATAGGGACTGAGCTATGGTGATCGGAGCTCAGGGTCGGGCTTTAGTTTACAGGCTATGGCTTCGAGCTCTGCACACACGTCTACTTCTCTACATGTGTACACAGCAAATTCGTTTGAGTCGTGTCCCCCTCTTTATATTCGTGTTTTAAGATGCTTAGCCCTTGCAACATAACGCTTAGCTTATGGTCTGTATTTGCAGTCACGCGAGTCTTTATTTTCTTGGTCATACGACTGCCTGCACCTGAAAACAAGTGGATCCCTCTAACATGTAATCTTAACGCCTTGAAGCCAAACCCAATGCTGGTACCTCGTATATTTCCTGAAGTTTGCACTTGTTTTTATTCCGTTTTCTTCGTTGGTATGGCGCTTATAGCCCGAGTTGATTTGGGTTTGTGCTTTAGGGTTACGGAATCTGAATTGCGGTTTGTATGAAAGGGATGCTTTTGAATGGACCCTTCCCACCATAAGCACCTTATAGGCTTGGCACTACCCTCAAAACAATGCGAGGAGTACTTGACGCCTCTTGGCGGTTCGGCCCTTGACACAAAGAGTGAGTGACCAGATATCAACATTCCTGGTATTGGGCTTGTGATTTCTGTTATTTTGTGTATTAGACGGATCGGTTGCTTCCGGCTTTGAAAGTATGTTTTAACAGTGAGGCGCTATGAGCGACAGTTCTAGGAGGTAGGGTCAAATAATTTACATTATATGGTATATGGCTTTCGTTTTGAGGTGTGTAAGATATCCTAGAAGCGATCCAGTCAAACGAGACTTTATGTAAGTTGTCTTTCCCGGGAGACGAAGAGGGCACAGCTTGGAACTCATGCTTTCTTTCATCAGACATGTTTTCCCGGAGCTAGTTAGGTTTCATTCGAAGTTTTTTTTAGCGTTTTAAGAGCTGGGCAGAGCACATTTGCTGTTCCTCTATACGTTTACTAAAAGGCTGAAGCCGTTCTCACTACGCATACACCGTATGCATGAGTTTGGAGTTTGCGATTTCGGATGCTTGGCTTGCATGGGCATGTAGATAATCCCAATGATTGTGGGATGCTTAAGGCACCAAGAAGATGCCAAAAGCTCGCTGATGTACTGATCAATTACTTCTTGCACGACGTGAGGCTTCATACCTTACAGCTTAGGATGGGCTCTTTGGGCGGAGGGTTTATCGCTCATTTAGCCTTTGAACAAGCGTTGAAAAAAGCTAAATGAACGAATGTTGTAGATTTTGAAATAAAGCATTTTTGTGAGGGCTGTAGAACTAAAAATTTCCAACTGTGTTGTATGTTGCGTGCGTAGGCGAATCTGTTGATCATTTCTTCTGATTTCTGCCACGGGAGGCCTCGGTAAGCTGCCCCTGCGGTGTCGGAATCGGACTTTGGAGCCAATGTTTAAGCCATGGGTCTTGTCGTATTATTCGACTTTGTGTAAAAGCAGGTATGCCTACTACTATTTGGAGGAGCCTCTGTCCAACCTACCTCTACCCTTGACTACAGAAGTGAGTCCGGGGAGTCGTGCACCCTGACTAAACTGTATGCCTAACGACTTTGCGGGCGTCTCCATTCCGCAAGCCTTATGCCTGAATCGTCTTTTCTGAGCCGTACTGCCAGACCAGGTGAGAAAGTGTCACGCTTAAGTAGAGGTGGGCGGAGGGCTCAAAGAAACAACCAACTAGCATGAAATGCGCTGGGATGACAGACCGGCAGAAAGGAGAAGAATGGGAAGCAAAACTTTTGGAAAGATAAAGAACACGGAGGCAAAAAATGCAGATAGCAGGAAGTAGGATTGAGGACAGTAGGCCAGTAGTAAGGCAGAAGAACAGAGGTATCAAGAGACAGTGACACGAAATTGTGTGCTGCAGGGGAGCAGAAACGCTATCACTTCTATAACCGAGCAGCGGAGCTGAGGTAGCCCAAATCCCAAATGCTGATGCATATTTTCTGCCAGTGGCATCATCACACAGATCGCCTCCATATTTAAGAGCTCAGCCTTTTTCGGGTAAATCGTGTGATTTATGGTGTAGGCTTTTCCAATAAGCTGGTGGCGACAGGTCTTTCTATTTGCGGGAAGTATCCTGTAAGCCTCTTTCTTCTAGTACCCCCAACCAAAGCCCCAAAACCTAATTCCTAATCTATTTACTTGGGTGAACTACTTACAAGAAACACAGTTGTACGCATATTTGCAATCACCCCAAGGCTATTCTCGAATGCTGTAAACTGCGTTGCTTCTGCTCGCTTCTGGTGGTTCTGTTGCCACAGCTTCTGAACACAGCTGTAGCCAGGAACGACGAAGGCATTTTTACAAAGTTAATTGAGTATTATTAGGTAGGAGTCGATTACTCAGGGTGTTGGTTATGCGCTTCAGGGTTTGATGTAAGAGCATAAAGTAATGAGCACAGGGTCCGTTAGGCGCTTCAAGTTTGGAGGTTTTGCTTTGCTGCGTATGCAGTCGTCAGGCAATGACATGGAACACCTCTTCCGTTTCATACGTTTCTCTCTGCACAACACGACTTAATTGATAGGATCAGGGTGTTTGTAACACTTCATTTCTGCGTCACGCAGTCTCGGCTTTTTGAAAAGATCACTCCGACGTTTGCTGGCCTCTATTAGCGTTTGATCCGCCGCATCCCGAATCGGTGATTGATTCGAAAAAGACAATGTATTTTGTCCAGAGCATTAGGAGTTGATACGTCATACTTTTCATTTCGATGACAGCGGGCCAATGGTTACACAGCGAAGCCTAAGCTCGCGGCGTAGCGTCCAAACACTAGCACCTTGCAATTCAATTTTACTTTGGGAAATACGCGGTAACACTTTTCTACGCCTTGGTCCATATCTGGTAGTGTCGGTTGTTAGTATGACGACTAATGCGCCGCTAGCGAATGTTGCATTAGTAAGGATACCTGTACATGTGCATGAGCAACCGATAGCGACCCTCATGGACCTCTACCCCTAGGTATCCCTGGTCGCGTGCTCACAAGATGGCGAAATAGCCCTAAGAATAGCTACATGCCTGGCTATTCGACTAGAAAGACTTGTTGGCTGTTGGCTGTTGTATCTCTAGAAAGCTGTCAAAAGTTTACCCTTCATGAAAGAGCAGAACAAATCGAAGAGACTGTAGACAGCAGCTAGTCAGAAGCAAAACGGTAGGCGGAAGTTACCTGAGTAAGGATACTGTGGGATGCATGAAAGCAACAGGATAATACAAGGAGGAGCAATGACAATGGCCAGGACATAAGGCTCAGGTTGCTCTGCGCCCCTGGGTCACTGGTGACTTCTTTGCATGAATGAAAGTTCGACAAAGATGCACGTTTGCATACTTTATTTATTTCCACGTGCATTCGCGAGTAATGAAAAGTACATTGCCTGTCTACAAATATCCTAGTTACTAACGCATCGAAGCGCGCGCAATTATTATTGTGATGCATGGTTTCGATCAATTTACCGCACGGACCTCTCTACATCGGAGCTTATGTGAAGCTAAGCCTTTCTTTTACCCCATTGCCTGCTGTGTCAGCAATCTGCAAAGTTACAGCACCTAGATTAGCAGTGACCACAGAAGTCATCAACCCTTGTATTAATACACGTTAGTGGGTAGAGCCAAGACGCAAAATGGACAGCGACTACAAGCACCACTAATCGATATATAAAAACCGTAAAAGGTAATGGTGGGAGGACCCTGGACGAAGGAAAACATGTGGATACATTAGCAATTGAAGATTATAGAATGAACATGAGCATGCCTCACACTAGCAAATAGGACAAAAGCGGATCCGTTTTGTGAAAATAAAGACAGCTATTGATTTTGATTGTGGAACCGCTTACTGGCGAATGTGTCGCTTAGGTAGCCGAATCTTTCTTTATTTGGCCCTTTATGAACCTATGTACCCTTATCCTTCGTTGCTTGCTTGCCTAAACCCCCTAGATTTTGTCTTATCCCATTTTCCCTCCAGTCCCTGTATAATTCCGTTTGTTCTATTTGGCCATTTTGTTTCCCTCTGACTGTTGCCGTCCACTCCCCTACTTTTATCATTACCTTTTTGTGCCCAGCCCCTTCGTTCTCAACCATTCGATACCGCCTAGCTTCGAGTCTGGCAGCCATTTGTCCTCTGCCTCTATTCCCTTATGCCTCCATTGATCGATAACTTTCAGCTTTTTCTGCTGCAACTCGAAATTGTTCATTGGAGCAATTTACAACAATGGCACACACAAGAGGGCAGAGAGAGCCTAATTAAATTGGCAGCGAGGGTGCGAACTGACTGAATTACGTCGGTTCTGAATGATCGCTCCGCAGTGTGTCCGCATAAACTCTGCTGTTGGTCAGCAAAGCAAACTCGAAATCGTGCATAGCTGCTTGTAGTACGTCGTTCCACGCAGCCCCATATCTACACTTCACAGAGCCCCAACGCACAACATAGTTGCTCTGCCAAAGCGTACTCTGACTCTTCACCAACAGGCGCTCAGACCAACCCTGCCATCCCTTACCGCACATCAAGGAAAGCCTGTTTACACTACCCCACACTCCCTTGTCCGACTACACCAAAACGGCACCTCAACCAAACTGGTAAAAGGAGTCGTCAATGTCGATTCTGTAGATAGAGCCGCTGCAGGCAAACTAACCATGGCTATTGGTATTATAAACCTTACCGACTGAAGCTGCTCCTGCCGCAGTGCTTCCTGCACTGCCAAACACAGTGCGAAGCAAAGCATATATAGTGTCCCTAGTGCAGCGCCATGCTATCTGGTGAGCTGTAGACTGTCGTTACCCCATGGTAACAGTAACAGACAGAGGACCCATAATGACTTCGCAGATAGGCCGCGGAATCTGGGTTTGCTCGTGAGAATCATCGTTAATGTTGTATGGAGCATCATGCTGAATGCAGAGCGTTATAGTTTTTTCACATGGCTTACCGTCTCTCCGTAAAGACGAGGGAATTAGAGTACGTAGATATGTGCCTCCTCAAAGGGATGAATGGGATATACGAGAACAAGTAGTATGTCGCTGCGTTCACCGCTCAATGGTGCCTTATATATGTATATATATATATATATATACATATATATACAAGGGAGAAAACACAGCAAAGTTAGTGTCAGTCATGAGATTAATGTATACTCCAAAAAACCCATCACTTTAACCTCAGCTATGCACAAGGGGGGCAGTAAGAGTGTAAATCCTAGCCGGAAGTTGTAAAACATACATCTTGCTCGTGCAGGTACCTCCAGGTTCTTGATTTGTCTGTTTGTTCGGGGCTGGTGCATACACCATCGACTGGGTAGTGAGCACTGGCATAAACATGTCCCCCAACATGTGCTGACCCATTATCGGTAATTGGTCCCGTGCAGCAAGTGCGCGGAACAGATGTTGACAACTAGTGCTCAAAATAGTGCCAATCCTATGGCTGTCTGCTATGGTGCGCAATCGTGGCTTTGACTTGACGGCAATCAGCGCCAGCAAGTAGTCGAACATTTATCATCAAGCGCCGATTACGTAGCTCTCCGGGGGTTGCTCCCTGCACATTACTACGATGAGGCTACGAACACATGGACAAAGCGCTCTGTATAGGGGTGCTGCTCGATACCTATGCAGGCAAACTTCGTTTTCTCTTAATGCATCAAACGTACTCTGTAACATGTTCGTGTGGCTGCTGGGATACAGCAGGCGCGATAAGCAAGAAACCTGAGCATCGAGGAAATGGTTATTGTGTCCACCCTGGCATGAACCTTGTGTTCGTACATACGACGTAAGAATTTATATCCACTCCACCTTCTTCTGCGTGCCCTAAAGCTTGCTTCTGGGTTCCCTGATCTGGAGTTTACTTGCAAAAATACGCTTTCAGCAATGCTTTGGCAACGGAAGCGATAAATACACAGAAGGCGGCAGGCTGACGCTTTCAATCTACCATTGTTGTACCACCTTCTTTGGCTAGTTGGCAAATGCATGGTTTGTGCTTGAAGTACGGCTTCCATTGAGTTGATACCGCTGCTCAACGAGGCGTTATCTCCATATCTTGTGGTCTTGAAGCCTAAAATGGCCGGGCTGGCCGGCAGAGGCAAGCGCTATGCCAGTGCTGGCCATCAAAAGCAACTGGAGTGCATTGATCTTTTAAGTTATCTATTAGCTCAGCCAAAAAACGTAAACTTTTGAAGCTACCCTAGAAATGCGTGAAACTGGAGATACCGCAGAAAGGAGTCAATAACGACTCGTGATGCAGAGGATTTTGAGAGCGAAAGAGGTATGCTTGACTTCAATATCAGGATACGATGGAATTGCTTTCGCTAAGATAGGATTGTGCCCAAAGAGGCATGCCAATGCATGCAAAATGTGCACCCCCGGCGTTCGCAGCATTTTTTTGCAAGTCAAGCGCAGCAAGCATTGCGCTGAAGAAGCAAAACAAGCTTCCAGTAAGGCAGGCGCAGCAGCGGATTGCAGCCTCAACTAATGGGCATTACACACAATTGCATGTTATGCTTATACTTCCAATTGAATCAGCAGCTTTTGGCTTAACGACGCGGAATCAGTGGCTCTATGACAAATCTACAAGAGAACTACTTCCCCACACCCTCACGTAGGTTACACCTCCCTGTTTGACTAAAAGAAATGAATGTGATATTCAGCAACAATGTTTAGAGTTATTGAATTATAATCTGGAGTTTGCCTTGCATGGAACTCATCTGTAACGCACTTTGTCTGGTGCTTTCGGCACTACTCGACGATAGACGCTATTTTGCAATGAGTTCTTTTCGAATAGCGAGACCAACTAGACCATTTTCACAATTTCTTGGCTTAATAGATATAGCGTAGTAAAAGGTGTAACGGCCTGAGTTGCACTGGAACACGTTCTATTACACTCACTGTATTAACATACTATTAATAATGCATTTACTAACTGCTATGTGTGGCCTTTACATCAATTGGGGGACAGTGCTTTAACATCAATAGACCAAGGTGGAATGTTGTATGCGTGTGCTGTTGATGCCGTTTCAAGCTAGGTGTCAATGGGCGGAGTTCTCAAACTATGCAGCTTGTTACGCCCATCACAGCTCTTCTTCTCCACTCTTTTTGAGAACACCGAAAGGCGAATGCAAGGAAAAACTGGAGTTTAGGGAAAATCCCGATCATTTTAAGAGTTTGTATTGAGTCTACATATCAATGTCGATCTACGGGAACCGATGTAGCTATCACCCCCTCATCCCACCGGCTGGGGATGCAGTAGGTTGCCAGGTTTTCCTAAAACAGGTGTGTAAATCTGATCAACTTATTTGGTAAATCAGTACTGTGACCAGCTGGAAAAAAACTGCTTGGAGATAAACGTTCATGGTTGCACAACGCCTGTTGAGGCGGCAGTAACCAGTGTGCAACGTGAAGTCAGGGTAGTAGCTCCTTGGTAGAATGGAATGTGCTGACGGCCGATAACATTTTAATAGATATGTCAATGAGGTTCTGCCCAAAACTAAAAATCGACCACCGTACAGATGGACAAATTCTCGAACATTTAATAATCGGTTGTATATATGATACACCTCTCTTTGCACAGCCCACGAACAGAAAACTACCAACGGCATGTTCATTGGAGGAAGAAGCACTTAGGTGGTGTCTCTACGGGTGCCGATAATGTTGTGTCTCTACGGATGCCGATAATGCTGTGCCTGGATAAATTATACTGGGCTCAAGGCTTCAGAGGGGCTCTGACTCCTCGATTCAGGCCGGGATCATCTCAAATCCAGTCCTACGGAGAATAGAGAGAGCCTGAGCCGGCAATTTTATCAAAAGATCAGTGTATCGAGAAATTAGACACTTTAGTGTACCCAAAGTCACAATATCGGCGAATCTATGACCCGCCAATCCTGCTCTGCTACAGTACAAATCTAATGGGTAACAATTTGTAGCGCCATTCGACCTTGAATGCGATGTGAATGTGCTATTCGAAGAAACTACGCAGAAGAGAAACCTTGCTGATCACACGTCATTCCAGTCCCTAAGATTCGGTTTGCTGAAGACTCTCAGTGAGCGAACCATTGGCAATTCTACGGCAGGTTAATGGTAAACCAATCCTGGATGGGATCCTAAAAGCATGGTCCATGGCCGTACAACCTGACGTTATCCTTTGAAAGCCATGGGTGAGCTCACGAAAGGCGTACATACGGCCACAACTCCACGGTGCGAGGGCTAGTGTGAAGAGAAAGCGCCACAAAGAAGCAATGTCTGCTTTCTCAATAAAGTTAATTTCATCTGTGGCGAGGAAGAGTCAATGCCGCGGCAAGAAAAAACAAAGTCTTCATCGGGATAAGTCCGCAGCGCAGTACTAGGCCTGAAAATGCACCGTGTCTTGGTAGCTCTGCCGCTGGCTTTGTATCAACAAATTCCTTCTGGCTTTTAGTGGAGGAACGAAAACGGCAGGAACGGGCAACTATCAAGTGGGAGTCCGCGCATATACTATACCATGACGAGCTACCACCAGACTGGCCACCTGCTGGTCGTCCAGCGCATTGCATTGAGCTGATATCGGGCCAGCAGCAAGTGGCACTCCCCGGTATCGAAAGCTTTCACAGCGTGACGAGCAGATCTAACACAGGAGGAGGATTTGTTGGAATAAGCCAAAGTACTGAAATCAACCAGCGCTGCTAGGCGTGGCCCGGTGTTAGTGGCGGGAAAGGATTATAGAAGAGCATGTGCACTAGTCTCAAGATCCAGAAAAAGTCCCTGCAAAAAGGAAATTCTCGATGCCTCTTATTGGATATTTGCTAGCCAGAATAGGAGTACCACCAGCCTACTCGACCTTTGCCTTCACCGATGCTCTCTTGCAACTCCCCATTCACCCTAATACTGAGCATGAAACGGCATCCCACATTTGCACTCCCAAGCTAAAAGTTAGCTCTATACCTTTTGGAATGGTTACTGCTCGTGCTCACCTGCACAAGAAAGTTGAGCGGCACCTCCAGCACCTACGACTTGCCCTTCAGCTGTTGCTGGACTAGCAAGTGTATGTATAGATACGAAAGCCCTTTTCTTGTAGAAACACTCATGCGCTTGAGAATCTGTGTATTGGCTGCAGTAATGGAGCCAGACGTGGCAAAAACTGAAGCATTCCGGGAGTGGCCTTCACCTGTACTCGACACCCAAAGATGTGCGAAGCTCTATGGGTATGTATCTTATGGCCGACATTGCACCTCAGGTTTTTCTCGGATGGCTCTTCCTTTGATTGATATATACAGACGCAGTGTATGGCTTCGACACAGAAGGCTGCTGCCGGAGGAAGACGCCTATCGACTGCATTACAACTCCTCCGGTACTTGCGCTGCCCCCCTGCGAGTGACAATTCCTCCGTAGCGAGCGCTGCTAGTGACTTTGTGGTGGATGCTATTCCGTCCAAACAAACTAATGCCTCTCCAAATCAACAAATTATTGCTTGCTATTCTCATTGCGTCACCCAAACCAAGCAACGGTACTGAGTGCTGCAAAAGGATATCTACGCTGTGTGTTGAGTCCCTTTCCCGGCACTTTTTGTATGCTCAGCAGTTTATTGTCCAAACAGAGCAGTGGATTTTACTTTACAAAATGTTTTTGAAATTCGGTAATCCTACAAGCCTGTGCTGAATCAAGTCCCTCCAGCAGTATGACTTTACAATAAAGTACATCAAAGAAATCACCTGTGCGGTCGCCGAGGGGCCTTCGCGGTTCCAGCTGTTCTTTATCGTGCGGCGCAGTCACTCTTGTCTATGGCAATTTACACTCCCTGTAAGACGCTAAAAGAGCCGTTTGCTTGTAGGGAAGGTTTGCCGTTAGCTTATTCACAAATTACACGGTATCAGCTCACACTTAAAGCCTAGAGAGCTCTGCCCCGCTGAGCTATCCACCGGAATACTATCTAAATGCATGCAATGACAAGCTGTGAGGCTGCAGCCTCCGGGGTGCACCTTGCACACCTGCATACGCCAGGGGAGCATTCAGCTGGTTGGCAGGTGCACTGGAGCGGACTCTCATACAGAATGTCTTATCATAAGAGAACAGTTGAACCCAGGAATAATGTTTAGTTAGTCTTAGAAGGTACCCGCTAGAACACGGATTCATACTTCCCAGCATCATGCTCGCTTTGCAGCATCCGTAAAATGCTTGGATCGATCCGTGTGATGGCGGGATAGATTCAGATATATCTGTGGAGAGCTAAGCAGAAGGTTCTAGGCTGATGAGTCTGACTACATGATCATTTTAGCATGCCAAGGTGTCTACTACAAACTTGATAGAACAAAGGTGGACCTCCAGCTGCACAATAGGTGCACATAGGCGTATCATTAGCTTTAGTCAAATTCTGTATCTGTAAATATCGATCATTTGTTTCTTGTAGCTTTTCGCCAGGCTTGCTGAACACAAACTATTTACTGACCTCCTGTGCCGAAATCTATTGCCCTCAACTACATAAGAATTGCCACCACAGGATCTGGGCATGCACCTTCGGGATACTCGTGTATTCAACCCCCAAAAACTGGCAATTGAGGTGGCTAACCGAGATGTAGCGAAGGCCAACCCTCAAGAAGACGTGTCCTACGTGATCAGTTTCACCCCCGTACATAAGGTAGCAACTGAACCCAATAAGTGCCGCCCCTCTTGTACCCTTTGGCTGCGCGTTCATTCCAGAAGTAGAGTGTGTTGCTGTCTCCACAGCCACAGGTGACAAAGAGAACAATGAAATGACTTTGCAGCTTATTACCCTCTTAGGCGTTCTTGATCATTGACTCAGTAAGGAAAAAGACCGACGGAATCAACACTTAACATGCCCTTTACTTCTCGAGAGACCGTTATCTTTGGGAGGAAATTCGTCTTGAACAGCAATTTGTTCTACGCCCGAGCACTGTAGAAAACTGTCGAGCTTACAACGAAGAGCATGTCGCCATGAAGAGGAAGAATGTAATACGCAACACTACGATATCACACGCAGATCGGCAAACGTTTCAGCACGAAAGTTTACAGATATAGCTTGGCTGATTCTGAATAGCGAACAAACCCAGGCAAAGGCAGCAAAAGCTTTAGAATGACATGAAATGTAGCGACCGTCCTAGTGAGGTTGTGCATGCGAACACAGCGCGCAAGGAGGACAGCGCCGGAAGGTCTGTATATTGGATTTTGAGGGTTTAAGGCTTCAATTGTAATCGATTTAGCAGGTGAAAGCCCCTTTGTGAGACGGCATATCACGTTGGGTCATTTAGTGAAATCTACAACGCAGCAACTTGGCGTAGCATCTAGAGCGTAGGTCATATGGGAAGCGAATTCCGGGGAAACTCCTTTGCTTCCACGAGTAGTGCTCAACAAATTCAATTTCTTAGAAAGGAAGTATTTGATACTCAGGTATGTAGCAGAAGACGGGTGAACGACATCGGTTAAACCTGCCCCAGCGTGTGTTAGGTGCAACCTCTGGAGACACTTTTGAAATGTCAAATCCAAGATATCAAAGGTAGGGGACAATAGAGCCAAGAGGTTAAGAAGACAGAGGAACCATAGTTGCTGTAAGCTCACTTCAAAGCGAACCCGCAAGCATAGATGCCCTTAGTGGGGATAAAGTGAAACGGGTCTCAAGATGTATATAAAAGTTGAGGCCCAGTTACAGCTGGACGTGGCAAGTCCTAAACGCGGTTAAATGCGATTCAGCATCCTTAACGAGCCTACCCCCTTATCAGCCAATGGCACACAAAGACGAAAGTGACACGAGGAACCTCCCCGACGCGTCACGAACAGGTGTTCTAAAGGGAGGAATCAGGAATACCCAGGAAGACGCTGGCCTACCAAGACATGTAACGGGTCCTGCGCTGCATTACTGGCTATACCTGCAGACTGCAGGGGCAAATATGGAAATTGGCAAGGCTTCAGCAAACGTCTCATGAAGCGCTTCTGTTAGAATACACGTATCTGACAGTGGCCAAGCAGCAGGCCACCTCGACTTCAACGTCAGCCAACACGCGTTCCATAGCACAACTCGCTCTCTGCACATTTGCACATATGAGTTGTGGCGCACTTGTGTCCCTAAGTGATCCGGAGTCCGTAGCCATGTGCAGTACCGGCACTATGACCGCGTCACCGCAGGCATTTGAGGATATGTCGGGCCTTGAGTGGACACTACTACTGGCCGGAATCGCGGCCTTGAAATCAGAACATACGTGGCGTCATGTGTGCACTGGCGAGCGTCCGCTTCACTAACCCAGAAGCCCAGTGTCCTACTTGAGCCATTGCCTAGTACTTCCAGACTGTCCGGTTTGTCTAGGCTTCGTCACGGATTGCTCTTCCGCTGTGCGCGGGAACATTTCAGCTCTTTCTTTGGTGGACTCATTCAATTGTTTACGCACTTCCTTACGAATACCAACACTAGCATAGCAGCCGATATACTTGAACTTCTCGCCAATCGCCTGATCTTAATACCCTGGGGTTCTACAAATCCTTCTTTTTTGCCTGGAACCCACAATTTCAGTGTGACATGTGGTAGCAGCTTTGCTAGCGTTTCAGCACCCGCCGCGCACTGTCATCCCCGTAGAACACCCAAAGCGGCGTAAAGACGGAACGCTCCGACAGAAAGCTTGAATAGATGCCACGGACGTATATTAATCAAAAACCAGAATGTGGGAGCGTGAGCCTTCCCGCTCTCGAGCTCGCTACAAACCTACCAGCCATTCACCTATTTCTGGAGTTATGATTGGTCGAAATTCCCAAAACCACATTACTGTGTTAGAAATTCGGCTTAGTTGGGGACTTGGCGCCACCAGTTACTCTCCCCACGGCGCGAATTTTGCGGAAAGTATATGACCAGGCCCGACGTCATACTCAGGGCTAAGTGACACAAACCATTTTATGTCACCTTCAAATGGTAGGCAGCTGAATTTACTATGAGACAAAATGTCCTTAAGCAGCCAAAGCCTCTCGGGTGGTTCCTCCTTCTCCAATACAGAGCCTCTATACCGCAGCCCATTTTTGGTAGTCGACCGGATTGGCAAGTGACCAACTTCTTCGCCTGATTTCCTTCATATACATACCACAATGGTTTTAAAGTACCTCTGGTTGTCGGAGGACGACTGTGGGACCTCGGGAAGACTTTTCAAGAGGCAGACTGTCGTTTGGCTTTCCTTCCGAGGCGGCGCAAAGCAAGCGCCAAACATGTATAAAGTGAGCCGCATTATATCTGAAAGGAAAGTAAGCGACTCCATTCCGGTGTATTGTCAAATGGCGCTAGACGCCAGTGAAGCAGGGCTCCTGCGAGCCAGTAAGCAGCCTTTCCAGTTGCCGGGCACCCCTCCGCGCCTGACAGCGGAACCGGAGCAAACAACTTCACCACACAATAGCAGACTTCGTCTGCCCCTAGCATTTGGCGACAGAAGGGGGGTGAAGCGGTTAACTGGCAGGATCTGCTTGGGGTACCGTCCAGACCGCTAGGGCCACCAGGCTCTTCTAGGCCCAACTTCCTTGAACGACACCGAGAGAGCCGAGCGTCAAACGCTCATAGCAACCCCTGCATGACAGATGAAGGACGAAGGCCTTGAAGGATTATCACAGCGCAATCTGATGGCGGAGGTCAAGACAGTCACTAGGGGTTTTTGGGGTGGTCGCCAGGGGGGAAAGTATAGTGAACAGCACAACTGCGTACGCTTATGAACAGGGTTTGAACGTTAGACCTCAAGAATATAAATGAACTGATCTCGACTAGAAGAGAGCCTAGACGAATATTAAAAGGTTCTGGATGTGATTCCGACATGCAGCCACCGTCCGCATGGCGCTGGGCCGATGGAGCTGTGCGGAAGGAAATTAGACACGAGGCACTACGACGGCGAGCCATCATATAAATTCCAGTGCTTCAGGAATCAAGTACCAGTAGTTTGAAGAAGAAAGAAGCACCATTCTTAGACGAGATTCGGTGTTATTCGTGTAGTGACTACTACACACGTGCTTTTTCGTGTGCCATCTAGAGCATCGGAAAATATGTGCTACAGCCAACGTTTTCCTGTCTCCGTCTCCTGATGCATACAGTGTTTGGGCTAACCCAAGCGTTTTTTGTCTTCCGCAGCTCTATTTGCAGCACCACGCCTTTCCACTTTGCTAGTCTCTCCGAAAGTCTCTTCATTCTGCACGCCTTCTTTTTCGCGGTTGGACCAGTCTCCATCACCTTCTTTATGTCTGTCTTGCTTTGTACCGTCAGTATACTCTTTATGGTAATCGTGCCCATCATCTTTGTGCTCCCTGCCCTCATGGATTTGACAAAAAGGCTCCACCTCCATGCATGGTTGTCTGCTTCTGGTGATGTCTTCCCACTTCTGATGTATCTGCGCTTCATGATGTAATCCCCATTCTCCAAAAGTTCGCCTCCTTAAATGCTCATCATTTCCGTCCCTGCTAAAGGCGTTTACCTCATTCGTTGCTGCTGTATCCCTCTTTGTCACAGAGCTTACTTGTTTTCCTCCATGCTTCATAGTCTGCTACCTACTTCCAGCGACTTATCCAATGGCTCTAAAGTTCTTGCGGTCTTCTCTTGATCGGTGTCTAAAGATGGAGAAGTGGCCTATTAAAGTATGTTCTATGCCCTATACGTCAATCCATGATGTATCCTGATCCCCTCACTTTCCGACTTTAGTTCGCAGATTTCCAAAGTAGCACTCACGCTGAGGCACTAGATGCTACGCCAAGCGCCCGTTGCCCGTAGATAAACGAACGAAACACTATATATCGTAAAATCCTGAGGATATAATTACTAAGACTATCAATATGCGAGTCCTTCAACCTCGTAGTTAGTTACATTGACTTTGTGGTGTAGTCCTTCGTGTTTCTTATTCAAGGAGCACAGCCCATTCGCACAGACCCATGAGGACAGCGGATACCCGTAGGACGTGTATCGAAGGCTTTCTATATATCATGATGGGCCCGACTCTCTCTGGAAATTGCTCACTTGTGTCATGCATCCTGTAAACTCAAACTTCAGCTGGAAACCTTGTATATCGGTAGTGCCAGCCCTTCGCTGTTGCCTCCAACTCTTGCTTATCAGAAGTCTAATTTGATTGTTTCGTAGCTAACCTGCTAGCTTATTTGACAGAACAGGCCATGCTATGCTGTATGGGTGCGTTCCAGGTGTCTCTAGCCTTGCTTCCGACTGTGCCATTTGGCTTGCCTCTGGAATTGTTTGAACCGAATGAGTGCTGTAGTGTCGGCTACTCTAGTGCTTGAAAGGCGATTTTCTCAGCGGGCCGGCCAGAAATACAGGAGACTGCTATCAAGGTTAAAGATTTCACTTTCCTCGAATGGATCGTATTGAACTGCTGGGCCTCCAAGTTTCCCTTGCTCGCCTTCGGGCTCTTAGAGTTCACTCCCAAATTTGCGTCTTCAATACTCAGCAACTGCACTAGCTGGAAACTTAGGCCCTACACATATGGTATCGACATGCTTCTTGGCATACTAGTAGTTCACATTAAAACACTCTTGGAATCGGTGTATGGTCTCATTGCATGCGAGGCAACCTACCCAGCTTCTTGAAGAGGGGTTGTGTCTTCCCCCCTTCCTCCGTACACAAACGATCACCATCCACTTTCTTCAATTTTCCAGATCCCGTGCAACGCGCCCAGTTTCACCCTTTTTAGAACGTTCTCTTGTTTCGCTTATAGCACTGTGGTCCTTTGCCACCGGTACTGTCCATTCTTGTTTGGCTAGTTCTGGTATAGTATCAACCCCTCACGGAATCTTTCTTTTGTACTCTCATACCACACTGCAAGACAAGTCGTATTTTGTTTTGCTTAAAGCTTGGGGAGAGTTTGTAGCCTGTATCTACGATGGATAGTCCGGTTGGGTTGCACCACCAGTCAATCCCACGGATGAAAACCGGACAACCAAGATGAAGGCGGGCAGCACCGATTGCATGCTACCCAACTAGCTGCAGATACCACGATGTTGGAGACGCGTAATAAGATGCCATCGACCATTGCTTTGGATCTTCTGTTGTTTCTTGAGCATGAGGCACCCCATCTTGACTTCGTGTGAGTTGTTGAGATCAGTACACATTTGGGGCCCCAGGTGTCCCCAGCTGTGAGATTAGTGGCGCCAGGCCCGCCATCTGTATTGGCATGAGTACTACGTTAGCCGAAACATGTCACTTGGGTGTTCTAGAGAGATTTGTGCCGAATGTTGACATGAGCACAACTGGGAGAATGTCATGCGTCTGGTTCCTTTATGCTGTTTGCAGTTGCCACCTGGCCTACGCCTCTTGATTTTTGGTGTACTCCAGCAGTAGTGACTGTTCTGCTAATTGGTGTGCCACAGGCCGGCGACAGTCTTAGTACCGGATAACACAGCAATTTGAAAGCATTACCACGGCGTGTATAATTTCTGGTGTGCCGTCAATATATGCAACTATAACGGCTACCCTAGCGCGAAAGCCATATTTCCGGGTGTGTTATAGAGTCGATCAGTATATGCACTGGAATAGACATTTCGAATAGTTTCTGTAATGTTTCCTATGCATTCGATACACATTGTCAATCATGTTTTGTCGAATAGCCCGCAGTCCTCTCCTCCTTGGTCACCGTTTTCCCGGCTTCGCGGCCTCGCACGGTCACCTTGGGGGCACTAAAACTCCTTGCACAGTACACAACGTTTGTCGGAGATTCTGTTACGAATAACTGAATAGCGATACTCTTATTTGCGAGGCGTTGTCAAACTCCTTAGATACTTTATTCAGCCCCGATATTAAACGTATCACCCATCCGTCCGTGAAGCATACTCCAGTTGCATGGAAAGCCGACCCTCTAAAGATCGGCCCCCTCAAGAGCATGGCTACGCTTAAACAGATATAGCTGGAGTTTATTTGATGAAACTCAAGTTACGTACACGCCAGATCAGGTCAGAAAAAAAAGGATGGCGATAGAGCTTCCAGAGTCGTGATAACCATGAAATTTACATCGCCATAATGTCTCCGCTACCGACTAATGCTTGAAAGTTTCTGCATTCAGTCGCTATATTGCCTAGAAGGCTGGGATGCTGCTGGGGCACCGGCGATGGAATTCCATCGCGACGCAACGCTTCTTAAGGTATCCGAGGTCGGCTTGCAAGCCGATGTAAACGCAGCATCACCACTGCTGATAGCATTCCATATTTTTTAGCTGACAAATGTGTATGGATGGGTCGATGATACTAGACAGACCAATAACATATGATGGGCGTTCGGCTGAGCAAGAACCTGAAGATGTAAGCAGTCGTTGGGGATGCACGTCGATTTGTGCATTCCGAATAATGAAGCCGAGTGCTTCATAGAGCGCGTCCCTGGATGGATAAGTACTTCAAGGGTGACTAAGGATGTAGCGAAACTTCTTTATGTGTAGAAATCAGTACAATTAAATTATTTCAATAGACACTGAGGAATCGTTTCGTGCGGAAGAAAGGTCAAAAACAGGCCTTCGGAAAATTTAGATGGTAGCTAGGGGAATATATCAACTGGTCGGTATGTCGAGAAATGTGGAGCTTTAGTCCGCAAAATGCAACAACGTAGAAAACTGGTTTATCAGTGGCTTTTCTCGGATTTACTCGAGATATAACACCAGGCGGTCACAGGACGAGCAGTGGCTCAGTATGCAAGCAATTGACCAGGGAAGCTTCCGCAAGTGATGGATTAAATGAAGCTTCACACGCAAACGAGCGCAACTCCATTTTCTCTAGCGGAATGACAAGAGCCGAGTCAGGCTTTGAAACGTAGGAATACCTCGGCTGTGAAACCAGGCATAGTGTAGACTGAAAGATAAACCAGAAAAGGAGGCAGAGGATATTTGCTCTCCTAGGCATCCCAACAGCCCTACAGCAACACACGGGTTTGATCTTGGAAGATTCGGTAATCTAATACGGAACTACAAGCGCAGGAAAAACCAGAGAACCTGAACAACGTGAAAAGAATTTGAAATATCGACACTTTGGCAGGCAAAGGACGCGCATCGAGGAAGTGGAAAGTCCCCCAGGCAGGCTGCGGGGCAGTGGAGGGGGTCAAATGGGGTAGCGCCGCAGTTCGAAACTCTCCGTGGTTCAAAAACGCGAGGTTAGGTTCATCATTATAGTCTGAGCATTACTCGCGTTACCTGAAACTAGTTGTAAAGTGGAACTTTTATCCCAGGAGACGACGCAGAATTGCAGTAGGAGACAATTCGAAGCATACGTATAATTTTAGTACTTTGGAAGCACATTGGTTATTTGGGGATTTTCTTAAAAGATAGCCAACTTTTAATGGTAATATTGCTGTACAAAGGCTCATTTTGCAAACATGCTAGATAACGACGAGCTGACAGCAGGCTGGCCACCCGCTGGTGGTCCAGCGCAAGGTATTGTGCTCGTCCAGCTGTCAGCGTCAAGCTACGCTCGCCAGATCAACGTCTCTCTGGATTTGAAGGGTTAAATAGCCATCAGGTGGATGATTTGCAGGAAGAGGCAAGGTGTAGGAGCCGACCACCGCTTTGGGATGTTTTCGGTTTTGACATAAGACTGGACGGATGTTGGCGTGCGTGCTTTAATGTAAGTCCCCTGATCAAGATCATTGAGGAGCAGGGACATTTAGTACTTCATTATGTGGCTTATTCGCCATGTCTCACGGTTCACAAACGGACTCAAGATTTTACCCTATAGACCCTCTCTTGTAAATTCTCATTCACCCAGATGACAAGCACATCACAGCGTTAAACACTTTTGCGCGCAGACCCAGGTATGCTTGTATGCTACTTGGATTTGGCACTGCGCTGGAGAATGGCAATGTCAAGTTCTTGGGTGTGTTTTTAAACCTAACAGCTAGGGCTGGATGATTTCCTACGTGGAAGCAGTCTCAGAATTGATAGAAAAACTTCAGAATTGGTGTAAAACTAGGCGCACTAGGAAGTTAGTCAAACGCTCGAGCTAATACTAATCTGCTTAGCTCTACAGATGTCCTCTGTACCCAGGCATCACATATGATGGCCCTAGCGCATCACTTTTAATCACAGGCTAGCAGGATGCTAGAATTATGACTGTCTGTTCTAATGGGTCACCCCTAAGATTGAGGCCGCATCCCGTTTAGCCCAACCAGTCTTTGCAAGCTGTTTCTCCACGGCGATTGTCTTCAGTACATTGAGGATTCAGCTTAATGCTTTCATGGTGCATGCAGGCGCCCAGTGGCTATGCCTGGGGCTGCGGCCTGATGGTTTGCTATCGCATGCATTTTGGGACCATCCCCGGGACTCGCGCACCAAACCAAAAGTGTCTACGCTTGATTTATGGACTGGCAGTAGGCGGGAATTGTAGATTGTGTATGCATAACATCCTTATTGGGCGTGTAACAAGGTTATAGTCCACACAAACACCCACAGCAACTACGGCGTACGCCTCGGTTATTGAGGGAAACGTGGTGGTGTTTTTACGCGCACAAGCATGCATTTTCGTGTGTACACCTGCAATGTCTGTTTTTCATTATTTATTAGCAAATATTGAACCAGATAGGTGGAAAACTGAAGCGATGAAGGCAGGGCGATTACTTTTGGGCTAAACACTATAGGTTTGCGTCCTATTTCCAAAATTTCTTTCCAGCGAAATCTCACCCTGCTCACTACTCTCTTGACTAATATACTTCAGAATAGTAGTAGTATGTGACCTACAGGGAGGAGGCTGATGCCGGGGCAAGGAAAGCATATCAGACCCCTGACAACTTCTCCGGCAGCTGCGCTGCCGGATCACAAGCGCCACCCCTTCCTAGCAACCAATCCTTTCGACACAGCCGTTGGTGCGGCTACCTTTAAATAGGCTACGAAGCTTTAAGGCATCGAAGTATTGCTTATCATTTTCGGAATTCCACCGAACTTCAGCAGTGGTGTCCGGCGCGAGAAACCTCTTTGTGGGGTGCTGAAGCGAACTAACACGCCTGTACATTTTACATGGCCGCAACCGTACTTTGCAGACAACCTATCATTCTTTAGTGTATCTTCCAAGGAAGGTTCAAGACTTTGCTATCCCAACAGGTGTTCTCCAGCTTAGTGGCCTCCTGAAGTACGATCTTACGGTTCAGTATTGTGAAGGCATTGGATACTGCGGATGCCATCGCCCTCTCGCTCCGTGCCCAGCGGATTTCTACTGTGCAGCGCAAGCGCTTTTGTCCGGAATGACTCACGACGTCTTTTTATATTGAGTGAGGCATATGATTTTGACACCCACGCGCTTGCTACCACTTCCGAAATCTAGACTGGCAAAAACGTATAACACCACCACGACCAGCATTGGCTTCCTGCGACTCAAAATAAGCCAATAAGACATTCGGTTGTTGGTGTTCACTTAGTTCTGCAGTGCCGTTTTCCGCAACCCATATCATCATATTTTGGGGGTGTCATGGTCGGATTCTCATTCCAGTGAAGAAGCGTTCATGGTTTCTCTGGTGCCAGGGGATGGGCGAGAGTGCCCGATGCATAATCATGCTCAGATTGTCAGCAGCCGGAGCAGCCAAACTGTCCTGAACCCGGAAGCTCGTAAATCCCTGTGATTCCAGGCAGAATTTGAACTAATTTAACTATTGACTTTTTTATCGGACTGTCGGAGGTCAATGCTGAGGATGGCATCAACATTGTCGACGACAGACTCCACAACTTTGCACTGAGTATCATCCTCCAGCTGTCACGGCTCAGTAAGTCGCTTACTTATTTTTCGCGCGTCTAGAAGCTCACATAATCCCCAGGAGTATCATTTTAAATAGGACTCTGAAATCTGTCAATGCATTTTGGCATGCGCTTATGACTCACAAAACCATTAACCACCGTGGGAGCAGTGCAAAGTACCATGAGGCAGACAGGGAGACAGAGTGCAGCAGCCACAATCTTCTGCGATAAGTGCGACTCCATTGTCACAAATTCAGTTTCTTCTGTTGATTTTCTTTCTTGTGATGCGTATGTTAATGACCAAACTTACATTCCTCTACCCAGAATCCTTCACATTCTTAATCTACAATACAGAGCAGCCTTCGGATTCAGGCCTGGACCTAGTGGCTCAAGCTCAGCTGCCACTTGTAAAAGCGGAGAGGCTCGGAGAGCAGGTGGCGAATGTACACAAATGCATTTGCAAAGCTCAGGAGGGGGAATAGCGTAATGTTAGCAAGCGGCGTTTGAATGTGTGTTTCAAGCTTCGGGATGTGGTTTCGGTGAATCGTTAGGCTCTTCGAGGCGCACAATAAGATGATAAGACGAAACCATTGGTGACCAGGGGTAACGAACATATGCAATTCTCTTAGAAATCAATGATCGTTCCCGCTCTACGATCTCCCTAAAAATTGGAAGTGCAACAGAACTACCAATATCAGCATAGAACGGGAGCTTCAAAACTCCCTGGTTTCTTGCGTACCTTACCGCGAAGGCAACTGATCTGTGTGAAGGCGGACGATTCGCACGTATCCGCACAAAGGCCGGATTCTAGGACACTTCAGTGCTGCAAACGCACTAGGCGGGATTTTCTAGTGAGATGTGGATGGTAGCTCCAGCCTCAATGGCTAACGTAGGGGTAAGCACGAGGGTCACTGCCCGGGAGTCAAAATGATGCTCCTTGGTAAATCGCACTAGTCATCATAGACACAATGCCTAGCTACTTTTGGCAGTTGACCTTGACACGTATGTTCCATGGCTTAGACAATTGCCGGGTCCTATTGAGATTGCTTGCAGTTCACTAGGCCTGAGCAATGATGATTCATGCGTTGCCCAGCTTACGGCAGGAGCCTAACTCTTCCAGTGGAAAACATTCTTCTGCTGTAATCCTTTCAGCGTAGATCTCTCACGGTCATTTTATCATAAAGCAAGCAAATGGAGGAACTGTGTGAGCACCGCCTATTGCTGCTTCAAATGTGTTTCACATGTAGAATTCCCATTCTATACGAGCACAGGCAACGACACTGGTTTGGTGAAGCTATCGGAACACAAACTAGCTTCCATTCGCGCCTCGACACTACCAGCTTAACCACTGCAGTGTGATGGACACGCTCGGCTATCAACACAATTACTTGTGCCGATCACGTGTGAGCTCCCTACAGCGCACAGCGCGGCATCTGAATCTACCAGAAAGCCACCTTTTGCTCTCGTCAGTCCCTGCGATCGTCCGCAGCAATCCTCGGCGACCAACGCTAAGCAATGGTGAGCAGAAGGCTGCTACTAAATCCCAAATAGTTCTTACTGTTGTGTTCGCCAGGCAAGAACTCATAAACTACCACCATCGCAATTTGAGTCGGATGGGTTATGCGTAGCATCATTTGTACACCTGATAAAATGCTGGCTCTTTTTCTATGAGATTGTAATCCATGCCGTCCCAGCTCTTACCGCTTCTTTGCCCAATCGGCGAGACGCTTGATGCAACTGGAACGTACCTCAGCAAACCGTTGCACACCTATTGGCAAAAAGATTTAATCAGGCAAAAAAAGGTTTACCAGCTCTCAAAATAGCTCCACAACGGAAAAGCTGCTTGTCTGGACATGGTGCTACACAAAGTTACATTTTGCACACCACTTAAACCTAATTCCCCTCACCCCTGTTTCGGTTCCAGGTAGTGCAACATAGTAAAAACGCAAAAAAAATTCCTCCATTTCGCGACTACCGTTTGCTCCTAGTCTCCAAATGACGAATGAGACCAGGCTTTATTGGCTACTATAGGTTGCTACCACCACAGCGTGCGTAGTAAAACACAATATACACCGCCCATTATATTGCACTATACTATTTACGCATATTGCCTACGTCACGACTCAAGGTGGCAGGACCGCTCTGTGAAAAGGGAACAGACTGTCCCCCAGCCTTTCTTGCTTGCCTCCCAAGCCCATACACTAGCCTGCTGTTCATTCCTGGTAATTTTAGGCGTTGCAGTTAGTGGTCTTGCAAAACAGGTGTACTGCCTGCAGTTCAGTGAGATTGCCACCCAACTCAACCGTAAGTACTGTTGGAGCTACACGGGGACAGAGACATCGTAGCTTATGCAGAAGCCCTTTATGTCCATGACTTGACTCAGTTGCCATTGAGAGGTTTCACTGAACGATTTACATGGCGCAGGAAACTGTTTTCAGGAATAAGGCGCGGCGAGCCAGGCAACACTTCAGCCCCTGTACTGCACTAGTTAATAATTGACTAGTAGATGAATCAATAGAACAAGACAACGTTTTGTGCGCTTGTGCGGTAGATGCCATCTGCAGCAAGCTGTGAATGCTCGACGTGCTTAGAGGGTGCAGCAGCCAGCGTCGTAGCTCTCGTTCTACCCTCAGTATTGGGAACTCGGATGGGCCTGAGGAAGAAAGAGCTGGAATCATTCATAAAGTCACTTGAGAAGATTCAAAAGAAGTGGTTATTTAATTTGAAGCTAAGTGTCTCCCAATGGAGACCTTTGATGAATCATTAAACTTGATACCACCACATGGTCGATGCCACTGCTCCCCCCTCATCCGCTGGATGAGAACGCAATTGGACGTCAAGGTGCCCTACAGCAGCTGTTTCGTTTTAACCAGATATTTTTTCAGATATTAGTTTGTTTCTCTTTTGCAAGTGTGGGACGATGAAGCTCGTGTAGAAACTGACGGTGGCGCAACATCTGTTGGGGCGGCCAAGAGAGGCCGCCCTGCAAGCTGATGCATACACAATAGCTCGGCAGCTGATAGACAGCTATGATTTTTCTGCTGCCAAAGCGTTTTGGGGTGTGTTGATGAGCTAATCCTACCAGTAGAGAGTGACACCCATAAGGATGGGCAAGGTCACGAGGGAATCATCTACCAGTAGGAGATGTAGCTTACTTCTTACCCATCAGATGACGCGGAGCCAGTGGTACTAGGGGACCGTTTATTGAAAAAGAGCTTTGCTGGTTGCTCTTTTCATGCAGAAAAAGTTGTTTGCTTCCAGGGATTGCTGCAACTCATCATCATCGGTTATGCCAGGATTAGCGCGATTGCGCTTGGGAAGATGAGACGGTGTACGCAGGATAATCTATCAGTATATCCGTATCTGGAAAAGTATGGTCTCTAATTCACAAAATGAACAGCTTAGACCAACGTCTGCTCTGTTACTGGTTACTCTGGGTTCGACTTGAAATGTGCTGAAGGCAGAATGGGCAGCGATCTAGGGACTAGAGAGTGGACTGTTGGGTCTTTCATACACGATAGGCTACTTGACATTTTAAATGCATGTCGAGGCGAACTGTGATTCTTTAGCTCAGTAGGAAAAGTCAAGTCCACTTTTAAAACCTGTGAATGTCGGGGCTATTGAAACAGGTCCTAGCCTACAGAGCGGAAAAGGAAGGCCCCGAAAAGCCTACTTCTAAGTAGCCCCAGAGAGCCTCCGAGCAACACTTCTTCTCTAACTGAAAAAGTGGCCAGTCTAGACAAGAGGTGCAAGCACATGCAAAGAGCCAAAAGCCTTGAGCAAAAGGAACTGGGCCCAGCCGAAGGAAGTAGCTTGGCGAACAAAACGGCGTACTAGAGCAATAGCAACCCCGCCAGAGGTTGCGGGACAATGAAAGAGCCTCCAGAAGATAGATTGTGGTTGGGTACCCCTTATCGGTCATTTGCACGCTGACAGAAGCTTTGAGCTTAATAGTTGAGCATTGCTAGCGAAACTTGAAATTTAATGCGTAGTATATCCGTAATTCGAAGGGACGGTGCAGGCTTGCAGTCTGCCCTTTACTCGGTAGCACAGTCCTGAAGAGTCACGCTTGCGGGCGAGAGGCAAAGCCCAAGAATTCAAAACGCTACTCCAGCTATGTGCTACTTTAGAAATGAATGGGTGTCTTATCGGGTTTGCCTAAACTTTGTGCTGGATCCGTGCATCACGGCATTAACCCAGGTATACCTGCAGGTGGATGAGCAGCGCAGTAAGAAAAGAAGCTCAGGAATGCATTATGTGGTGGTGCGCAAAGATCAAGGGGGAACTTGCGGATGCGCTTACATAATGACGAGATTCTTCTTGCAGGCTTGCTGCCCAATGGTCTTCAAGCTTGTTTTGAACTAATCGCTGAAAATCCAGTACCTATGTGAAACGTGGCGCTGCATGCAGGCAATATTTAGCCTTAGGGGGATAATTTGTTAGAAAAAAGGCAAAGGTCAGGAAGTGACAAGCACTTTGGGGAAGAATTAGGCATTACTGCCGAATGAAGAACGGGATATGGCGTATGCATGCTAAGGTAAAACCCGTGAAGAATGTCACTGAAGCAGAAGTTCATGATGCCTCAGAGTAGGCATGCGTTTGACAACTACAAGGATCGACAGTCTACTCGGCATCTAAGTCCACAGATTCCTCTTTATAAAAGTCTCCGTTCACCCAGGTGCCAAGCCGAGAATGGGAAATTATGAGTCGTTGCTTCAAGTATGCCAGTATGCCGTTTGCTCCTGTTAGTGTCATAGTCGAATTGCGGCGGCAAACTGACCAAGGTATTTGTGAGCTCATCAAGGGGGGCCTGATACTCGTTTACATGAAAGATATCTCAGAATACACCCGCCAGGTCCAAGAGCACCTGCAGCACTTTTGGCGTGTGCTTCAGCTTTGGGGAGAACAGTGGTGTGTGAAAACAAGTGCTCGTTTTCCATGAGTGGAATTGTGTTTGAAGGGTTTCATATTTCGGCTGCACAAACAGCAAGGTTCAGCAAAAATTTCAAGCACACAAAACTGCGAACTTTACCATTTTGCAGCTGCTAGGATGCTGTGGAGCTTTATGGGTGTGCACGTTCTTACTAAAATTTCAGTCTTGGTTTTGCTCGGATCGCTGCCCATTCAGCTGCTCTACCTAAGAAATTGCAGTCTATGACCTGATGCAAAGAGGCTAACGCCGGCGCAAGAAAGTTTCTCGGCCGCCTTACAGCATCTCGCGTACTTGCGCTGCCCAAATCTGAGTATCGATTCTCCCTAGAAAAGTAGACTGATGGTGCAGCAGTGGAAAATACTTTCTACCAACAGGCTACGCGTTCTCAAACCGCCAAATCGTTCTTTGCTATCTCTATTGCTCCACAAACACCAAGCATCCGTATCCAGTGAGGAAATAGGAAGTAAGTGGGTGGGGATTAGGCATGGAAAATGCAGGTAACATACACGTGGGTGTCCTCTTAATCTCCAAACAGAGAAACAAACTTAAGTGCATCCAACAAAGATTTTCCATGGCTTCGGTGGCTCTAGAGGTATTAGATGGCTTGGGTACCTCCTGCTGTGCGCTTTGCGGTGATATATAATTAGGGGATCACCAACCTGGTCGCCGATGCGCTCTCTGGTGCAGCGCAACTGCAATTACTTATGAATGTTCACAGTTGTGGTCAAAAGTGAGTGGACCTCATGCTTTGACCACCAGTGTATCCTCCGTTGCTGCCGAAATTTAGAACGGCCGAATATTGAAACACTTTTGCTCGGTTCAGAACAAAGTGGAGATTCCCTAGTTTGTTTATTTCAACATTGATGCGCAGTATTGGTTTGTGCAGAGCACAAAATCGAACTGTTCGGTCGGTGGAACGACTCACATGACGGCACGACGATGAAAAATCCCTCACGATTCTTTTGCAGACATGCGATAAGTTCTACGGCAGAATAGTACGCACTGTAATGCCTAGATCGTCACCAGGTGTTGCAAAGCGGCTTTGACAGTGCGAATTCATGTGCGTTTTTGTGACCTGTCTGAACATTGATCATAACATAGCCACTGCGAAGCACCCTACGGCAAATGAAGAGATAGAGTGCACCAACCTAACTCTACTGCAGAATTTCGAAGTCCATGCTCAGAGAAGTCCAATTTTTTGGATTTGTTCGATTTCTTGTGGCAAAAGGGTTTACTATATAACAACACACTAGTCTACTCGCTGCACTCATGCACCGCTAATCTACACTAAGGAGTCCGTCTTGAAAGGAAACCTGGATTATTACTGCTGCAGCCGTTGGCGAACATTACGGGTCTAGACGCCACGCTCAGACGCCCGGCAAAACCCTAATGCATAATGTGAGTCTGTCTTTGATAAGGCCGATAACGGGGAGAGGACCCCTTGAAACAAAGACTCATATTGCTACGACTAAACCGACCTCCATGCCAACGCCAAGATGAATTCCATCACCGCGCTCACAGCTAAGCCCATCTGGTGTTGAGGGAATGTCCACGCTGACACCCAACGACTCACTAGATGACAAGGTGGACGACTCGATGCCGAAAATGTAAAATTGGCTGGAAACGGCTTTGACACCTATCTCTAACTCCTGGGGTTTTGCTTCCAGTCGAGAAGGCCACGGCAATCCGTGTCGCAAGCCTATGTCCTTCTGTGCCAACCCGAGGAGTGGCTAATGCAGATGGATGAATGCAACAAGACTTTGGGTCTTACTTAAGCTGAACCACTTGATGGTATCCCAACTTCTCCCAGAAAATTTTTTGATGCGCCATTGCATGATCAGAGGCGAGTTTCACTACAATTGACAGGCATGTGGAAAGATTTCTACTCCTTCATCCTCGAGCGCCTCGGGTCCACACCAGTGGGAGCTACTATTAGGAGGCTGAAGAAGATAGAGCACACTAGAGACTGCGTGAAGCTGGTTTAAAAGTTTGCAGCTATTCAGGCACAAAGAGAGGGAGAAGAATCCTCGAAAAAAAAATGTTTTGCAGCTCTGTTTATTACATTTTCCTGATGGTACGATAAGGAGTTTACTGCAACAGGCTTCGCTTCCATGCCTGGCAAGATCAAAGATTCTAAAAGCCCAGTTCCAATGCGTTTGTCACAACAGCTGTGGTCTGGTATGAAAGCGTCACGAAAGTTTTAGGAGATTGCTTGAGGGGCAGCCATAAGTAGCCCGACAAGGTGCCCCACACACCACGACATCGAACATCGATATCAGGAAAGGCCGACTGATATGATATTTTGAACAAATCAAGTTTTTGACTTCGTAAGTGCGGGGGATCAAAGCACTGCATAATGTGGTGCCCAACACAGGCTCAGTAAAATGAGAGACAGGGCTTGAACGCGAAGGTTGCGTAGAAAGGACTGAGCCAGGGAACAACAAGGCCCAGATAGCTCAGAAGAAGGCCAACCTGGGCAAAGGGCAAGGCTCTCAAGCGCCGAGCAAGTCACCCTCACCTTATTCCCAAAGAAGCGAACTAGACTACCAAATGTCCCTCGCCTGAGCCGCCTCAACGGCGACATAGAAGGGAATCGCGATAGCAGGGTCAAAGCAATCCTAGAATTTTCCGACGTAAAATAGAATAGACAATGCTATGAAGCGACGAGAAAAGAAAGCAAATTAATGCTGAGACATGCAGGTCAGCTACTTGATGAGCACCGATTGGAGATTGCGAAAATCCGTGCTACGGCCCGGCAGAAAAGTGAATACCCCAAGGACACGAAAACGCAGGAGTGGTAGAAGCCTATGGCTTGAAGGAGATTGATTAAGAAAAGTTTTCAACGGAAATCACTGTACTCCATCTCAGAAGATGCTGCTCAGGGCGGGACAAGTTCTTTGAAGCCATTGGAGCACCCAGTGGGCATACAGCATGTATGGTGCCATGCAGGAGAAGAAGCAATTTTTGCGAGCCCGCTAGAGGTGCCAACGTTAGGTGTAGAGGACTCCGAAGACAGAGCAGACGACCATGACCCTTTAGAGAGATGCAATCGTGGAGATGATATCAAGTGACGAACAGCGCACGCATCAGCAGGGGGTCACGCCTACCAAAGCTCCTTTCACTGCATCCTTTGCGATTGTGACCAAAGAGAATGGCGTCTCGGGAAAGCAGTAAGGCCGCATGATGAACACTTCCAAGGACGTGACGCCTTGAAAGCATTCTCCAAATGAATCCTACACAGAGCTCCTTAGCTGCAAGACTGGCGGCGAGTTGGAATATAGGTATGATGACACCCATGTTGCAGGGATTGCATTAAATACGCTTGGCACAGAAGGACCAGTCAGTGGCTTCATTCCGTACCTATATATGCCATTATAAGTTCAATGCCATGTCCTTCTACTGGGCAAGTGATCCAAGAAGATTTCAACAATAATGTACCATCTGTTCCTACCCTGCATCGACCGAGGATTGATCGCTTACCTGAGAAACGTTCTGGTCTAGAGTGCGGACAATACATTGTTCGTCAAGCTGTTGGACAAAATGCTGGAAGTTCTTCACTCACATAAAAACATCATCCCAAGCTCCAAAAGTGTCATTTTTGCAGTTTCTCAATTGAGTACCTTGAGTACAGGCTAGAGTCAAACGGGACAATCTTCACCCCATTGAGGATCCAAGCTGTCGAAATATGTTCCGGATAGGTTCGCAACGGCCTCTAAAGGAAGCGAATTCTCGGTGCTTCAAAGTACTGCGGTATTTTCAAGAAGCCTGCAATCTCAGGCATGGCTAGGCCTTTGTAGAGCTGACGTGAAATAGAGACCACTTGCCTTCAACTGAGAAGCACGCAGAAAGCAAGAGGCCCTGATATCACACTCTTGTACACTTCACGACCTTGAGAACTCCGGTTCCCATGTGCCAAATGCCCTGTTACCGGTATCAGTTTACGCATTTGGCGAAGTGCTAGGGCAGGGTGGGAGGCCACTGAGGCCCTAATAGGATTTCTGTAAAAGTGGAATTTTTACTTTCAGGCTCCCTAGAGATTTCTCACAAGGACAAGTAGAAGCTGCACCCTTCAACGGAGCTACATATAGCAAGGCCGAGTGGCCCGAGCACAGTTAGATGCCTCGGCTTTCTCATGGACTTCCAAGCCCTACGCGTCAAATACGAACTTTATGCCAGCGATGTGATCGCCGACGCAAAATTCACGATCACGTTTTATCAGCAGACCGATAAATAGGCGGAATATTCCACAGAGTGAAGGGATTTACCCTGTTCGTGCTTAGCCACTTGGCAGTGGGAGATGAGGAGTTTGCTATGCATCACCCACACTGGCCTTCACCCTCTTGCAGACCAAAGAAGCCAACCGCTCATGGAAAACACGCGTTGCTAAAGCTTGGTAGTCCCAAAGCATGAAGATATTCCCGAAAATTGCTTGCGCCGAAACCAACAGATTGTACACGGTGCCGGCGAAGACTCAAGGGACACAGCCCGAGGTCAAGCTCCTTCGCAGCTTACCAGTCCTTATCCACCGGCTCTGGCGTATTGCTGCTGTCTCCAACGGACACCATCGCCAGCATATCATTCAACTAGCTTAATAGCATCCTACAACACGGCAGATGTGTATCCAGAAAACAGGCGATACTCATGACAGACAGTTTTACTTTCCAAGCACGAGCAATTATGCCAAGGAATACAAGGAAGCCTGTTCACGCTGTAGAAGAGCCAAATTTGTTTCTTAAAGCACACAAGCTTACTGCGAGCTTTGCAAATTCCAACAGATGATGGGTGCATTGCTTGCTGGATTGCGTCGCGGCATTACATAGCACTGTGAAAGGACATGATGCAATCCGTACCTTTGTGGATACCTTCAGCAAGGAGGTGCACTTCATCTACATCCACAGAGATACAACGCTGGCCTGTGAATGCTATCTGTTGGTGGACCATCTAGTACAAAATAAGAGGCTGCCACCTGTGTTACGCTCTGAGAGTGGTGTGCTCTTTGGAGGACAGGGAGCTTTTCTGCCGGAGGATCAAGGTGACACGACACCATTAAGCGCTGGCACTTGCAAATTGAGTATCGCGTACACCCCATGCACCATGCAATAGCGCGGGTCCTGCGCGCATGCTTCCAAAATGGTGCATTACCATGGGAGTCCCTGCTGCCTGCAGTAGATTAGCATGCAACTGCACAGTCCACGATCCACGGGCATGACTCTCCGAGAATATAATGAGGGAGGTTCTTGTGCGCACCACGAGCCTGAGCAATATGGATGACTTCAAATCTAGTATATCACCTCACATGACATTAATCTTTTGCCAACGGACAGGCGAACTGCTTTTGGTGTCCACCCGTTTCATGCAGCGGCAGGCAAAAACCAAATTCCAGATCTGTCGTTTTGTCGGCGCACTCCAGATTCTGGAACGTTTCGGCAAAGTCGCTTAAAATTCCTGCCCCCAACCTGCTGTAGGAACCTGTACTCCACGTTTACCTCTTGCAGCGCTACCAATCAAGTTCATAGGAAATGCTGTATTCATAGAAATAGGAGCTAGCCACTCTGAGACAGATGACATAGAATAAATATAGGAGCCTGAAGCCCCACGGCAAAATTTAAGCTCGGGAGCGGCAAGTAGAAAGAGTTTGCGGGGGAGTGACCTGAGGCCGACACCCTTCAAAAGCTTGTAGAGCCACCAAGAGCGCCTCCAAGCCTTTAGAGACTCTAATCCCGCAAGTGGCTCTAACGAAAACCCGCGAAAGCAGGTTGGCTGACGCGAATTGAAATTGCATGTGGCAGCTCACTTTTTTGAAGAGAGGAGTAAGAACCTAGGGACCCCCACTCACCGCCAAAGGGGTGTGTCCAGAAAGAGCCAAGACAAAGGCTGTATAATAGCTGGCTGAAAGCTTTTGAATGTCGTGTCATCGTCACATATATGCGGCGACATGTTCAAGCTACGTGCACCCTCGAATGATCTCCCAAACTCTGGCAGTGCGTTGGCTCTTCGCCTACGAAAGGTGAGTGACGCATGTCGTTCACCTGCAAAGAGAACAATTGCGTGTACTTTTACACCAAAATGCAGATATTCGTGTCTTTAAGTGTTGTGTAGTGGTGTGACTGTTCTGGCTGTTGCATTTAAAGTAGTTAAGGTATGCCTACCCATCATCCAGCGTCTAATGGAAAAGGATGACGGAGGGAGAATTTAGGGTTTTCTATCGCTTGTAGCGTGTCAGCGGAGTTATGTGCTATACTTGTGCTCTTGATATGCTCTGCAGTTTTATCTTTTCTTCGCTCATGAGCTTGGTATCTTAGCGCGATTGTGCTGACTGTATTTGTCGACAGGTAGCCTAATCAAGTTGTGCCTTTCTGGCATTCAATCTTGTTGAATAAAATGTGTCGAGGTGTTCTTCGCACATGAAGGCGAGTACCCTCCAAACACAAGCACGCAAGGGGCTAGCGGTCGTGCTTGCCCATAGTGTATCACAGCCCTCAGCCCCAAAACAAGCTCAGTACTGGGGCACCACTACAAGCTTCACAGATCTGGCTTGGCTAGAATGATTGTAAGGGATACTGTTGTTCCAAACTTTCTTGACTGCATTCTATTCCCCTATCTCTAAGCTGATCAACGAAACTGGAGCTTATTGCGGGCGCGCTAAAATAATACTCTGAAGTCAACCAAACCATTTTATTCCACCGCTTGTGGTTATAGAAGCACTCTCATCCACTGCGACAATGAACAAGGCACTACCCCAAAGCCTCGAATTGGCGCGCACGCAACAGGCCACCCGAATAGAGGAATTGATTGAGACACGGAAAAATCGAAGCACTACCCCTAAACGCGCAAGGACGGTGCAAAACTTTACTGTCTTACATCATAACCCCCAAATTGCATTCCTAGATTTGCTGGGCTCTCTACTCATTCATTTACCTACTGCAGGGATCGCAGTGCCTTTTTGGATAGGGGGTTGATGATTATCGGCCTTCTTGCAGCTAATCCAATGTTGGCACTGCTAAATTATGAGCGTTGTTTTGTCCTAACAGGCAATGCTGGGTAGCAGCAGGTGATATTCTTCCCCAACACGCTACGAGGTTTTCAAAACACCAAAATTGCCGCTTATTATGCTCATTGCTTAGTCGAAACCCAGGAGGAGTATGCACTAAAAACACGACTCTATGCGGTGCGATGGTGAGTTAAAATGGATGCCAGTAATTTTAATACTCGCATTATTTTGATGTCCAAACCGATCATCAGTCCTCAATGTACCTTCCAGAAATTATCAGGATTTTGTCCATCCCAGAGTTGTTCGACCTATTCGGCGATTTCTTTCTCCATGGTGAAGTATGTCAAGAGCATCCTCAACTTGATCGCCAGCCCGCCCTCGCGATGCCTTACCGGTTCACTAGTGTGCAGCGCAACCGCTCATAATGTGAAGAAAAACAATATGTTTCTCAACTGCGTACCGTGCGTTATATGGGATTGCCAAAGTACGTACTTGCAAAAAGGTCATTGCACAACCACGTTGAGGTCGACAGGATGTGGCTCGAGACACAGCTGGGACTTCGTCGCCTGCACATTCTGACTTTGCTTCGTAGCGCCGTTTTGCACCAAGCATGATACTATATTGTATGATGTGGTGGGATTCACAATAAAGTGGGAAAACCCTCACCGCCCTTCTGGTGGACTGGGATGCATCCCATAGCAGTGGAGCATCTATTGCCATGGGCGGATCGTCAGCATCCGAAACCATGAAATTCTTCTTTGCCCCGCAGTTTAAAAATTCCGCTCCTGAGCGGTTGTCAACTACTACTGTAAGTATTCTTGTTGGACTGCCGCATTTGTAGGCTCAGTATAGCATCTACGTCGTTGTCGACAGACTTAGCAAAAATACTCACTTTATCGGTCTGAACAGCGCTGTCATGCTTCGGGAATTCGCTCCACTAGTCGTAAACTATGTCTGGAAGATCCACAACTTCTCCAGGAGTATTATGGACATAGGGACCCTAAATTGGTGGCGCATGATTCGCTGACATATTCACCATAATGTGACCACTACAAACCACGCCGAGGCAGATGGACAGACAGTGCAAATCAACGGCACTCTTTTGAGGTAGCTGCAACTCCATGCTTACAAAACCAAATGCTCGGCTTGAATCAACTTACTGTGGTATGTGAATTCATACTATGATGCGATCGTTTAACAGCTTCCCTTCCACATCCCTATTTTATATTGAAGAGCCCCTCGCTGAGCCAAGCCGGGACCTGGTAGTCCGTGGTCAGCAGCCCTAGGAGCAAAGTATGCAGAGAGCAGCTAGCTAGGGCATGCGAGTGTATGTACAAGGCGCAAGAACCAAGGAGGGAACCGGAGGTAAAGGCGGCCGGTGCTGTGTTTTGAGTCTGATGATTCGGTTCTCATCCACATTCATTTCGTAGTAAGTTAAAATTTGCGTTCCGCCCTACGCAGACCTTCGATGGTTTACAAAAGACGAAATTGAATTTTAGGTGTGTTCGTGAGTGATGCTCTCTAGCCGCAGTGCACCAGCAATGAAGTCATTATTATAAACCTGTTCCTCAAGCCAAAAGAAATTCGACTGACACTTACGTAGCCACGTGTTTGTTCACTGAGGATCCGAGGGCTTGCAATGGCTGGTGAGCCAAGGGGAGGATGAGATATTGTACTGCTCCGGTAAAGTAAACAGTATCCAAGTCAAGGATATTCGCTGTGGGCTTCAAAGGTCACTTCTTAACGGCAGCTCGGCTTTAGCCTTTACCTGTATGTCATGCCACACCGTGTCTGTCCTACAAACAGAGCCGAAGCACGAGTGAGCTAGCGAGAGGAGGAAAGAGATTTGCTATGCCGTCTTGCGTGGCGATTAAATTTGCAATAAATCGCCTAACAATGGGTATACCAGTTTTAAAAGATGGCTGTTATTGTGCTTCATAGCTGGCATGGTCATGCAGGATTACTTGGGCCGGTATAGCCGATGCAGCCGGGCTGGATGGCCTCGCGGCGTGGCGCGGGCTGGGGGCGAATCTACATTTCAGTCATTTGAAACTCTGATAATTATGTTCCAACCCAAGAATTACTGAGTTCTACCCTGGTATGTTTGTCTCCTGCAGATCCCCCAGGTTGCTGTTCCACTGTCCGTGCGAGTGCGTCTGAATGGTGTGGCTTGCTGAGGCTCGTAATTGCCCCACCTCCCGCCTGTTTGGTCCTGCTCTCATGATTGTCCTGGAACTGATTGACTGCATTGATCAATACGATGTGAGAGGCTGACGTTCATTTGGTGCGTGGAACTCGGTCTTTGTAGTTGTGGATCCCGGTATCCAGCAGCGCAGCTCGTCCGTTCACCGTCGATTGCTTCGTAGCGGTGGCTACGCTGCGATTCGGGAGCCGAGGCACCTATCCATATGAGTCCCCTGCAATCGTAGACCGTTATAGGGGCTGTGTGCAGTCTAGGGAGCCGTGCGACGCTGAGTCAAAGCTTCTGAGCAAGTATTAGCCTTGGATTGATACCCAGTAGAACACGTGCTCTGAAGTGTTCATTGTTTGCTTGTATTGTGGGAACGCTCACCACAGTACTGTCGCAAATGTCGAAACTATCACAAGTAATCAGATGTCGGGGTTTTATCATGCTGTGTGTAAATACAGATTCTCTTTCTGGGTGGAGCGAGCAGAGCGCTTCCCTTCCATGTGCATAGGGAATATACTGCTTCTAAAGCAAATATTGGAATAAGGGGGCACTTTGTGCCGCTTTTTTATTATGTTCCCTTGATTGTGTTCTATTTGTTGTGTGAAAACCAGGAGTGTGCCCCCGTGCACTTGGCCGTCTTCCCCGGTGGCTTCGACACCTAGATTGTGCAGGAGCTACTGATTCACCCTATTCAGCTGTGACACTAGATTAGTCAAGAAGATGGGGCGAGCGGAAAAAGGTTGCCCTATCTGCTACCACAAGCTTCCCCAGCCTGGGGAAGTTTTGGAGCCCTACGATGAAGAGCTCAACTACTTTATGTGGATTCCCGGATTCGAATGGAAGCCTAAGCCTGTCGCTGAGAAGGAAGCATACGAAACCGAACGTTCTCAGTCAGAAGGCAAGTTTTCCTCTTCGTGTACATCTGCGTGGCGAATTTGGTGCTTTTGTAGACACTGGGCACAAGCTCTTTCCTGCTAAGTGTATGTGAAGCCAGAGATTCTCCTTTGTGTTTGCAAACCCACTTCTGTTGAATGTAGGAGAGGCTGATGAAGATATGGAGGAGGCTCTACAGGAGATGGTTGAGAATGATGAAATGAAACAGAAGTACAGCGACAAGGCTAGCGGTGGGAAAGTTTCAACATCGGACGCCGCAGTTCTTGCTCGGCAGCTTGGCCTTGCCCCATCATATGCAGATGTGGAAAAGTGCGCGGAACAAAACGGCCAGCAGCTGGACTATTCCACTTTCCAGCAGTTTGCTGCTCAGAGCACTCACCCGGAGGACAACGTCGAGGACTTCGTTGGGGCATTTGCGTACTTCGACCCAAATGTGAGATTTGCTAGTGACAAATTTCAGTGATGGTGCTCTATTATATCGTGATATAGACTAGTTCTAGTTCCTATACTTCGAAGCGTAATCTACTTGCATCGTTGAGCTTGCTTATGCCTGGTTTTCTGTAAACAGGGCGAAGGAACACTATCGGTGCAGCAAATGCGCAACATTCTCACCACCTTTGGAGAGCCACTTACCACGCAAGAAATGAACATTGTTGAAACGTAAGTCTGCTTTTCCACAGAGGGACGTACTGTGAGCTTACTGAAAACAAACTTTGCGCCCGATGGGTCAGTGGAGCTTCATGTTTTCTTTGAATCCGTGGATGCGTGTCTACAGGGAATTTTTCCAGAGTAAACGAGTCGACTACAGAGAATTCTGCACGCGGTAAGCATTCAATAGCTAGCAAGATGATCCGGAAGCATGCTGCTTACCTTGGTGGCGGTTCCTGCCGAGGTTGCAGACGCAGATCTGTCCTTACAGGATATGACGGTGTGGACAATTTAGTTCGGCAGTTGTTCACTTCTACTTATGCCTTTTTCCTGCAGGGTTCTTGCTCGCAAGTAAAGCATCGGCAGCTGGTGCTCCAAGTGCAGTTTGTCATTGCCAGTCCTGCAACAATTTAAACAGCAGCCGGCTGATTTGCTACACGCCATATATGGTTGCAGAGTCAAGTTTAGCCACACAGTACGCATGGCATACAGCACATTTATGCTGTCAGGTAGACTTCAGAGCCGGGTATGGGACAATGGAGCCAACTAGGCTGCGCCAGCAGAGTTACCGATTCGCTGCAATACACAAGTAGCAATGCACTTGCACACATCAGCATGAAGCGCTCATACAAGGAGTTCAGTATTGTGTTGATAGCGTGCTGCTACCTTGATCGTTTGAGTGGCTACGCCTGCTTTCGCACTGCGGTCAGTAGTAGTGGTTACTTTGTTCCTTAGGACGGGTCGCACGACTAGCATTTGCGACACGACATTTGAAGTGCCTTTCAGTCCGTTAAGGTGTTTGTTACACGCCTACGTCGCAGTGGTATTGCAGGCGCAAATTTCATAGCGCTCTTGTGCAAGTTCAAGTATGGTCGAGTTTTCAGGTGGACAATAATGACTGGTTATCAACATAAATGAAAGGGGGCAGTGCACAGCAGCCCACATGGTATTGTGTCGCTCATTGGAAAACATGTTGCACATCGAACCAGAAGTGAACATAAATCAAACTTCCTTTTAATATCTATCCCTGGAACTCGTTTTTGGCGTTTGAACCACTGGAAGGGTACATTAGGATAACAGAACGCGCTAGGCTCTTAGAGTGCTTCTCCCTCCGCATTAAAGAGTTGGCCGCCTCTGCCCGCGACGCTCTCTCCACAAAAGCGGGCTCCATACTGGCGGGCCCCGGCAGGTGGGGTGACATGATGTGCGCAGATGCACCAGTTTCGATATTGCTCCCAAGCAGGCGGCATTTGGAACCGAGATTTAGCTGCAGGATTTAAAGTTCGAGTGAAGGTAGACGTGCAGCACTCTCTGCAAAGCTGTATCTTCGGAGTCTTCCACTTGGCCACGTGTAACTGCTAGGAGATGGGGGTCCCTTGTCAGTTGGGGCATCGGTTGCGGAACGACTTGTCCTATCCCCGCTGCTCAGACGTAGATGTGAGTCTCAGTCTGCATTAGCATGGAACACTGTACGCGTGCGGAGAATAGCGCGACCGCTAAGAAGTGTAGCTGCGTGCAACAGCACCCACAGCCCTGACAGCTGAATCTCACCATCTAGGAAGCATTCACGACTGAGCTCCATCCAAAAGAAGAAATCTCTCCAGTAGAAATAAGGAGGTGATTGAGGATTCACAGGGCCGTCGTATTCCTGTCTATAGACAGCATTGGACGCATCCATGCCTTGAAAGACCTCGGCAGCCCGTTTTATGTCTGACATACCAGTAGTGCCCAGATACTCATCCCGCTGGGTGTGGAAGTGAAATCGATGCTCATCGTCTTGCGGAGCTCCGTATAAGTCATGCGCAGACGGCTGGCTGGACACCTGGGCGCTTGTGTCGGCCGCAAATGTCTTTAGGGCCGCTACAGTCATTTTGCTCTGTTGGAAGCGCCCGTGAATCTGCACAACGAGATTAAGCGTGAAAAACACTAAGAAGGTGGCAACTGCGACCAAGAGGTACTTGAGCTTCATTTGCAGTTCGAGTTCATCCAGAGTCCGCATGCAAACACTGCAGGATTCTTCTTCCTTTCCCTGAAGTGGTTGAGCATGACTACGACGTACAGAAGTTGTGTTCTGCCTCCTCCGATGGCTACCACTTGTTAAGGTGGAGGCACTCCCAGGAGCAACTGTCGAGAGGGAGTATGACACCAACAACGAGAGGGTGCCCATGACAGCCAGGGCCAGCCAGCCGCAACAGCAGGACATGCCAAGTTCCCTTTTTACAGCGACAGGCAACTGGTGCTGTGGCATAGGTGTATGGAGTGGAGTCGCCGCACTAACAGGTGTACTATGGTTCTGCAGCACCTTGTCGATTAAGTTTGCCGGCTGCCAGACGTGTTGCAACGATGTACTCCCGATTACAACCACATCTAGAAGCAACACTCCATAGACTAGCAGCAGCCTCCTGTCGAAACGCACTCTTCCTTGGGGACATTGTGGCTCCGCAAGTGTCATGGTGGCTGCCGGCTCACTACGCACGGGCGGCGAAGCCATTGCAGCTACAGGCCAGACAAGATGCCAGCTTAGCCTCCCGATGCGTCAGACACGCCCAAAAATAAGATCTCTTCAAAAAATCCCAAAGACGTCCTTATTCTGGTCGCCAGAAGAGTTCACTATGAGCCATCCCGACCTACAGCATGACCGCGTCCCCCCGCCGATGAAAGTGGTCAGATCCTTGTCCCAGCCTAGCTAAGCAGCTCAGTGCTGTTTCCTAATCCAGCTAGAGCAATTCTGTAGACGTATGACTGTGCCTTGCCATAGTCGTAGGGCCGTACATGCTAGAATTTCCCAGTGAACTCCAAGAAGAAAGGGGGCTCTACAATGTGCATGACTTTGTTCCGCCTTGATGGGTAACAGTAATATACAGTGGAAGGCAGGAAAACGCAGGGGGGTGAAGTATGCTTTGCAGACAAGCGAAACAGGTGGAGCTGACGAAGTGCCCTGCCGTCTTGAGAGCATGCCTTTGAGAGTTACCCCGCAAGCATCACACCAGAAAAGGCCAAGTCTTACTACATTTGCTCAACGATGCTTCAATCTTGTTTCAGTGGCCTACGAGTTTGAAGCCTTGCTTGGACACATACGGCGCGATGAGCGGCTAGGAAAGGGGGCCCTTTCGCGCGTGGGGTGGTGTCTGGGGTCTTTGCCAGCGGAGCGCATTTTATCCTGTGGCTAGTAACTATTGCCATGCGACTCATTCATGAAATTCTTAGAAGCTACGACTGCAGGCGTCCTTCCTTGTAGGAAGAATACAGCCGTGTGTGCTGATGCCGCTTCCATCGGGTCTTTCAATGAGCGTCCACATGACATGCCTGCCTTATGCTCGGCACCATGTGTTGACTTGAAAGCGAAGCGGAGCTCTCCATTCCGCGCTTCGTGGGTGTATGCAGCTGCAAGGATATTGGGAACATGGGCACGAAGAACAGCTCGCTCCATTCTGCGACTCAACTCGACAGCAGCATTACACGCGTAGACACAGTAGACTCAATTAACACAATAAATCAGGTGCTCATCCTGTCCTTTCTTCTGCTTGGTGACAACGGCTATCCTCAGCTTTCTCCTGCATTCAGAGCAATACTTTGCCCGTTCGGAAGATGCGGTCGAAAGGGATTATCCTGTCCCTTGGCAGCAGTATTTTTTTAAAGAAAGGCCGGTTTTGGCTGCAGCATCGAGGGTCATGGCTAAATAATCAGAGCCGTAAACTGAGCACGGGGGGGGATAATATTATTGGCATTACAGGCAGTGGGGCTCCAGCTGGCAATACCTTGGCTGCCCCAGAGTCCGGACTCGTAGTGATAGGCTCAGGCCAAATGGGCACTGGAATTGCATTAACAGCAGTGCGCCACATACGAGACATGCACGTTGCAGTGCTTGATATATCGGAAGCGCAGCTTCAGCGTGGCCGCAAATTTTCTGAACTCTGGGTGCAGAAAGAGGTCGTCAAGGGCAAGCTAGATCAGTTAGCGGCGGAAAGTTTGCTCCAACGCTTGACCTTTTCAATACTCAATCCGGATGCGCTCATCAAGCGGGATGTATCGGCTGCACCAGAAGCTGTCCAGCGCGCCAGTTTCTGTATTGAGAGTGCCAGCGAGAACCTGGCAGTCAAGAGGAGCCTCTTCGCCTTCTTGGACGCCGCTGCTCCGCAAACAGCAGTTCTGGCGACAAATACCTCTTCGATTTCCATTACTAAGATCGCCGCAGTGACACGGAGACCTCAAAAGGTCATTGGCATGCATTTCATGAATCCGGTTCCGGTTATGCCACTCGTTGAAATAATCTCTGGCCTTGACACGGACGACCACACAAAGCAACGCACTGAACAGCTCGCTTCTCATATGAAAAAAACTACAGCACATTCTCAGGATCGACCAGGCTTTGTCGCGAACCGCCTGCTCATGCCATACATAAACGAAGCGGTCTTCGCCTTGCAGGTAACGAATGCGACAGTGGCTCATAGGAAGAGCAGCGTGGGGTTCCTGTAAATCTCTTGAGCGAGTTTGTCAAAGCACTTTTCCCACTCCGCCACTACCGAATTCCCCTTATGAAGAACGACCACTTGGGGCACTTTTTTACGGAGGGAAGTTGCGTACAATGCTATGCGTCTCAGGAAGGAATAAGCAGCGCGCAAGACATCGACCGCATAATGCGACTCGGTGCAAACATGCCAATGGGTCCACTAGAACTTGCGGACTTTATCGGTCTGGACATTTGTCTTGCTATCCTCCGTGTGTTGCATTCAGAGCTCGGTGACTCAAAGTATCGCCCAGCGCCGCTGCTTACACAGTATGTTGACGCCGGCTACCTTGGGAGGAAGTCTGGACGTGGATTCTACGAATACCATAATGGGCAATCAGTCATTCATAAGTAATTATGCTTGAGAAATCTGAGTACACTGGCACTCGCAGTGCCACAGCACTCGGCGTCCTAGAGGCAGTGGGTAGTGAAACTCATGCGGCCGCCTGAGAGCCGCCGGGCGCCATGTCTGCACCTTGTATGCATGCTCCAATAAACTCTATTGTGGGTGTGGCGCTACTCATATACGGCGTCACAGTGTTGCTGCGAGCTAAACACGGTTGACTCCTGTCAAGGCGATCAAGCGAGGCTGAATGAAAGAAAGTTACCCCTGGGGCTAAAGCCTCAAGAAGGCGGTTGGGGAGCAGCGCTTTCGTGTATTTACCTGGAAAACAGCTGGATCTACAGCACTTGGATCATATCGAAACTACAGTGCTAATTGACCTAATCCGAACGGGAGTTGCTTTCTAACCCTCAAAGCACAAGCCAACGTACAGCCGTGGGAGATCACCATGTGCAGCGACTCCTTGCCCTATTCTTTTTCTAGCAGCACTTGCCGATATATACTTCTTATCCCTGCCCGCAACGATGGGATATAAAAGGAATGCGTCTCTTCGAAGCCAGAAAACTGTACCACCAAGAGTTACAACACAAACCCATGTGAAGGCAGGCTGACCGTTAAAGGTAATGGCGTTCGGCGGTTGCGGCGACACATATCATGTGTATCTCGATTTTTGGAAGTCTTCATCCCTGCTTTACTTCAGCTCACATTGCGAAAGGGCCGCTTTTTTTTTTTTGAATTTGCGGAGGCCCCTGCGGCCTGAGCTCTTTTTCCCCAGTTCGCTAGGCATTGCAGTAGCTGAAGCTGTTAACTGTTCCCTGCCCAGAACTGCTTTTAGAGGAAAACAGTGCTAGCACTGGGTGTGTAGGGTGTCAGCCGCCTGATTACTACAGATAGAAAATGCATGATAAAGCGCCAACTTTCACGACTCTGCATGGGCCCTTCATGCGGCTCGCTTGACTGTCTAAAGCTCCGGAATCGGGAACAAGGTAACATGTGTGGAGGTTTCAAAGGCTTCAAGCCGGGTCTATGTTTTGGAGGGCCGCTACTACACTATTCTCTTTCTACTCGTCAATAATACAGTTCCACCCCTATACCCTGGCAGTGATTCCTACGCGGATGGACCCCAGTAGTGTGCAGTATATTGTGTTACATCTGCATATAGTGGCAGCCCCACAGAATGGACCTTCAACGAAGCGGATTGGTTCTCGGTTTCACAGGGCTCCCTTCGTCGGAGCCTGGAAACGGTATGATAGCTTGCTTGAATAGTGGAGTCTTCATACTGTCAATGGGGATAACTGTGACCCAGTTTCTGAATACAGGTTCCCCTTTGTGTGCAACTGTCCTTCATTTCAGCTCAGAAGCCATCTACACACTGCAGTCAACATTACATCCTGCCCGCGGAGTGTAGCAGTTTGCCTGAGGAAAATTGTAGGCTCTGAGATATATGACATTTAATTCTGCACACAAAGGCGAACTACAGTATATATAGAAGAAGTGGACTAATGTTCCCCACCCCCTGAGATCTGATCGTTTAGCGCCTTCTATGCCGTGGAAGAAGGCAGACGCCGCACGCACTCAGACGGCAGGCCATATACAGTTTGAAGCAGTGCATTTTATGACATTAGAAGGCTATGTATAGAAGATTTTTGCTTATGTGTGACTGGCCCGTAGAGTAAAAACACCACAGTGGGGCCCCCAATGGAGACCGGTCCCCAACATGAGCCACCACTGGAGCCCCTCCTTACCCGCGTAGGCATGCTGTCCAACTGCATACAACTGCACCCGGGCAGCCCACAAATAGAATAAGGTATTGTATTCCTTTCTACCATAGCATCGGAGAGTTTTGACTCTAAGTGTAGAGGAAGCGGCCTCACACTGAAAAGGCGAGGCAATCGTTCTCCTACTATGCACTCACAGTGTTCGAATAAGGAGAGTTCTTTTGAGGATAATATGAAGGGTATGGAGCGAGAACAAAGTATGGGCAGCGATCAGGTACGGCGGGGTGAGTTTGAGCAGCCCTCTGCCCACGCACTGCATTCCACGTGGGAGGAGATATACCAAAGGGAGCTAAAAGCAGCGGCAGCGCGGAAGGCATATATAAGTAGGCAGGGCAGGAGAAGTGTCCGCGAACGGGAAACTGTTGACAGTGGAAGTCGGAGTGAAAGCAGGAGCAGCAGCGTAAGCAGTGACACCTCATCGATAGAAGGAGAAGAATGGTTTGGGCCAGAGTGCATCAAGATTGCTAGCTGGGTCAGCAGCACGCTGGGAAAGACCCACAATCATCCATTGCAGCTCTATTTTCGCGCTCTCCATGCGTCACGTGGCACTTTTGGCAGTGTCGGGGAGGCGTGCGTGGGCAGTAGCTGTGACTGGTGCAGAGGGGAAGGCATTCTGATTTCCAAAGAGTTCATGAGACTGCCAGTGCTGGACGTGGGGTGTGGGGGCGGGCAGGTTTTGGCGAGGCTGAAGCGATGCGGCTTTCAGCGACTCGCCGGTATTGATTATTCGGCAAGCGCTATCCAACTTGCCAAGTCAAACCTCCGGTACCGGCATTTTGAAGAGAATGGAGGTAAAGGGTTTCATATTTGTCTAAGGCAGGCTGATCTTCGAGATTTGAAGCCACTTCGTGACCCGACCGCAACAAATATGCATCTTCCGTGTATATGCTGCCACTGTGAAAGCTGCAGGGCACCTGCGAGCTCCCATGAAGAGACACACGCAGATGAGCGGGCGGATCCTCTAGCTTCCAGCACTTGTGAGCCTGTGGATGGTTTACCACATTTTCCTGTGGTGTTCGATAAAGGAACATTCGATGTCTTTTGGCTGATGCACACGCCCGAGGTGTATGTACAGTGCATGCATCGCTTGATGCCGCAATACGGACTGCTCTTCTTGACCTCATGCAATTGCACAGTGGAGGAGCTTGATGCTCTTTTTTGCTTTAAAAGTGAAGCAGCAGCACAACCGACGGCAGAGCAAACTCCAGGGACCAGGGTCGACGGTGCAACTCCTGAAAGTGCACCCGGTCCAAGCATTTCAACAACCCCCTATTGTGGTATTAGTACCTCACTGACTAAGGACCTGTGTAACGGAGATGCATCAGGGGGTTCACTGGACACCAAATCTGGTGTAGCATTCGAACGGATTGGGACGTTACCTCACAGGTCCTTCAAATTTGGTGGAGCTGAAGGACAGGTGGTAACTTCAGTGCTTCTCAGACGGCTCTGACTTACATTGCCAGCATCCCTGGTTGCATACGGCAGGCCAATACTGGTATGCCTACGTTGTGTGTCCGTCGCAGCAATTGGGTGTGTCCACGTGTTTGATCTTCCGAGTGAAACTACAACAAAAATTTGGGGCTGATATGTGGTTTCCACCGCTCAGCTTGTTGATCCAGAGCTCTTTTGAGCCCATTTTACACATCCGTAAGGCAATCTAATTTTGTATCGCTGATAGAAAAGCAGAAGTTAGGGTTGTCAACTATTGGGTCATGCCTAGAGAATTGCACGGGTCAGTGCGTGCACTGCTGTACTGCTCCATTCAGGGTCTCGTTGAAACCAATTTTAGTTTCAGTAAAGTTTAATATAAAGATATCGAGCTTTATCCTGTAAGCGCTTCATACCTCCCCTGCTAGCACCCCTCAAAGTTACGATGTGATGGAGAGGGAAGGCAAGGGGGCGCGCAGCCGCACCCTCCATAAACTCCGACCATACGCAGCTTGTCTCACATAGCATTAAGCGCTCATGCACAGAAATCTGCGTTTCCTTCTTACGAATTAACACTACGTAGCAGCAATAATTACGATATGGGATCGGGTAACCAGTTAATGAGGCTGCTCAAACGTGGTTTTCACCTCCCTCAAAGTCCAGAGAATGTGCTATTCTCCAACGCAGTATGTCCCTAAAACCTATTGCCATACAGTGGATTTAAGGCTGACCTTGAGGATCTAGATGCAGCAGGATGCTCTCACGAATAGCTGCGGATCATCACGCTTCATTAAGCAGCACTGCCCTTCCAGTTCGCAAGTGGCCCTAAAAATGCGTTTTTGACCCAAATGCCGCGTTTGATTCTAACAATCAAAAGGGGCTGGACCCACTTCTTTCTTCGTGCTATCAAGCGTCTACAGTTTATTTCCACATCGCTGATTAGCAGCTTCTTCTAAAGATGCGCACATTTTGGACCAGTTTCTGTCTTCTTCCCTTATGTGAAAAATCACTCTGTCATGAAGCTAAATAATTAAAAGGGTAGAGCGAGCGAGTACCAGGAAGCCCTGTGTGACTGGTCGGTCGGTGGACGGTTGTTCTACGACCACGCATGTGACCAGCGGTCATATAGCGGGGCGCAAGAACACAACGTTGGGCCATTACATGCTCTCCAAATGTTATAGAGCTGATGAGGCAATGCATCATTGGCAGATGTGATTACCTCGGAACCCTCGTGCTCGCATCACAGCCGAGAATGACTCCGGAACGCATCTCTCCCCTCATAAGAACCACGCATCCGACATAGTGACCACAGCCCAGTTTCTCCCCAGTGCCTCTACCTAGCAGCGTTTTAAAGCCTTACGCCTTTTTAATTATAACTATTTCAACGCTTTTTTTCCTGCTGGTTGACTTGTGTCGCGTATATCAAAGCTTCGTCACCCGTCGGTTCCTCCTCTATCGAGAGTTGCCTATGGCCGGAACTTCCGTTCCTCTTTCTCCGGCACAGACACCGATACTCAAAACCCTCCTTAAACGCTGGTAGCTTCGGACATATAACCAGCCAAAGCTACCTGTTTAGCGCTCCAAAGCCGCGCAGTGCATACTGTGCACTTGCGTAGGGCGACCAGCCCGGTCACCGGAGTTTCAAGGGCAAAAAACAAAGAAGTCCGCCCTGCTTGGTGTCACGGGCTTCAGTGCGCGCCAGATGTTCCTGTGGTATTAACTTGCACCTCCCGCTCAGGATTACGCGCACGAAGTCTTTAACGAGTGCTCGGGTCGTTTCTGCATTAGAAAGCGAACCGGAAGCTTTGAGTAGCATACAAGGAGGAAGTGAATTTGAAAACCCCGCCTCAACATGCTATCTGGCTGAAGGCTGTATTCCACGCTTGAGGCAAGCCGTTGGTCGCTTGGTCGCCCGCTGTGTCATGCGATCTGCTTTTCCCAGAGGCGCGCATAGCCCCTGACCCTCTAAATGAATGGTCCACTTTCTGTCATTAGCTATTATCAAGCGGCTTTTCGCTGATGCCATGCATGTTATGTCCTCCATTTGGTGCTTAATGTGGTCTCGCTACATTTCTAAGAGGTCTCGTTGCGGTCTCCCGCAGGCATTACCTGTCGGCACAATTCGGGAGCGTCCGATTCCCCGACACAATTAGTTTGTTGAAGCAACTATTCTGTTGAATCCCGTCACTTTGGGTACTTTTAACCTCAAAGGCCGAGCAAGCTGCTGAGGCAACAAAAGTGTTCCTGGCTCCGACATGGCGGCACAGATGCCAGTTCCGTCAGGATGCCCAACAGCCGTGGCCACTTTTGCTGACACCCCGCGAAACCAACTGCATTCTTCCCAGCAGCCTGCAGCAACAACTACTGGCCGAATATTCAAGGAAACACAGGGGCTTTTGACGCAAGGGTCCTTACTCCTTCCTTGTGCACCATCCGCATTCTCCTCCACTGGATGCTTGAGTCAGCCCATCGAACCCTCGCTAACACCCGTGCAGCCTCACTGGCTAGGGCCATATCATCCCCCCCTTCAAGGCATTTCTGATCGTCCTCCCTCCCTGGATGTAGTTCGCAATTTGCTAGGTGCCCCTCAGGCAACTCGGGAGGGGCAGCCAAAGGCCCCTTCCTTTGCGACTCCAGGATCATCCAGTGAGCGGGCAATAATTGGCGGGAAGCCGCAGCGCGCGCTGAACAGCGTGGCTCTGCTCCGCGGCAGCGGAAGGCCCCTTATTTTGGAGCTGAAGCACTCACTAAACGTGGTTCAGCAGACTGCCGCTACCGCTGGAGAAGAGCCGCAGAGTCAGGGGGCAGCGGAGGGATTAATGGCAGGACCTGCACTATTCAACAACAAGCTCAAGAAGCGCATCGGCGCCAGCACAGTAGCTGAGCTCAAGAAAAGACTGCTTCTGATGCCGCAGGTGGAGGATATCGTCGAGGCTGCGGTGATCCCCGAAGACTCTGCTTTCAACCACCAGGAGTCTGAGGAAAGACCAACGTATGTTAGTTCCGAACATTATGTGTTTGGTGCTGCGCCAGTTCGCCTTCGCGCGGCCTGTGACGGAGTAGAGGTTCTGGCTAAGATGTATTTCCACATGAAGAAACTCGCATGGCGAGCTGAACTCCTCATCAATGGGACAAAAAGGCAGCGCTCCTTTTCTTGCAAGGTACGGCAAGCTGAACACCACCATATGTTGCCGCCTCTATTTCCATTCTCATGCGACGCCCTTTGCATGGCTTTCCTGGGGCAGGCCCCTCCATTGGTGTATAAGTCTTGTTTGCGCTTTCAAAAATTGTGTTTGACTTTTCGAGGACGCGTCATCTGGCGGTCTGCAACAGCTCCCTAAGGCTCCGTATTCTCATTGCGGTGGCTTGAGCCAGACTCGTGGTGTTGCCGTGCGAACGTTCCTCAGCTTTATGGATATGAACGAGCTCGCTTAATGTGCGAGTGGGCTCGCAACTTTGTCATGCGGACGGCTACTCTCCCCGGCGACGATGACACAAGGGATGCCTTGACAGTATTGATGGATTTCAAGCTCCCCAGTGATAATGACGGCTCTGCCGTGCCGGACCTTGTCGATTGGCTGGTTACCTTCCCCCCCAAAGCGCCTAAGCTGGTTTATCGCATGCTGTCTGAAGAGGAGACTGCTGCCTTTAAGCGCCAGAAAAAGCTTGAAAGATCAGCTGCGAAAAAGGAGCACCAGCCGGACGCTGAATGGCCTCTCACCTCTGGAGCAGACGGGGGGCGGGAAGGGCAGAGAACTGATCGCGAGATGAACTCCCAACCTCACGCGGCAGACGCAACGCTCCTGCAGGAGTCCGAAGAAACGCGTGAGGATAAGCGTACAGTAGTGTCGGCTCCGGAGCTCGTTGTAAACTTGGATTCCCCGCAAACGATGGAGTCAGAAGCAAAGACAGAGGCTTCAGCGGGGGGGGAACTTCTGGCAGCACCAACAACGGCAACTGCCGTGGCGGGGCAAGCATGCGCGGACTGCGAGGCTGGAGGGTATGCAGACGTTCTCTGCGAGGAAGCTACAGGAAATTCAGGATGCTGTTCAAGCAGCTCTCGCTTTCTTCAAGCCGGGAGCGACCAGGAGGCGATTGCTGCACAGGCCCTTGTCCATTCAGAAGGGCATCCTTCTGCGCCAAGTCAAGCGACCATTGGAGGCGAAGATCCCGTAAGCTCGGATGCGCTCTGGAAGAAGGTCTTTCCGGAGCTGGCCCTCCTGCCTGTGCTAGTTGCAGCTCAGATGAGAAGGAAACGCAGAAGAGTTGGCAAAAAACCTCACAGTGGCGTGCGAGGAATGTACTTCCAGCAGGGTGCATGGAAGGTAGGTCTGTCCGTGACGCTGTCTGCTACGAGAAAGGAATCCTCCCTACACCGCAAAAAACAGGGCATATTGACGCAAGCTAGTCTATGTACAGATCTATTATATAGATGTATGTAGATTTGTACGCGAGCGGTGGAGCATCTGCTGCCTGCAGATTAACTACTTCGGAGAGTTCGGCGAAATGTCCAAGCTGTTTCCTTACACTCACGGAGTCAGTTTGAAACCTTTCGTTCCCAGTTGATACAGCAGAAGGAAGTACAGGACTGCTCGGGAAGCTAGGGCACTGGAAATACTCTAGTTTGCATAGGCAGACGTGGCAAGAACCTTAGGGGAAGAGAAAAGAAGCATGCACCACTGTACTAAAAAGCGGAGTTGCACGCGAGAGCCGTTCAAAGGAGCAGATAGAGCTTAGCGCTTCATTCTTGCAGCGTAGATCCCAGAGTGTCCAGGACGGACGTCGCCGATGGCGTGCTGCTTCTTATGACTGCAGAATGCCAAGGAAATGAAACAGCAGCATATGTTGGCACGCCTCTTCTTGAAGCACGTCATTGAGAAAAACAGACAAATCCATGAGAGCGACGGCGAAGGACTTTCCGACGAAGAGCCAGGCAAGTTGCCCCGCCTTCCCTTTCGATGAACAATGGGGGAATTTTAATATAACAGAGCCTCACGGCAACACGCGCGGGATCTCTGCCTTTACATGCATGCGCTTTACTGAGGTCCTCCCTACAAGAGGCCTTCGAATAGCTTGTATATACATATATATATAGATGCCGCGTGCACCTTTTCGCAGAGTGGGTTAAAAGCTTGAACGGAGCACAGCACTCAGCGAACTCGCCGACCCCTCCACGGCTGCAAGAGGCCATTGCTCGCAAAGAACCTCTGTCCACGCCATACAGCCCCTATCTGTCACCGAAACAACAAACGCTCCTAATGAAAGAGCCTTTACGGCGTTTCATCGGGAGTTTCGGGCCGAATAAAGGGGAAGAGTGGCCCTTAGTGCATCGCGCGGAGGAGCACCAAGCGTCCGACAGGCTCCAAACGACAAAGTCTATGGAAACACGAACCGGCCAAACAGATACCCACTCCACCCGTTCGGTGAACTCCGAGGTAGCACAGCAGCAACGGCGAGATAAACAAGCGCCTTGCAAGCTGCAAGAAGAGCATGGATTGCGGCAGCAGTCGTCGCCTCTTCACGTTCCTCGGCCCCCTTCACGGGAAGCGGAGAAGCACCCGTCGAGTGCCCCTGCTCCGCCGAGTTCGCTGCCTAAGGAGGCTCAGGAGAGCCAATCGACCGACGCGCTTCCCTTGTCTCTGCAACCTGGAGTCCAGCATGGTTTGTGGAATGCTGCAATCGAGCGGAGCGAGGGCTCAATAGACCTCAAAAACAACCCCTACAATGGCAAGTATTATGCGTCGCACAGCGACGAGTATCACGTCGCACTACGTTGCGAACCTGAGAAACATCGAAATCTGGCAGCCCCAACTCTTCTTGTTAGCCATAGCCAAGGTCTCCAGCCTCTGCACGTTCCGAGCAGCAGGCCCTTTCTATGCATTGAAGCCCCCCCCAACTCTGCCAGCGTTTTTCTGGGGGATATCCCGAGTGGTGAAGGCGGATGCAAACATCTTGCTGCTTCAGTCCTCCAAGGGCGGCCTACTTCTGAAAGCTGGCAGGAAGATTTGGAAGAACATATAGGGCCGACAATCTCCAGCGCCAGCAAGGATATCTTAGGCCTTGAGGGACTGCTACACTACCGCCAGCCAAATCAAGCCTATGTCTTTCAAAGGTCAGGCTTCCGCACGCATCTCCCGTGTGGTGTAAGGAGTGACGCATTCAATGTGGAGAAGCTCATGAGCTGCAGTCGGACTCCACACGACGGTCTGCAGGCTTGCAACCCGGCCGAACACATGGACTTCAACTTGGTCGACTGTGCACTTGTCTTAGGCAGTCCTGCAGGCACCATTTCCTCGGGGTGCTGGGTGGGTGGGATTCCGCAGCACACGTCACGCATCACCTGCGAGTGGGAAACACCAGCCAACATCGCTCTTTTCACGCCTATGGCTCAGCAACATCTGTTGCAGCGCCACATGCAGCCCCTTCAGGGGACAGTAACTAGAAGCACCACCGCAAGTAGCTTTAGCATGGGCCTCTCGCAACCTCTCGACCCCTGCAAGCAGTCGCTCAGTGCGGCGTGCTCGCCTCCCTAGCGCTCTTTCAAACGGCACACCGCGGAGCAGAACTCGCCTTGACAAGCATGGCACAAGTGTAGAGATCCCTGGCTGTCTCAGCAAGTTCCCACGATTGTATGCGTCTGTCGCTTGCTTATTTGTTCACACCACATATGTATGTATATGCGGACCCCGACAAAAGCACTAACAAGCCATGGTAGTACAGTTACGGCACCAACACAAGGACCAGCAAGTTGGCCCTTTCTCAACCTCTTGAGGGCCCCCTCCCCCCCACAGAAACAGGCGTTATCTCCCCGCACCGCATGGGAAAGCACAGAAACAATAGCTGCATACCTTCATCTGCACATGTGACAGCGAGACCCCCTACGTTTCTGTCCACACAGCCAATTCGCCATAGGGTTTGCATGGCCACGCATAATCCTAACGTCATGTGCCACTCTACGGGCGCAAAGCGCAAAAGGCCCCTCCTGCGGCCGTCGCCGTTCAGCAGCAGTGCTCTGCTTCCTAAGAGATATAACCGAGCCATCGTAGGGCCTCGCTGATGTTAAAGCTAAACGGTCTTGCTGATCGAAACTCTGAAGGGAACCACTTGGATTCTCGAAGAGAGCCTAACAGGCACTTACTTTTTATATCGTAGTGGAAACCCGTGCAGCTCAGACAGCAGAAGGGTAATATGTGGGTCATGACATGACCAAATTATCCCATACGCATGCAATGCTTGTGGGGAAACGGGCGTCTTGTGCTGAATGGGACGTATTATGCCCAGGGCAGGCCAGCGCCTTACAGTGCGCCCGACAGCAACCAGTCACAGGAGGGCCTCTCGCGCATTATGCATGGCGTTAGACTGTCGCTGCTATCCGTTTCGTATATACGTGGACAAAAGCACTCACGCCATGGGCGGTCAGTCACAGTTAAAGCGCTTAACCTTGCCTGTGCAGCATGCGGGCGAGCTGCGGGCAGGCATCTGCACGGAGGGTGTCGCGCACTAGTGTTGCTGGATACTACCTGCCTCCACATGCTTGGATCGAGGTTTGAATAAGAGACCACATCAGGGCCTGCAGCGGAAGGGAGAACATGGTTTTGGACTGGGGTGTGAATATCACACACGGGCATTATAATGAACTCATCGGCTTCCTTGGGAGAAGTCTTGCTTTCCCCTAGGATCACGCCGTTTCGCTCTGTGCAAGGCTTTTCATGGTTTCTACCCCGGATATATACTACTCAGCAAGTGCTCATCGGCTGGGCTTTCGAGAGTAGAGCGGGAGACTGTCATCAAGACAGAAGTGTCCTGGTCCGTTTATGGCCTTGCCAGTCTGCCCTCGTGTTCATCACCTAGGGTCGCATCTTCGTCGCGCGTCTTACTCAAGTGGGAGGTAAGCCAAAAGCGCAAGCACACAAAGAAAAGCGTTGCCTTTGAAGAGCAGCAGGTGGCATCCACACTTGCTTCATTCGCTTAACACAGGGCGCTTTGTCGGCAGTAATCACGAAGTGCTTCCCGTGTCTCTCCACTGAAGACCTACACTGGATGCATTTCCCTCCATCTTCCAGGTCCCTTTGCAGAATTTTTAAGAGACCAATAGCATGTAACGCTGCTTAGAGAGGGCTCAGCCCCCATTCACACAGAGTCAGTCACAAATCAAGCTTTGCAGCTTCGTGTCTGCAGCCCAAGAACTCCTCCTCTCACCGCTGCTTCTTTTTTTCTGTGCGTAGCTGGCATGCATCGTAGACCAGTGCTCCACTGGTTTGGCCTTGTATGACCCTTGGCGGTCGCTTTTTGAAATCCCGTTATAGCATAGTCTTCCGATGCACATCCTGTAGCAGACTAAACAACTTTTACAAATCTGGCGAGGTATGCCACTGACTGTGTCACCAAATCTACTGCGGGACAACTCCACAGCCAGTGCAGACCAAAGTACCTGGAATGCACAGAGCCCGTTCTTCCCACTCAAGAGAGCTTCGCAAAGGCCATAGGAGGCTTCGCTATGCTCTCTAAAGCCAGTTAAATTACGACATAGGTTGAGGTTTGTATCATCCACATCCTCTGCCACAACTGTAATGGGGCGTACACGTTGGACGTGCATGTGCACTCGGGATGTAGCATGTGCATTAATGGTGATTAAAGCCTGCTGAGGCATTGTTTAGGGTGCAGGTTGCAGCCACAGCCGACATACGGGTTGCCGCTAGCCGTTTCAGGCTGTGGTCTACGATAGTGGGCGTGAAAGGAAGGTACACTGCTCCTTCACAAGAAGAAACCTGTCGTTAAGCCCTTCGGCGCCCCTCCTGCTTGTTACGCCATGCGGAAGAAATGCTTGCGAAGGGATATCATAGTGCCGAAAAGCCGTTTCATCTTTTCTTCCTCCTCATGCTGTATGTACCTCTCCTCGGTAGGCATTGACCTTCATGCGCCTCTCTGGGGGTTCCCGTTCAGTGCCAGCTGCCTAAGGGCGGCCTCTTGTCTTCGATAATACACAAGAAACTGCACAACATACCCAATGAAGTAGCTAGTTTCCTTGCCTGCTCCTTGCCTTGGAGGCCTTCCTTCGGGGGTTCGAGTGTATGTGACTTCTGTGTAGGCTCAGACTCGTTATCAGGAGCTCCTCTCGCTAACACAAAGGCATCGCCATTGTGTTTTTGCTTTTTGCCAAGCAGACACCTCAACATGTGCTATATGGATGGCGATGCATGCCGAGACTCGCATGGCCCCGCACACGCCACGCTGTGGCGGGGCCAGTGTGTCTGGAGAGTCCCTTCTTTTGGTTTGTTGTTGCCGCCGGTATATTCCGAAGGCAAACTATATTTAGGAGTCGAATTCCTTAGTTCTGTCCTCGGACTTTGATCTTTGAAGTGCCGCGCGGCTGTGTCTCGCTGTGGGGAGACACAGCAGAAGAGACACCGAGGGTTGGATTTAAGCGCAGTAGTGCCCCAGTTGTGTGGCTCCTTCCAAAACACTGGCCCTGTAGAAGCATTACTTCTGCCAGGTACACGAATTAGGAGGCTGTGTGATTTCGCCGTCTAATTTCAGAGCACCCCACCAGCGTGTGTCTATAGTGTAGGGCCTCCTGACCGACAGGCAGACCACGAAATCGTCTTCCTCCTGCCTCCCTGGCAATACCCCTCCTGCAGCATCGTGCGCAGCCGATCCTGTTTCTCTGTCGAGCTTGTCTTAACTGTGAGCACCTGCATTTCGCCCACCTTCCTCCGAGCTTCTGTCCACTAGACGCGTATCCGTTAGGGTCCAGGCTGGTCGTAGCAGTGCTGCATGGCTCCTTAGGCCTTGTACTTTTTTCGGCATGTCGTGTGTGCTCGCCTCTCTGTCTGCAGCGACAATGCGCCACAGTCTCTGCGCGGCTGCCCTGGCGGCGCTGCTGGGGCTTGTTGGAACCTCTTCCGCAATGATCAGGAGACAGAATTGCGCGCATGCGCCGTCTTTGAGGTCCTCCTCCGCGGGTTGCACTGTTGCCAATGAATCTTCGCCAAATGTCTTGACTTTGGCCTTCGTTGGAGGCCTGAGGGCGCCCAATTCTTTGCACGTGAGCAGTCTCGTGGTTACCGCCTTCCAGCCTCCCTTGTTTCCGCCTCAGGAGTTGCGCCCAGTGCGCTGCAAGAGGGCGAAGAGGAAGGGAAGTCTTCGCGGAGTGGGGAAGACCGTGACTCGTGAGCCAGAGCACAAAGAGAGCTGAGCTCTGCGTGTCTGTGTGCTGGCAGACCGAGGAGATCGCCAGCCAGGGAAAGCGCATCCCTACCAGCACGCCTGTCAAGCCGTCTTACCGACTCCGAAGCTCTTCAATTACCCAAGTAAGAAGCACTGAACCTGCGCGCGGGGTCTGTGGCGGTGCTCCGCAGCACTTTCGCGCCAACAAGCAAGCACAGGAATAGTGTTATGTCGCCTCGTGGGGTGTCTATCCTCGCCTCACACCACACCCTTGAGGACTCGCGAGTGGCTGCGTTTTTTCCTCGCTGTCATTTTGGCATGACGCTGCTTCATGAGAGGAGTGAGTGTGTTCTCGACCTGCACACGCTATGCCGCAACGCTGGCTTTCGACGCCAAGCCCACGGGCACAGGCCAAAGACTTCGCGTCAGGAGAGGCGCAAAGGAACTCAAAATTGGACCTGGCACGCATGCTCGATATCCACCATACGGAGCATGCTCGTCAGGGAGGCGGGTATGCAAGCTGCATTTTTTTGCATTCCACCGTAAAGCAAAGGTAGCGCTGGAGAGAAGGGAAGAGGCCGGATGGACGAGGCCCCTGCTGCCCCAGAGGTATGTCTCCGCCTCAGGAGCTATTTCTTCGTGCGAGGCTATGCCACCTGGTGTGCCTTCCTGCCTTTTTCGGGGGGAGCCGATTACGAATCAGCGTCTTCTTTTGGGGGAGGAGGAGTAGTAGCTGGCGATGGTGGAGGCAGCAGCTGCGCCAGCAGCTCGTCCCTCTGCCCCTTCTTCTTCTTCCAAGCGCGGTTGGAGAATCTTCGATCTAGCGCGGAGCCTCCTCTAGGGCTGTGTCTGCTGCGCAATGCGCGATATTCTGTGAAAACAGCACCAGTGCTTGGCTTAGCGCACAGCTGTGCATGCCTCTCCACAGCTGCTGCTGCCCCAGGTACCGGGCCGCATTCGACGCGATGTTTTACCGTGTGCGGCAGAATGCGCATGTGGGAATCTCCAGGAGCAGCGCATGCATTGCAGCGAAACTCTGCCGGCAGAGAAGCCGTATTGGGGGTTGCGAGGGCTGCCTTTGGCGTTGGCGCGGTGTTATTCCTCCTCTGTGGAGGGAGGACAGTGGTGTTTTGCATGTGTGAAAACGCGTGGCATTACTCCGCCGGTGCATGTGCATGCTTGGTGTCTTGCTGTATAAGGGCTTGGATCTCGTGCGGCGTCCGCCAGCCGGCATGCGTGCAGCCTCTCGGTAGTTGGCAGATATGTGTGGAGTGCGTGTGTGCAAGGGAGGGAGAGGGGGGGAAAGAATCACGACTAAGGGTTGATGTCGACTTAGAAAATTAGCGTTTTTGTGCTGCGACTTGTATATATGTATGTGTCTGTGTATGTGTATGTGTATATGTACGTGTCTGTTTGTGTATGCGTATGTGTATGCATGTGTCTGTGTGTGTCTGTGTGCAGGCCGCTGATGGAATGGAGCCGTCTAAAAAGCCCCGTGTGTCGGCGCGCATTTCGAAGGCACTGGAAAGCATGCGGCAGACTTTCAGAGAGCGCAACAACACACGTTTAGGGGCGAGTTTGGGGAGCTCTGCAAGAAGCTCGGAGTCGGGGGGAAAGGCACGCGCCATGGCTCAGCAGAGAGCTCTACTGGGCAACGGGATACTGGAGGCGTTGGAGGGAGAGGAGGACGAGGGGGAGGACGAGGAGGGCGATGAAGAGGAACTGGACGAGGATATGGAAGATGACGAAGAAGATGATGAAGATGAGGATGGGAGAGAGGCGGATGACGAGTATGACCCCATTGCACCCAGAGGGCCTCTAGAAAACAACAATTACGGCGAAGTCTGGCTGCCTGTCCAGTCCCGCCCGCGTCGCAACCGCAAGAACCACGCAACCCGTCGGCTCGTGCAGGAAAGCCTCGTGAAGCCTTCCAGTCTGATATATCCGCTGTTCGTACACGACGAGGTGAGGCACAATGGCGGCCCGTGTGTTGTGTCGCTCGCGCGCGATTTACTGTGTGGGCAGTGGTGGTGTTGTCGTGGTTGGTTGGAGAGGCAGCGTTGCTAGAGTGTAAATTCTTGCGCGAGGGAGCATGGCTTGAGAAGAAGGCGTCCCGTCCATTTTCAGCTCGTCAGCTCTGTATGGTCTGGCGAATAAAAGACAGCCAGGATGCAGTGGGCAGTCGGGAGTATGCTAGTCTTGTCCGTGTGTGGCTTGGTTCGTCTTTTTGCAAACAGGAGAGGAGTGTGCCGATTCCATCTCTCCCTGGCCAGCGCCGGCTGAGCCCTGCCGATCTCCTCAAGGAGGTAGATGAAGCTCGCCGTTACGGTGTCAACGCTTTCATGCTCTTTCCAAAGGTGGACGACGACCTCAAGAGCCCGCTGGGTGCGTTGTGGAGCTTCTTTTGGAGGGACTGGAATTCGTTTTTTCTCGTGGAAGCACGCGTTCGCTGCCTCTACCTGGCTGGGAGCCTTCTGTACGGGCGTTGGCGCTGCTGCTTTTTGTACTGAGCACCCCGTGGTGTGTTTGTGCGTTTTGTGCGCTTCCTTACAGCGGAAGAGAGCTACAACCCGGACGGGTTGATGCCCCGTGTCATTATGGCAGTGAAGGATGCTTTCCCGGATGCCTTAGTTTTGGCCGATGTGGCGCTGGATCCTTACAGCACCTCGGGGCAAGACGGAGTGGTGGATGAGGAGACGGGGGCTGTTCTAAACGACATGACTGTCTATCAGATCTGCAAGCAGGTGAGTCCGACTGGTCGCGCGAGCTTAGCCGAATGGAGATGTTGGCCTTTCCCGCTGAATTTACGCTTCCCCGCCCGGGATGTGTGTGGGTGAAGCAGTAGCGTCCCTGCGCAATCAGTTCCCCTTGCGCTTGCTGTGTAAACTTCTGCTCGCTTCTGCTGTCGCCATCCTGCTGTTGTTTCTCGAAACATGCGGTTGCTGTGTGTTGACGCGTTGCTTGCGGCTCAGTCGGTCAACCTAGCGCGGGCTGGGGCGGATATGGTTTGTCCCAGCGAGATGATGGATGGACGTGTTACAGCCATCCGTGAGGCGCTCGACATGGAGGGATGTGTGGATACTTCGATCTTATCCTACGCTTGCAAATACGCCTCCTCCCTGTACGGGCCATTTAGAGACGCCTTGGGTTCACATGTGAAAGGCGGTGGCGACAAGAAGACTTACCAGATGGACTTCTCGAATGCCCGAGAAGCGGAGCGCGAGGCAGACTTGGGTGCGTGATTATGTATTATATATATATATGTGTGTATGTGGGTGTAGATGTGGTGTTTGATGTGTAGGTGTGTGTATTTTCATTCCATTTACCGCACACAGTGCCCGCCTTGGTTCGGTGTTTTATTCGGGGTAGGCCCCTTGTGTGCAGTTTCAACACGATGTGTCGCGTCCATGCCAAGAGGGTGCCAAAGTGAGCCTCCGCTAGAGTTGTGCTGCGCATGCGCTCTCTGCGATGGCCTGCGTTGCAGATGTTCAAGAGGGGGCTGACATGTTAATGGTGAAGCCAGGCACGCCTTACCTGGACGTCCTGCACCGTGTGCGGCAGAAGACGAATGTGCCGCTCGCTGCTTATCACGTGTCTGGAGAATACGCGATGATCAAAGCAGCGGCGGAGAAGGGATGGATCGACGAGAAGTCTGTTGTGTTTGAGACTTTAAAGGGATTCCGCAGGGCTGGAGCCGACTCTATCGCGACGTACTACGCCAAAGATGTTGCCAAGTGGATGGCCGATGATTGTAGTGGGAAACGCCAGTTTACGGAGCCGTGCTTTTAACTTTTTTACACGCTCGTCTTCTACAACCGGCGGACAAGTCTCGGTGCACTCAGGGAACGCAAAATAATGCGTTTATTAGCACGGCAAATGAGCTGCTGCTGGTAGCATATTTGGGGGGAGTATAAAGCTGCCTTCCTGAAGCCAGCGGCTGTCCTCTTGTCTGGTAGACAGGGGATAGGTGGACATTATTAGGGAAGGTGGAGGGTGCAGTGCAGTGCACTGTGAACCTTAAGGATGGTTTTTTCGTCCTCTTTCGTGGTGACAATAGGAAGGCGGCAGCAGCAGCGGCTGGTGCCTTGGCACTCGTGTGTGTCTCGCGCATACTACACTGGAGCGCGCGCGGCAGCGGATTTGAGGCCTAAGGACTGCGCACTGGCTTCGCCTACTCTGCCGGCGAAGCCGCGCTGACTTGAACAACTTGCGTGTTTTGAAATATGTTCCTCCATGTGTTATGTTCGTGTGGATGTGACCTGGTTGTCCGCACTCTGTTGTGGTGTATTTTTACGACGCGTGTCTGTTGGCTTTGCTCTCCTTGTGTGCTCAACGCTGAACTGGCATTTGTTTGGATACGGTCGAAACAGAGCCACCGCACAAGCGCCACGATGCGCATCGTGTAGCCCAAGGGCACCCTGCGAGTCTGACACGCCGTAGTTGCCGTGACGATTGGGGGCAGCAGCACTCGCGCACGGTGGGAAACTGTAAGTCTGTTTTGCGCGCAGGGTGTTCGAATGCTGCCCGCCACTGCACCACGTTCCCGGCCACCTTCGCAGCTGCCTCCACCAGGAGGAGGCGCTCCTTTTAGTCGACACGTCTGTGCCTTGCGGCTCTCTGGAGGGCAGCGTGTGCACTCGAAGATGCTTGCGTCGAGCGGTGCAAGCGCGGCTGCCGAAGGGGCAGGAGGAGCGGCACCTCTTCAAGATGGCCCAGGGGGTGAACGGCGGAGTCTCCACGTGTCTTGTGCGCCGCTCCGGCTGCATCCCTACTTGCAGCGAAAGGTCTTGGCTTCCGGGTTGGAGGTGTTTATGCTGCCTCACGGCCACCCTGAAGGCAGTTTGGAAGTCCATCTGGAAATTCATGCAGGCAGCACGGCAGAGGAGGACAGCGAGCGCGGCATGGCACACCTGTGCGAGCACCTCATTTTTATGGGCAATCGGAAGAGGGGAGATGTCGTGGCTCTGCAAGGAGAGGCCAACGCCTTCACAGACTTCCACCACACTGTCTACTTTGTGAGCTGGAGAGGGGGCGAGAACGCTCAGGGGGCGGACGCGAGGGGCAATGAACGGGAGACGATGCTCACCGACAGTCAAGCGGGAAGCCGCCGCAAGCTGAAGGTTGCGCTGGAATTATTGCGAGAAGTCTTTACGGTACATTTAGGCTAGGCCTCCTGATTCCGCAAAGGGCTTTCTAGACCGTGCTGTTTTACAGTGGGGACTGCGGCAGTGGGTACCGAGGCTGCGAGGCTGCTCTAAACCAGAAGTCTATGCAGTCCTTGCTTTTTTGGTTTTTTTCCAGGCGCCCACCCAGTTCACCCCAGAGCGACTCCTCAAAGAGAAGGCAGCAGTCCTCTCCGAGTCTTCCTTAGTCAATACTATTTTTTACAGGAAGGAACAGGCTCAACTGTCGAAGCTTCATAGCGATACGCTGCTGCCTTCCCGTTTCCCAATCGGAGACATGCGTCTGCTGCGTGGGTGGAACCTTGATGAAGTGCACAAATTCTTCGCGCGCTATTACCGCCCAGATAACGCGACGCTTTTTATTGTAGGGGACGTGGCACCTCTGGGGGCCCTGCGTTCTGTAGACGAGGTCCTTGGAGTTGTTCGGGGAGACAAAGCCGCTGAAAAAAAATGGCGCGCCACCAGAGACAAGTGGAGGCAGACCACAGTAAAGAACAGGTGAGCGAGCCTCCCGAAGCGCATGCGTGGGAGCTCGTGCTTAGCCGAGCGTCCTGCAACACGACGTCTGCGTTCCTAGAACGTCTCGTCTTAGTTGTAGGTGTTCTGCATGGCGGCGCGCTTCTCGGTACGGCCCATTGCCGATGCAGCGGAGGGCGCAAAAAGCCTGCACGTGAGGAACTGGGAGTTTCCGTGTTGAGCCTTCGTTACCAGCATTTGGAGGGGATGACACTTTTACGCGTTGGACCGTCCTACTGTGTGTGCGGTGGTGTCTTCGCAGCTCGATTTTTTTTCCTCCCTTGGCACATGCGTGGGTCCGAGATTTTAAAGGCAACGCTGCCAAAGCTGCAGGTGAAGCAGCAGCCGGCGCCACAGGCAAAGTGCAGAAAGATGTGAAGAGCGAGACTTCTGGGGAATCAGCAGTGCCTCTTAAGAACGTGTTGCGGTCTCGGCTGCAGATCTGGCAGCACTCTCTCCTTCAAAATTTTTCGCTGCTCTTTCTCCGCAAGCTGCCAATTGTCCCCCTTCGCACCGCGGGCGATTTCTTCCGTCTCCTCGCGCGCAAACTCGCCCTGCAAGCCCTCGCAATGAGGCTGAATGAGCGGTGCAGGCGGGAGGATGACGCTTGGATGCGCGTAGAAGTGGCAGACACCGAGTCCATTAAGGAAGGTTGTCGCATCGTTTCTGTCGAGGCAGAGGCAGAACAAGGCAGCTGGCGCGACGCTGTGAGGGTGGCTGTTGAGGAGGTACGCAGTTTTTTGGCAAATGCCTAGGGCCCACAAGGCCTCTGTGAGTTTCTAGCATCGGCCACAGCTTGGGGTATCTGCTGTGGCTGGAGACGACTTCGCTGCGCGTATAAATGTTCTGTGCGTATGCTTTTATGGCTGTATCACGGTAAATACCAATGCATATGAGTGCAATGCCGCCTAAGGATCTGCTGCTGCGGGCTGGTGGCGTGTGCGTTGCGAAAGGCACCACGACGGGCATGCTGCTCTAGTGTACCGCATCGGGGAGTAGTAGGGCTTGGCTGTTGTGACTTGTGTTGTCGCATTGATCAGGTGCGCCAGATGGCGAAGCACGGCCTGACAATGTCGGAGTTGAGGAGCCTCCTCGATTCTTACCGGGCCAACTTGGATCGCATGCACATGCAGCTGCTGTCGTCTGCCGACATGCTGCGGCTGCTAATGGAAAACTCCGCTTGCGGGCATCGCATAATCCACCTGGAAGACGAGCGCGGCCTTGCGTTGAAGCTAGCGATGGGCAAGTTAGAGGAATCTTCATCAGCGAAAAGTGCGAGTGCACTGGCAGCTTCCGACGATGCTGCAGCGAATCCAGAGGATATGAAACGGCTCTTGGACCTGGTGAATGCGGAGGCGCGGTGCATGCTGAGCTGGATTGACGCGCGAAACTGCAGGAGCAATGTGAAAAACGGCCCGGATGCAATCTGCACATTCTTGGTACAGCCTGGCGGAACTCGGTGCAGCAGCCCTCCCATGACGAAGCGGCTCCCCGGCACGCAGCTGATTGGCCACGTCGAGGTGGAGCCGAGAGACGCAACGACGGGCTTTCTGGAGGCTGCTACCCTGCCTAAGCATGCTGAAGAAGAGACATCCCAGGAGGTTAACAGCACTACGTTCGCGATATCTGAGGAATCGATTCTCGATGAACTTTGCAGTTCCATGACGCGCGCCGTTCGGGCGCAACGAAAGGGAGTCGAGGTCAGCCTTGTGGCCCACGGCATCGCGAGGCACAGAGAGCTGCAAGCAAACAGACCGAGTCCTCTCTTTGGTCTTTTCTCACATTTGTAAATCCATGCCTGGCGAGTCGCATAAGCTCAGGCTTCTGCGCTACGTCCTTTGTGCAGACTCCCAAGCTTTTGTTGACGGATGCACAGTTGGCATCGCTGCAACAGCGCGCGGCGCGGAGTCCCCCAATTTCCAGGGAGCTGCAGGAGGCTGGGCCTAATGCACGTACCGTGCAGCTTGGCAATGGCGTCAAGGTGACAGTCAAGCCGCTACCCGAAGAACGCGGTTCCGTCTTGATTCGTGTCTTGATGCCGGGTATGTTCCATCTTGCTGCGCGATGAAAACGTGTGAACGCAACCTCCCATATCTGAGGCCATGCATGTGCGTTTGCTGAAGCTCTTCCTGGACGGCGTTCCATGGACTACGCGATATTTGCTGCTTTGTGTCTCTAGGAGGTCGCCTGGGTGCAGTGATGAAGAATTCCAGAGGCGATGCATCAAGTGGCTCGCTTGAATCACTGAAGCGACAGAGCGCTGCCATGGTCCTCGGGGCACGTACAATGATGGAAGGAGGGGCTCTGGGGCCGTTTTCGCGTGAGCAGATTGAGGGTTTTTGCCATGAAAGGCTTATTGGTGAGCCGTATTCGAACGTCAGGGCCCACGTAGCCTCTCCAGAGCAGATGGATGCGCCTGAAGCCGCTGTAGGATACTGTGATCGCCACCTAGCCCGCGCCCTCTCATATTAGGCACACTTGGTTAGCTAGCTTATTGCCGCTTCCATAGCTGCTGAATCATCCAACTGCATATTTACTGAGTCACCATTCAAGATGGCTTGAACACAGGTGGCACTGCATTTGTGCGCTACCTGTGTATGCGTGCTGGCTCGTCGCACAATAAACCAACCCACGAAATCCGATGTTTGGAAGTATTCTTGTTTTGGGGGGCTTGGACTTGGGGCGTTGTATTTAGGAGGTGCACTAGCTGCTACTTCTTTGCGTGTGGGTTTGCGGTACAAGATGCTGCTAGCTTTTTTGGTGAACTTTGTATGCAGGCGTCAACATAGAGTGCCTCGACGAGTTCCTGGCAATCGACATCAGCGCCCCCGCTTTTGCCGCCCGCGATGCAGACTCGAACCGAGCCGGAAGCCTCGATAGGGCTTCTACTTTGGAAAGTGCCATGCAGCTGCTGCACCTCATATTCACTAACTTTCGTTTCGAAGAGTCAGCCTTTCGCCGTGCGCAACAGCAGACCCTCATGGACTACCATGCGTACACCCGAGACTTGGTTGTGAGTCATAACATTTCAGTCATTGCTTCAGTCACTAACTGGACTCCAGAGACACACAGCAGTATGCCGCATGCAGCTGCATGGGAGGCGGGCCAGATAGTGAAAAGCTGCGACGTCCCAGCTGGAGCAGTGGCATGTGCGGGTGTCCGTCTTTTGTTGCCGCGCTCAGGGGTATTCTCTCGGAGAGCTAATTGTGCATATGACTGGTCGAGATCCACGCTTTGAGGCGCTGAAGCCGGCCGTTACGAGGGCTTTGGATCTGCCCTTCGTGGAGCAGCAGATCCGGTCTCACATCGCGGAGGCCCTTTTGCGAGGAGATATTGAGGTGACAGTAGTGGGTGATATTGACGCCGCCCACATTACGCAACTGGCAGCAAAGTACTTGGGGACTATTGAGCCAAGCAAGACCGACAAAGAGATGCGTCGTTTGCCTCGGCACTTGCCCGCTCCTCTTAGGTATCCCAGAGAAAAGGCGCTACGGTCGCCGTACTTCCACCTGCAGGAGACGTCGGCTCCCAGTGCTGTGCAGGAATGGGGCTCTCCGCATGAAATCACCGAGCCACTTTCTTCTGGCACTTGGACAAAAGCCTGGGGACGCCGGCTGCATGCGTACGTCAGGGACAGCGAGACGCGCGCTGTTGTGCACATTGGCGGTTTCGCGTGTAATCGTTGGGGAAGAAACCCTGATGGGTCCTGGATCTGGGAGCACATGGACGCTTTACAGCGGCAGGACGACTCTCTGGAGGCTGCCTACAGTGGGGCTTCAGGAGGCAGCAGGCAGCAAACTTCTCCTCCAGGTGGCAGTGCACATAGGAGACACCCGGCCTTTCCTCGCGTATGCTTGTGGATACTGCAAGAACTGGTCACTAAGCGCCTCTTTTCTATCCTCAGAGAAGAGCAGCGTTTAACCTACGAAGCTGCTTTTGAGGTCATGTCGTTTGACATCCTTTCGGGGGGGATTTTCGTCATCACGGTACATACGCAGCCCGAGGAGGTGGAGCGCGTTCTAGCTGCAACCCATGTGGCGCTGCAGGAGCTCATTAGCATTCGGCCACTCCTGCAGTCGCAGCTAGAAGGAGCAAAACAACAGGTCATTGGCCGCCATCTGCACGACCGCAAGTATGCGCGGTACTGGTTGGACCTCCTTGGAGGCCTTCAAATGCCCGATGTGAGTCCCCAGCAGTACAAATCACCCATGCAACTGATAGACCCCTATTTTCTGCACTAGTACTGTGAGTAGTCTACTTGGATACGTTGGGTCCACCCTTCCCTCTATTTTGTACATTCCCTCTTGCACGCTCTTCGCATCTCCAAAATGCGGACTTTTGTTGCTTGCTGCAGATCCCTCAAAAGACTGCCGCGTATTTCAAAGATTTCGAGCGAGTCGTTGAGAGCGTCACTCTTCAAGACATCCAGCTGCTGCTGCGGTCCCTAGGCACGCGTCGTGATAGCATGTGGGAGGCCGTCGGGGTGTCTGGCCCCGTCCCTCCTGCGACTCTCTCTCGCCCACCCCAAAAGGTCTCGGAAGTTCCTATACCTAGCAGTGGGCGCTCCAGCACGAGGCTAAGCGCAGCTTTCAGTGCCCTTTGAATTGCCTAGCTCTACTCTCTCCCCTTCCCCCTTAGTTACCATAAAATAATTCCGCATGAACCTTGGCAGCCATCCATAGTAGAAGTGTAATGCAAGTTGGTGCAGCTAAAGCAGCTCTGTGTTTCAAAGAACACAGCCTCTATCTGATGCCACTCTTCTGTGCTGCGGTAATACTGCTCATGTCTACATTTGCCGCGGCTTTTTACAGCTTAGAGCTGCTAAGAAGCGCGTATGTGCGCGCGCCGGTGTTACGTAGTTATTCGCACTAATGTGCCATCGATTTTTTATGGCAGAAATTTCTGCTGACAAACGGGTGTGCCCAGGCATCAATTGCCCTGAGGGCGCATTCACTCAGCTAGGCACGGGCACACGAGCTGGGTCCATTTTCACCCGAATGACTAGTCTATGTGCCAGGCATTTACGTTTTGCTCGTCCACGGGTGGCTTCTAGATGCAGGTGGTAGTCTTTCAGCACCTAATGGCGAGGGAACAATCTAATCTACTCTATTTACGCATCTCGCACGGGGAGAGCTCTGCACTCGGCTGCGTGGATTTCCACCTCTCCCGGCGTGAGGACTGCGACATCCGGTTCTGCCGCACGAACAGCTGCCAGTGGCAGTCAGCAGGGCTTGACTACTTTACAGTATATTTATTATTTGAACTTATATTTTGTCCTGTTGAGCCACCGCACCGCACAGTCGTAGGATTCCTCCACAAACGGTTTGTGCTGGCATGATAACTTGGGTTCTTCATGAACCAAAAGGAGAGCCACTGGGGAGAACGGCACGTTTCGCATGATCCGAGGCCGTTTCCTTGACTGATTCACGAACCTCAATTGTCGAAGGAAGGAAGTGGCATGCTCTCGGGAACTGAGGGAGAGGATAGTGGCTTCGCACGGTGCCTGGGAGATGTCACTGAGGGCCCTGTCGTTTGAGGTGCTTCAGCAGTCCACGAAGGCGGGGTAGGGGGTGCCTGCGTCTGCCCTTGAAGGTTTTTAGGGCTGCCCCCACGTAGACCTTTTCCTGGAATCTCTCCACTGCTGGCTTCTGGTGCTGCAGCTACTTCAGCGCCCTGTTCCGCTGGGGCTGTGTGCAGAGTAGGACAATATGTCTATGCATGCGCAAATACTTGTCATGGGCTGGAATGTCGCAGGTTACCTGGAGAAACAGCTGCGAAGCTCTGAAACTTCTTAGGAATGACGACAGTAGCTCGCCATACAGCACCGGTGTAATCCCCTGTGCTTCAAAACTCATGCTATGTTTGCATGATACTCTGCTTTAATGCTCTTACCTGGATTACGTTCGACTTCAATCGGAGGGATTAGTTTGGTACCCGATGGTATGGGCTGCGCGTTCCGCTCATGTTCGGCAAGTTGCATTCATGCGCTGCGCCCCTCAGTTATCCGTACCTCAGCAAGCCGGAAATGCCAATCAAAGGGAGTTTCATTGACAGTAATCTGCAGGAACTTGTATTGGGGATATAATGTGGGCACACCACCCGGGTGTCTCACCTTCAGAACCTTCTGCGCAATGACTCTGCGGGAAAATTCATCTTTCCGATGATACAACAAGAGCGTCATGGTATGTTCTTACCGCGCTGAAAAATCGTCGGCCGTTACAGTGTTCGGAACATGTGCAAACACCGCAGTATACGAAATAGCTGAAAACTTGAACGGTGTAGCGCAAGTGCGATGACACAAGAAACAGCATCTTGCCTTTCTCTGATGCAACTATGCGTGCTTCCGCTTCATGAACTTCATCGTCGTCGTGTTCCAAAGGGGGAGGATACGCACTAATTTTCATGGCAAAGAGCACAGCAAGACTCAGAAAAATTGCTGCTGCCTGCGAGCCGTGAACTCCATAATGCAGCCATGGCGGCCTCATCTACGACACGAAATTGAAGCACAAAACGTGGGGAGTTAGTGCTTTCAATTATCCGTGCCACCTGTATTTGGATTTTCTGCACCTTGCAAATTGCAGTTCTTGTCAAATGCGAAATCGGAGTAGTAATCGCAGCAACTCTTGCTAGAAGTGCCGGGTTCAACGCCCGTTCCCATGCTCTCTTCTTTACAGCGCAGCGGAAATACGCATTTGCTCTTCTTGCCAGTGCAACTTCGTAGCCAAATTCACATTACCCCTCTGAATTTTTGCCTGGAGCAGCTTAATCGCTACCTTGACGAATCCCGAAAAATTGGCTGAATAACTAACGACTGTATGTACAGCCTAAATGCAAATGTGAAAACTCATGATGTGTTCTTGCGATCTCGAACCAAATTGGCTTTAGCGCCCTCAGAAATACAGCAGACAGCTTAATAAACTGTGAATCAGTTCACTTTCTTCGACGTAGGCCACGTTTCCAATATGCAATGTTACTTGCCAGACAGTTTACCACTGTTCTCCCGGTGCAACAATCTTAAGCCTTAAGGGTTCGAACCGCGGCGTAACCTATGTAAACGATTGATACACCGTCCATCTTCAGGTGGGCGAACAGCCACCCTACGCCATGAACGCCGTAGGGCTCTAGTAGAGGCATCTTGACTGGGACGCTCCCATTACGGCAAAAAGACGTCGCTGGTTCCGCATGTTCATCGAAGCATATTAAGCTGTGAATCGTCACAGGCTTCAAGCTGTCGATTTCCATTTAACTGCAACCTTTTGCGAGATGCGAGAGGGCCGCGGGGCAGCGATCACGAGCATCCGGCAAATTCGGCATTCGGAAGACCAGCCGATTTGGGCCACCTAACTACAGCACAGGCAGTTGCGCTCACGAAACTAAAGACTACCCCCAACTTCGCTTACTTGCTGCGTCGTGGCTGGCCTTTCCGGCAGTACAGGAATGAACGTTGCTGCCTCGGCAGTACAGGAATGAACGTTGCTGCCTTTCACAAATCTCGAAGTGCATTCAGTACAACGCGATGGGCAGCTCCCCTTCAAAGTACTGACTCGTAGGTGGCAGCTTGCCGGCAATCTGCTTTGCCAAGGTGCCGCTTTGGTAAAGCTGCAAAAGGGTGTCATGAGACCCGAGACAGACGCCATCCAGAAACAGCAGTGGACACCGGCTCTTCTTCCTGCAGAAAAAAATACATCACCATCAGCACAAGTCCCCAAAACCTTGAATCCCAGAACCCCGCCTGTACCCTGCTAGCCATTCGTACTGAAATGCATGTATACTCGACGTATCGAGCGCACCAGCGCACGCTGCGCTTTGCTGGTTCCGAGAAGCCGGCTTCCTTTTGAGTGCTCGAGACCACATGTCCTACAGGTCCTACCCCAGAAGGATGAGCGTCTAACGGTCTAACGCGTGTCTGTGTGTGTTAGTCTGGGGGGGCTGTGATCTTAAAGAGCATATTTCCGTACCCATGTGTTAGAGCGAAACCCAGGATGGCGGCATGCGTGGTGACATCCACCGCCACTAGAGGAACGCTCTGCAGCTGCGTGAGCATCTTGACCACATTCATGGACAGCATAGACTTGGGGTTATCTACGGTGCCTTCAAGGAAAAGAACGAGCTTATTTTTCTGAAGAATCGGCATCAGGTGTTTATCCACACTTTCTCGTTCGGCGCCGTAAGCCGCAATGCTTCGCTCGATCAGGCGCTTGTAGACCGTGTCTTCGGAGCCTCCACAAGCGTTCAGCATGGCCTCGAAGGAGGTGAACGCAGGGGGGATGCAGGCGGAAGATTGCTTTTGGGGGGAAAGAGGGATGCTCCCGCCTTGAGCTGCAGGGGGAGCCACGGGGGGGGAGCCCCCGGGGGCCTGTGGGGTGGCAGCTGCTGCTGCAGTTGTCAGGCGCGCGACTGCCTCTCTGCTGCAGCTCCTCTGCAGGAGAGAGGGCCGGGCGAGCCGTAAGAGGTACGCCGGCATCATGCTGTGGGGGTATAGCACAAAACGCGCAGAGACGGAAAAAGAAACCGGAAGCGGCCCTCTCCCGGGTGTCGTGAAGCGTCGGGGCTCACAAGAATCGATTTGAATCGCCAAGTTCCTTTGTCGAGGAAGAGACACAGTGTCGCACAGGGCGTGTTGTGGCTGAGGAGAGGGCCCTCTCCGCGCATGCAGTGAACGCAGCCGGGGAGGGGCCCCTCGGCGTGGCCACTCAAGCAGTGAGCGCCTGCTCCTCTGGGATCCTCCGTGTTGCACTATTTTTTACTAGTGAAATTCTTGATAACGCCGATTGGGGCACCTCTGTGGGAGTTCGACGTAGCCGTTCTCCCCAGATGGGTGTGCGCCGGCCGATCGTTCCGGGAGGATGCTGGGGATCGCGCCTTTATGCGCTCACCGGGCGACCTCCGTGCGTAGTGTTATTACCGCGGCACGACCTGAATTTCAATACAGAGCGCGCTGTGGCGGCTCCGAGGGGCGGCTCGCTCACTCGTCCCTCCCCGCTGCATCGACACGCGAGCACAAGGGATGCCGCCTCTCGGCATGCGCGGCCTCTAAGCCGTCCGTTTTCTCTACCAGTGCTCCCCCGCGGCGGCGCGGAGCGAACGCGACACGAAGGCGTTTGTCTCTGTACGCAGAGCCGGGGCCCTTGGCTGCGGAGACGCTTTTGCCGGGGCATGCATTGTCTTGCGACTCGCTGTGGAGGCGCCTGCAGATTCTGCGCACTCGTAGCTTCGCAACGAAGAGGCAGCGACTAGACGAGTACGACTGTTACGAGAAAACCCTCGATCCACGCCGCGTTCCCGCTAGCTTTGGCCGCATCCCCATTCACCTCCAGTCTGCAGGGGAACTGCGGGATAGTGTCAAGACCGCAGGCTGCCTGCGCCTCTCGAACCCGAATTTCTGGCTGCGGTGCAGCTCGGCTGTGCGAGACGTGGCAGAAGGCTACAGGGCAAGGGAAATCGTCGCAATCCTCAACGCATACGCCAAAGCGGGTTACCGCGATGTCTCCCTGTTCCACCACTTGGCGAGACTCCTTGCGCTGCAGGCTACAGACTGCCGCGCGTCGGATCTTGCCGTGGCGCTTCAGGCGTTTGCGCGACTCAACATCCCCAACAAGTCTTTTTTTGACCTCCTGGCGCTCCAGTGCATCAGCAAGGCCGACGAACTAGGCCCGCGTGGCATCGCCACCGTTGCCGCTGCCTACGGAGGGATGCAACATCCCCAGCATCAGCTTTTCAGCACCCTTGCACAGCACGTCCAGGCTCGGGCGGAGGCTTTCTGCAGCATAGACCTCAGTCAGCTGCTGTGGGGATGTGCGAGGGTCGCCTTCCATAACGCCCCTATGCTGGACTGCTGCGCAGATCATCTCGTCCAGCGACTGCCCACCTGCACCGTCCTAGAGGCTTTGACTGCTGCCGAAGCCTTCGCGACTCTCCGCTTCTACAGAGCTGACTTCGTGGCTGCGTCGAGTGCCTTCTTCAGAGGCAAGCTGCCCAGCATACCGGTGCGCAGCCTCCCACGCCTCTTGAGGACCTTCACCACGTTCGACAAGCTCGCGCGGCCTGAAGATTCGCGTCTAGACGGGCAGATCGTGAAGGAGGATGCGGCTCCCCCCCTGTCAGCTAATGCTGCACTCTACAGGGCGGCTTTGCCTGCACTGGCGCGGCATGCCTTGTGTTTCTCTGTCAGCGAATTGTCTGCGGTGGACTGGGCCCTGCGGTCAGTAGGACTTCGCCACGATCTGCTGACGCGGGTGCTGCAACAGCTCTTGCAGCAACAGACTGCCGAACTGTCTGCTCCGCAGTGCGCAGAGATGCTGCAGCAGGCAGCAGCGCAAGAACTAGACGGTACTGACCAGGCAGCGGCTGCCGCTGTTGCAGCCCTCCTAGAGCCCCCAAACACACTGCTATCCGAACTGCCTCCCGCGGCAGTTATAAGGACTCTGGATGCTCTTGAGAGGCTTCAGTGCCACGAGGAACTAGCCCTTTGTGCGCGTCTGTTGTTTGGAGAGCACGCGATTGATGATACCGCCGCTCCCAGCAGCAGTGAAAGCGTGTTGAAGGAGCCGGAGCTCCTCGTGGCACAGCGCATCCTTCTTTCAGTATTTCCTTCGGAAGGCAAGCGACGCAAGGGGAGCTGTCCTGTGTGGCGGTGGTTGTGGGGCCAGGCTGAGCAGTAGAAGCGCTGCCAGTAGACGTTTCCAGAGTATTGCGCTAAGGGAGGGCGACGGTAATATCTGTGTATGGATGTATGTTCGCGTGTATGTTTGTGTGTATGTATGTAGGCATATCTGTGTGTATATATGTAGGCATTTATGCATGTTTGTGTGTATGTATGTAGGCATATGTTTGTGTGTATATATGTAGGCATTTATGCATGTTTGTGTGTATATATGTAGGCATTTATGTATGTTTGTGTGTATATATGTAGGCATATATGTGTGTTTGTGTGTATGTATGTAGGCATATATGTATGTTTGTGTGTATATATGTAGGCATATATGTATGTGCGTATGGATGTATGTCTGTATACATGCACGTGTGTGTATGCGCCTGCGTGGGAGACATCGCAGAATTATTCGTTGCATCTTACCGGGACGGCTGCCTCAAGAAGACCGTGCAAGTGGGGCATGGCTCTTCCGCGTGCGAAGATCTCGGAACCCCCCGGGAGGCGCCAGTCGGCGGTGGCACTGGCTGCGATATACAGTGCACAATGGACAGCGCAGATGCGTTGCTGATAGAGGGGTTTGAGGCAAGGGCAAAGGCACTCTATGCTCGCCTCTCTGCTGCTGCTGCCACAGCCTCTGGCGATGCGTTGGTGCGGACGCTCTGTCGATACCCCGCAGATGCAGGCGCGGGTCTGTGGCTCTCCTTGCTGATGAAGGGGCGCATGGCTGGTGAGATTACCCCCTTCTGGGAATACTTTTGGGGGCCTCCCTGCCCTTTGGGGGGCCCCCCTTTCCCCCAGTACGGGCTCTCATGACTGCTGTTACGTAGGCGCTTGCGTGGGGGAGCGTGGGAAAAAAGGCCAGCGATCTCAATTTCTAGACGCTCCACAATTCTTCTTCCTTGCATGCATGCATGCTTCATGTGTTTTGCTGCATTGCTGCGCTGGCCGAAGCAGCGGACCCCGAGTGCCTCCCGGCTCTCCTGATGACACTGGCGCGCCTGCAGGCGGAGAAGGCAGAGGAGGAGGAGGAAATGGATGGTTTCGTGAGTCTGCGCCGTTAGATCCTTGTGCTGTCTCTCCCGTATAGTGGTCAGGCAGGGGGAGGGGCCATTCGATTGGGGATTTGTCGGCTCGGATTTGTCTTTGCGACGATGCCCACATGGCTATTCTTAGCACACGGGTGCTCTCGCGGAGGCGCTTCGAAGGAGAGCGAAGCGAAGGGCTGCTTTTGTGGAGCGCTCTGCACATACATATATGCATGCATGTACATACATACATATGTGCGTCTACGCCTCGTTTTTGCTCTCTTGATGTCTTGGCGCATGGGGCTCTTCGAAAGGATGCTGGACTGGGGATCTCCAGTAGCTGTTTCACAGGCCTCGCCGCCTCTGCGACGGACGGAGGTGGAAGCTCGTGCGCGTCTGGCGCGCCGGTGTGTTGTTGGCTAGGGCATACTGGGGGGCGAGCTTTGGCTAGCCAGCCTTTGAGAAGCCGAAGCTGCTTCAGTCTGTGTGCTGTGGCTGCGCAGGCCCCTCCAGACGTCGGTAAAGCAGACTCTTTAGAATTCGCAGTGCGGGGAGGAGGCCACTTCCCTCCGCTGCCCTCCGCTGAGCAGCTCTCTCGCCGTTTCTGTCATGTAGCTCGCTACCTAATGGAGTCCACCTCTTTGGGAGCAGCACCCATGGGAGGCGCATCTGGGGCAGCCTCAGCTGCTAGGAGTCTCCCTGTGGCTCCCAACGCTGGGGATCGCCTCTTTCAGCGTCTCTCCATTGTTGCGGCAGCCACTGCAGCAGACGCTCTCCGGCACCATCCTCAAACTGATGTGGCACGTCGCTATGCAGAGGATCTCTGCGGCCTCATCTGCTGGCGCTTGCAGAGGGTCTGTCTGCGTGCCCCTTCCCTTGCTTTCGCTTGTTTCTCGGCTTTCTTAAGGCCTGCTTTTGCGCTCGATAACACACGAGCGCTCTAGCGGCTGCTGTGTCACGCTGCTGCTGTGTCACGCTGCTGCTGTGTCACGCTGCTGCTGTGTCACGCTGCTGGTGCGCTTTGAAAAACAGGGAATTTCGCATGATTTCGTGGGAGGCCAGCGGCGGCGATGGACGCTAATCAAGTCGAAAAAATGCGCTGCTGCTGTTGTTGCTGTTGCTTTTGCTGCTGCTCTTTGTGCACTGCAGGACGGGTGTCTGAGGAAAGAAGAAGAGAAGCGCGAGAGCCTCGAAGGCGCATTCGTCCGAAAGGAGGCAAAGTGCCTGGCCCGTGTGCTTCAAACCCTTGTGGCGGTGGGGGCCGCCATCCCTCTGGATTTGCTGCAGTGCGCATAAAAGATCCTCTCTGTGTTCTTCGCCCTTTCTGAATTTCTGTTTCCTGATGCACGGCTGGTATCAATGTGTCATCACACTTGCACTTTTAAAGCTGTCTGGCACTTCTGCGGGGGCTATGCGTACAGCCTGCAAGCCGCGTGGTCGCCATGCCGTGTGACGCTTGGCGTGCAGGCACCTCGCACCCCGTCTCTGGTGTCTGGGGGGACGTGATGTACTATCCGTTCTGCGTCTTCTCCCGCCAGCACCCATAGATACCGCCCTCAGACATCAACTCGCGAGGGCAGTCGATCTCCGCTTCAGAGATCTTAAGAGCTGGCGGCAGCTCCGAGAACTACGGGTCAGCATGCAGCTCTGCCGGTACAGTCGCAGCGCATCTGCACGTAGAATGGATAGTGTAATTTAGTGCGCAGGCGGCTTTATGGTATTAGTTTTGCGGGCCTTCGCTTTAGGCGGCTTCATTTTGCAACAGCCGTTTCAGAAATGCCCTTGTTTAGCAGTTCGCGCTGCCTGATATCTGAATCGCTATAGCCGTCAAACCGGCGTAAAGGCCGTGCGCGTTCCTCTGGAAGCGCGTTGGTAGTGCAGATGAGACGACCCTGTGGCTTCTCAACCTTCATTTTGGTCATGTTCTGGCCTTTTTTTGGATAATCTGACCTTTTACGCACTTACGTGTGTGTATGTGAGTGTATGTATGTGGATGTGCATGTATCTGTATGGTGTGCATGTATCTGTATGGGCGTGCATGTCTCTGTATGGGTGTGTATGAGTGTGGTGGGCTGGCATTGTTTTCAGGAGCTTTGTGCAACCTTGCAGCTGGAAGTTGATGAAGACATTGCTGAGCGCGTGGCTAGTGTACCTCTGTATCAGGCGGCGGATGAGGAGGTAAGTACCTGGTCCACCTCTCTTCTTGGAAGGAGCGCCTTGTTATTTGGTTTGCCAACTGTGCCGATGGTGCATTGTCTCGCACTGCTTTGTAGCGGAGCGCTGCAGCTGTGCTCCTCACGTGTGTGTAGCTTCTCTATACAGAATCCGTAGGTAGCGCTGGCAGATGTGGCAAGGCGAGCCTCGTGAAAAAGCCTTGCCTGCATGCCTTATCCGCCCGCTGGACGCTGCTGAGTCTGCTGGTGTTTCTACAGGAAGACATTCCCACAGTTGCCGACGCTATGGCTGACACAGAGGAAGCTGAGCAGACAGACACTGCTGGGCAACAAGGGTCCTGCTCAGGGTGAAGTCTTGACAGCAGCGACTGGCCGATTGTGTGTTGTGGCAAAGGCAGGAAGAAGGGATACAGGGGACGCTTAGGGCTATTGCTGGCAGGTTGATGGATGTAGCGTTTGCTAGTTGCGGTGTATGGCCCCTAAACGCAGCGTGAAACCTAGACAGCCCTTCCTGCGTTCGTTAAGGCCGAACCCCGCAAGCCTCTGCACATGTCTACGCGCTCACGAGCGCTCCACGTTGCATGCTGTCGGAAGGAGGCAGCCTGCCTAACGCCGAACTGCAGCAACCGCGGTTTCAGCGCTTCTTCCAGCCATTCAAAACTGGTTGAGGCGTGAAAGCACGGAGTTCGAGGGAGCAACACAGAAGCCTCGTACCCGCTACGTAACTTTGGGGCTCCTGCAGCAACTGTATTCGCTCACTGACGCAATTGGGATTAAAATTAATCGAAAGAGGCAACTCAAATGCGCCGATTATAATCAGAGGAGGGATCTATCTCGCCTCGAACAGCCCAACGCATATACACCTCTTAGCGGTCGCATAACTCCAGATGAACACTCGTAAAATGAGAGGTTCCCTGTAGAATTTCTTTTTAGCCCTTCCCAACAAATGCGCTGCTACCCTCGTCGTTGCGACAATATATGGGGAGGTGGGGTGGCAGGGCTTTAGAGTGGCCACGATTTCCCCATCCACAAGATAGCTTGCGCCTGGCTAGTGCATATTGTCGAACCGAGGAAGGAGGCAAGCTGTGAGGCGAAGGTATAGTTGGGCTCTTCCTACTGCAGTGGCTAAATTTAAGTAAGAACTCATATACATTAGCCTGCGCAGGATCTCAGCTCCCAATATATATATTTTGCAACTGCGTTCGCTCAATGCGCTGAAGACTTAGCCTTGTGCACGTGTGCAGGCAGTAAATGCTGCGGGCAACTAAGTGTAAACGCTCGGAGTGCTTAGAGGGTGGTGCAGTTACCAGCAGCTGAGCTGCACCTCTCCACTCATGGCAGGCCCCTGAGGGGCAAGGGAAGAAAACGGTGACGTTCCTTTGAAAGCAGGACGCTTCATGATACTCCATTAGGTTTGCATTGACTCCGGAAGGACGTGTTTCCGCACAGAGAGACCTCACACGGAGTGTTACACACTGCATGCCGCGCCCCTCGTCACATTTCCTGACGCAATTTCACGAATGGGAACCCAGCCTTGCGATGAGCGAAGTCGCCTTACAAAAAGCGGAAAGCACAGAACTCCTAATTACACAAGCGCCAAGGTGAGCTCTGATGCGGCGAGGTGATCCGGCAGAGCATCCGTGACGGCGTACATCTAGGAACGCATGGACGGGTACCTTCTAGAAGCGAGGTGTCCACATACCCGTGGAGTTATCCATTTTGGAGAAAACTACGAAGAGTGCAGACTTACTATGAAGGGATTTATGAAACTATTGAGCGGGCTCTTCCTCCGGAACAGTTAATGTACATAATTCGTGTCTTCAGGCGTTCAGCATGCAGAGAAGTAATCGGGGCCAGAAATGTCTTTTGGAGGGCTTCACGGTGCCCCTTCCAGAGCAGGTGTGCACTGCGCTGCGTGTAAGAAGAGGCGTTGGTAGGACTGCCCTTGCCGGTTCTGTCCGCTACCTCGAAATGGACGCATGCTATTCAAGGCATAGGTTTTCTCGCTCTGGTGTAGCTGCGGACCGCTCCCCTAGAACACGACAAATTCATGCAGTCTTTTGCGTGCAGAGACTTATGACAGGAATTGGAAGGCAGAGGACGGGAGACCTCCCTGGCAATTCGGGCGGGGGCACGGAGAGGCTTATTTTGAGCTTTTGTTTAGGTTCAAACCCTTTGTCTGCATGAACCAAATTCGGCGAAGCCTCGGAGGTTTCTTTTCATAAGAGCTTCTACGCAAGGATCGTTTGCATACGTATTACACAGCCAGCAGCCGCAAAGCCCGTACGCCCCTGGGAGGTGGTGATGTGCCCTGAAGGGGCAAATGCGCGTGCGTTGCGAATTCCTTGAGGTTGCTGGTAGCTTTGGCACGATGAACGCGCTGGAAAGCATGCGCAGCTATCCTTAGAAAGCCGCAATGAGCTGTTTGCTCGCAAACATCATACACAAGTTTCCTGAGTCTTGTGCCGCTGTGTCTGTCTGTGGGCCGGAAGAGGGCGGGGGGCCTCAGCGTACCTGCGTCTTATGGTACTGCCAGGGCGCCTCCTCGTTGGGCGCGGCGGATTTGATGCACGTATCGGACCAAATAGGCATTGGTTTTTGTTTTTTAGTCGATTTCCGTTTAAATTATTTTGAAGAAAGGTCAGCTGTGTAGCGGCAGGGCGCCTTCGAGCTCGCGTAGTGAGACTGCCCTTTTCGTTTACGCGTGGAGCGGCTGGTGGCGGTAGAGTAGGCTCACTCGAACCGCGGGGGAGGTGGCTGCATGGGCAGCAAGAGCATCACTCTCCGTTGTTTGTTTGTGGTCTCTTGGTGTTTTCTTCTTCTCTTTTTCTCTCTTATTCGCCTTATGGGGGGCCCTGAATAAGTTTCTCTGGGTGCGTGCTCCCTTTGTGGGGATCTGCGTCCCTCAGCAGACGAGCAGCCTTTGATATCGGCAAACCGGTACTTCCTTGAAGTTTCAGCGGGTAGAGGAGTCCAGTGTTGCACCTCCTGCTGCATTTTTCCAGGCTTGGCTCTGGCCGTATACTGTTTGCGGGGCGTTCGTCATCTTTTGGGGCGTTTTCTGCCGGCGGCACAGCCGTTGTGGGTGCTCCGAAAGAGCAAGGAAAAGCCAGTCCATCGAGATATACATATATATAGACTATATATATATCTACGGAGAAGGAGGAGGTACATCAGTTGCTGTCTCTCCCCCTGCTTGCCTGTTTGCGTGTGCGGCCTCGATTCGTTCATTTGCTTTCTCCTCTGCCCTGTGTTCGTGTCGCAGTAGAGGAAGGGCATGCATACATGCATGCGTGCCCTTGCAATGTACCCATATCTGCAGCTTGTGCGCTGGTCCTTATATTGTGCAGTGCGTGTGGCTCTTGCCTCGCCTGCCCCCTAACTAGCGAGGCGCGCTTGCGTCTCGCGCTCTAGAGCTTCTTTCTCTTCTCCCGGAGCCAACACTCATACCCCGGCATCTCGGGTGTCTATCTCGTTGCAAGCTCTCGTTCCCCCGCCGCATGCAAGCCAGGACAAGGGAGGCCAACGAGAATGGATGTGCATTCAAAGATTGCTCTTATCTGATTTTCCGTTCTCTCAAATAGCAAGAGCACGGTCTCCCGCAAGTGCGAGGCGGCACGCACCGCTCTTCAGACTGTGTAGAGTTTATATGATGAAGGCCGTCTGCGCGTATAGCTAGCTGCCTGCAGTGTACATGCGTAATCAAATGCGACTGAGCCTTTGGCCGTGCAGATAGGTAGATTTATATATGTATATATATATTCTTTCATCATACAATACAATATATATATATATATGCTATCTATGATACGTGGCGACAGTGCGGCAGTTTCGGCGCCTGCTTGCTCCATTTGAAGTGTATTGGATCTTCATTTATATACACCTACCTTCCTGCCGTACGAGACAGGGATCGAAGAGCACGAGTGGCTCTGTTCTTCGCTCTTCCGTAACGAGTGCTGTTTGCATCATTCGATTCATTTGACACACGTAGGGACGAGTGTTCTGATTCGGTGCCGTCTCCACTGGACCCTTCTTCCCTCCCAATATTTCTTCATTGTGCGTCATACTATCCCCTCATTCCTCTGCACTTGCACCGCGCCTTTTCTCGAGTGCCTTCGAGCAAAAGCGCGGTGGAGGCGAAGTTCTAGGCTAGGCATCGGTCTAGATCCAGAGGAGGTTGATGCGAAGTGCTCGTCACTTGCTGCCAGGTGTATCTGGGGGAGGAGGGTCTTAGGTTGTTCTCGTGACAGGGCAGCCCTCTTCCAACGGCTTCTTTCATTCTTTGATTGATCGCGCGGGGGGCGTGCGTGCCTCTGTGCGAGGCATCCGCTAGGCAACCTGGAAGCGCGCGTGTGTCTGGTTTGTAGGGTTCTGCATGTTTCTCTACCTGTTATCTATGTCCATCTATCTATGGAATATATATTTACTAATATATTGTCCGCAAAAATACACATATTTTGCATTCATGTGCTATTGGCTTCATCATCCTTGTTTCTCTGCGTGTGTGTGTGTGCTGGTACCTTCCCGCTCCCGTTGGCTGTGTGCTGCCTCCGGAGTGCTCTTGTATGTACTAGGTTCCTTAATATCGGCGGTGTGTGGCGAGCGCATAGCGCTGCGTATTCGAGCGCAGTCTGTGAAGCCCGAGGCCTTGCTGTCCCCTTGAGCCTCAGCCGTTTTGCTTGCCCGCGCCGGTTTGGCAGTGGAGTGTGTGTGTGAGTGTTTGTGAGAGTGAGTGAGTGTGTGTGTGTGTATGCAATACTTGCGGACGGAGTTTGGCCATCTAGTCTGGCGTCTTCGGTGCATTGCTGATAGAGCCCCGAGGTTTCGAGGAGTTCCTTCGATATCCAATGGAGAGGCGATACTCGCCTGTATCACGGGATATGCCTGTGTCTGAGGTGGTCTTTCCTTCCCGCGCGACGGAGTCGTGGGAGGTGGCTCCTGGGGGCCTCTGCAGAACGCCTAAAGCAGTGATTGGCTCGCTTCCCCGACCTGCCCCTCCTGTGCAGCTCGCGACTGCTGGCGGAGGATCCTCCCTGGTGCCGGAGTGCCCTCCGTGCACATTTGCTTCTCCCCTCATTTCGGAAAGCTTCGGCGAATGGGGCAGTGGCGATATGTGTTCGAGCCCTGCTGGCGTTCGCGGGTTGCTGGAGGGGGGCGACGCATCGGGAGTTGTGGGGTCTCCTTCGCTGCCTGCCAGTTTGCTGCTTGCGTCAGCGAATAGCGCATACACGAAGCTGCGGGCTGGGGGGGAGGCGAGGTGTCTGCGGGAGGCGCCTTTAGGTATCCCTAGCGCCTCGTCCTCTCTGCCTGCGGGACCGGAGGAGAGTGCGGCTCTTCTCGGAGGTGCTGCTGAGCGACAGCAAGGCGCTCAGGGGGGTGGAGGCGGCCCCCCGAGTGGCGGTGGGGGCGGAAGTGCGGGGGCAGTTCGACTGGGTATGGGCATGTCGGCTGCATGCGCCCTTTCATACGAGGGGTTTGACGGATTCTCCCCTGTGTTGCCAGGGGTCGAAGCCTCCTCCATGTGGGGAGCGGCTGCGGGGCCCCAAGCGCTGCGGCGCCATGCTGCTTTGGATCTGCATGCGCCTCCCGGCTACGAAGCTCTAGGATTTGGCGGAGGGGCGGGGGGGGGAGGAGCGCTCGAGGCGCGCGTCGCTGCTGCTGAGCAAGAGGCCCTTTTGCAAGACCTCACGGCGCATCAGCGAGTTGTAGGGAGGGCAGGCGAAGAAGGCTCGGGGACGGCGGCGGGAGGGGCGTGTGGAGGCGGAGGAGGGACGCTTTTGTATGAGCAGCAGCAGCAGCAGTTGCAGCAGCAAGACACTGCGCCTTGTGGGAATTTTGACGGAAGGCGACCCTCCATAGCCCTCGCTGCCGTGGCACAGGTGGCGCGAGAGAAAATGCGTGTGCGGAAACCGCGGAGTCAGAGAGGGCCTCTGGGGCTTGGAGCAGCAGCGTCCTCTCTGGAGTCGGCCCCTAATATGCCCGTCATGGGTTTCGCTTCCGAGGTTCTTGTGGGGGGGGGCGGTCAGGGGGGAGGAGGAGCAGGAGTCGCCTGTCCGGCACCCCTGCCTCCAATTCCTTCGGAGAACGATGTGGATGGGGATCGTAGGGAGCGTCTTGTGTCGATCTCGTCCGGCCTGCAGAAATTGCATGAAGAAGCAGCTGCATTTGTATCTTTGCTGTACGATGCGATCTTTGACGAAAGGCCCGTATGGAGGGTTCCGTTTTCTGTGGGTGGCGGTAGAGGCTTGCCCCGTCCGCAATTGCAGTTGGCGGATCTAGCAGTGCGTGTTCATTCCCCTAGGTGCAGTCGCAGGCAGCTTCTGGATCCTCAGCTGCTGGGGTCTCGAACGCCGCAGGACCAGCCCGTATTCGATGCAGGCACAGGTCCGGGTGACGTGCTGCGGCAGCTGACGGCTTTGAAGAGCTGCCTTGGGGGGTTCGCGTTGACTGTGGAGAGCCTTCAGGTGTGTGTTGCGGGTGTCGATCGGGTGTCGTGTTCCGTTAGAGGGGCGTTGATGATTGGGCAGGGCGGATCTCGATGCCCCGACGATAACTGCGTGGCGGGAGGGGGGGGTAGCCAGCGCGAGGAGGGGGGCGGGAGGAGTATGCCCGCCTCCGTTACTGCCGTTGCTGGCAGTGGGGGTGGCAGTTCTGTTCAGGAAGGTATTCAGAAAGTGGGTCGTTTTTCGCACTTCTTGACGTTGCGGCCGAGGCCCCCGCCGGCAGCTGAGACGGCGGGTTCTCTGGGGGAAAGCGGAGAAGCTGGAGGGAAGCGGGTAGGAGGAGTGGACGCGTGCCACCCGGTCTCTTCAGGTTCTGCGGCGATGTGTTCTCCGTTTATCATCGAGTCTGAAGTCTTTGTGGCACTGACGGCCTCTGAAAGTGGAGGGATTCCCTTGTCGGCACAGGTCTGTGGGGTCACCTCTCTTCTGCAGGAGTTGGATTTCGGCAATAGAGGCATCAAGGCATTCGACGCAGGCTTTGGGGCAGGAAACCTCGCACCCGCCCCCCTCTCAGCACAAGCAGGTCTTAGGAGCATTGTGGGACGGCTTCATGGAGGGCTTCCTGGCAGCCCAGAGCAGCAGAGCAGGAGCGTTTTAGGCCGTCTGCCCGCGATGTTTAAATCAGAAATGGCGATGGCGGCAGGACGGGGGGTCGGACTCTCTGGTCAGCTGAGAGAAGGCGTGCCTGACTGCGGCGACGCTCTCTCTAGAGGCCCAGCGGACTGCCCGGAGGATGCCGTGTCGCAGCTGGTGTCGAGTTTGCGAGTTGATGGGGGGCTGGTAGGCCTCCACAGCGCCTCCGATGTGTCAGGATGGCCTCCAGCACTCCACCATCCCGGACAGAGGCAAAGGAGGAGCAGGAAGAAGAAGAAGTCGAGGCAGGGAACGTCCAGCACAAGCGCCACGGGAGCCGCGGGGCGCAGTGCCTCAAAGGGAGGCCAGTTGTTGCCGGGTTCGGGGGGCCTCGCGTGCATCACGCCGCTTACCTCCTTCCCTTTGCAGCCCGCCTTGCAGCTGCAGCAACAGTTCGAGCAACAACAGCAGCAACAGCAGCAGCACAAGCATAAGCAGCAGCCGCGGGATGGGCAGGCCGCTGCAGTTCAGACCGAGAAGGGGCTGATGGGCGTTCCTGGTGTTCAAGGTGTCTCACCAGAGGCTTTTGAGAGAACGGTTTTTGTCTCCTGGATCCCGAGAGCTGCGAGGGCGCACACACTCTCCGGAAAGGAGGCCGCCGAAGAGAAGGTAGGTAGAAAAATGGCCAGGCAGACAGGAAGGCGTGAAAGTCGCTAATGAACGAAATCTGTTCGATGTGACTGGGCATGCACTGAATTACGCATTTCGCACATTGTAAGGGGTGGAGGATTAGGCTACGGATTGTGTACGATGTGCAGCGAGCCGCCATGTGCCTTTTCTGTGTTTGCTTCGTTCAGCTAAAGACGGTCTTGACTGGCGACCTCGGCATCTGCGGAATCGAGCGCGTTCTTGTGTTTCCTCCACGTGGTTCGCATTGTTGCATCTCCTTCTGCAGCTCGGATGCCTCTATGGCGTTCTTGTTAGAGTATGCTGGGGGTACTTTCACCCCAAACACCGAAAAGTTTAAAAGGAGAATCTGTGCTTCCTTCAATGTTGAATTTGATCGAGGGATCCAGCGCGTCTTTATCCGCATTGAGGGTGTCAGGCTTATGCCGCAGCCCACCACTACTGGAAGACCTGCTGATGTTGACCTCAGAGGCTGAAGTGCTGTCGCCACACTTCACCCACCCCCGTGTTGACGATCTCGTCTTCGTATCGTTCCTTTAACCTGAAGGGTACTGTCGCCGTTGTGTTTTTCGAGGGTGCCTCCTCGGCATCATCTGCCCTGCCCCTATGCATCTTTCCTTCATGCTCTCCCGATCTTGTTGCCCCTTCAAGGAACGCCATGGCCAGTTTCGTGGAGCGGCTGTATATGGGCACGGCGGTTGGATCCCAATGACAGATCAAAAAGCAAATACGACGAGTTCCAATCAACGACAGAGCCGATTTGCGTTGATCTGCCCATGATGTGCGAGTGTGACCCGCCTCATTATAAGGGGATCTCTTAGGCGCAGCAGGCCCCTTAGGGGTGCCTGTTCGGGACCCCTACTGGTATGAAAGCTCAATGGGAGGATGGACGTGCACGGGAGAGTTTCGTTGGTTATTCAAAAAGTGCCGATTTCACAGAAGGGCGTCAATGAGGATGTTCTAGGCAGATGTACTTGTGTTTCGCTCGTTGTATCTTCCCGATTGCGTGTGTTCGTGTGTTCCCCGTGCCCTCTTACGGCGCGGGCTGTAAATTAAGACTGTGTACTCCTGTGCTGCCTCATCGTCTATTGCGCATCTTATTACGCCCTGTATCTACCCTCATTGAAGGGGGCTTGTGTTTGGAAGGGCAGCTCCCAGGGCGGGGCTACCCAAAGCTAGTTGCAGCTTCTGTATAGACCAAGACTATGCCTAAACAGCTGCTGTATCTTATACGTATTTTCATGTCGTTTGCTGGTGGTGAATCCGTGGGGCATGAGAGCGTTAAGGACCCCCTTGTCTGCATTGTCCTTGCGGTAGAAAGGCGTCTTCTACTCGCTGTAATATTTTGCTGGCTTCGAGCTCGATGGTGCGGCTGCTGTATTTGAAGTACCCTGCCGCTGCGCCTGGTCAATGCTGAACGGCGGCACATCCTGCATTCTGCACGGTGCCCCGCCCCCAATTATTCAAAAAGCCCTTCTCTTTTGATTGCGATTGCTCTGTTTCCGCGTTGTAAAACCCCTAGGTTTTCAATGGCCACGGGGAGTATATAGCGGGAAGGAGCGTTTCATTGCCAGTTACAAGATGCTGCGCAATTAAGTGACATTGCTAATGCCTTCGCCTTAAAACTGACACTCCTATATAGTGTGGTCGACACCAAACGGATGAGCGGTTTCCAGGCATTACGGGGGGACACGTCGGAAGTAAGGTGCAAAGTCGGGTGGGGGGCGCTACCTGTTGCCTGGGGAAGGGCACAAACGCGAGAACTCCACGCACAGAGAAGTGAGGGAGAGAAGAATCGGGATTAACACGAATTCACATGAAACAGCAGACACGGCGGGTGGGAGAGAGGCAATTGCGGAGAGGGGCAATGGGGGTGGTGTACTTGAGAGAGTCACTAGCTGTAGGTGGAATGGCGTCAATGGATAGAAGCCAAAACGTATCCTACAGTACTTGTGCACCTGTTTGAGGTGGGCATCTGCCTGCAGAGGAGCCTCCCTAATAGAATCGTTTGCATAAGTAGTACCGAGCCTGTCGGCTCCTATGGAGTTGGAACGACACACACACGGACGGGGGAAGGAATCCACCTTTTTTCCCCCGAACAGCTACTCGACATACAGATTCACTCTGCACATTTGAACGCTTGGCTTTAAACTGCAGCAGTCATAGTGCATGGGGTGAAGGCGGAAGCAGCAACTTGCTGTCGCCCGCTGCTGCCGCTGACCTGCTGGTGATGCCTTGCTTTTGGATTTCTCGAAGGTCTGGTCTTCTACTTTGTTTTCCGTGTGGCAGTTACACTGTTTATGTTTTTAATGGTGAAGGAATCTTCTGAATCCTCCATAATACTCGTAAATCTGTAGCGGACCACCTAATGACCAGTGGACTCGGCGCTGCATCGAGAGCTCTTTGGCTTGGCCGGACATATACAGCGGGGGCCTCCATGCACTTGATTTATAGGGGCATTTTCAGGCATTCTTCTCCTGTGCGGGTCTATATTCGTCGTAAAATCACCGTGAATTAGGACTTGAACCGCTGCGCTTTGCCATTTATTCATGTGTGTGCCCACCACAGGCTAGTACAGCGCAAGTTCATCAGCTGTTAGTCCGCATGCTCTCGCTGCTGCATTATGGAGAGGAAGCAGCTATACGGCGCGAGGGCACCTGAGAGGCCCTGGATCCGTAGCCAGCGGAATGAGCAGGGGAGGGGCAGTGGACGGCGCGCAGCGTCCGAAGAAGATGACGTTGCAACAGCAGCGGCAGCACCAGCGACACCTCCGGCGGAAAAAAATGAGAGCTGCTGGCGAGAAAACTCGGGGATTTCCTCGTCTGATAGGGAGATGGAAGGAGATGAAGAAGAAGAAGAGGATCAGGATGAACAATTAGGTGATCACAGTGGTGCCAGTGCGGTGGACGCGGAGGAGAAAGATATCACAGTGCAGAGGAGGGTTGTACAGTCGCATTACCCTCTTCCAATGCTGCGCAAACATCGGGATATTTTGGCACTTTGTGTCGGCATTTTCTCCTTCATCTGCTCCGCCGCCCTTCTCGCAGTCTTCTACACTGCACTCTGCTGTATCTTCAGGGATATTGACTTTACAGAAAGCGTGGTTGGCGGTTTTATGTATCATCAGGCGGCGCTCCTGGAGTACGTAGCGCGTCTCCCAGTCAACTTGCTGCTGCTTCTTCTTGGGGTCATCCCGTGGCTGCTTCTTTTGTGCCTGCGCTCCCTCGGAGCGCTGGTATCCGGCTTGCAGGTCGTGCTGCACTATTTCTTCGATTGCTTCCCACACAGCTTGTCACTGCCTCCCAGCCTCTACGCGTCCTGGAAAATAGTTCTTTTGCACGGCGTCTGCTGGGCAATGATAACATTTTTGTGGCTCTTGTATGCTTTTGACTTTGGGTCGAGGGAGTCCTATGGACGGCTTGGAATCTTCATGCGGGCACTAAAACTGCGCCTGCAGCGCGAAGAAAGGCAGAGGCCAAGTCGATTTTGGATTCCGGTAGAGGGGGACAGGAAGCAGATTTGGTCCGTTAATCAGCGTGGGCCGCTTGTGGAAGAAGGGGATGCACAGAGCAAAGCAGCAGCACCAGCAGCTAGAGCAAAGGCGAACGTGAAAGAGGTGTTTCATAGGCATCCGTGGTTGACGGCCGCATACAAAGCGGTTGCTTCTCTCATGGCTTGTGGAATTCAGAAAGAAGACGACTTGAGCGCGGATAGTGCTAAGGCAAGGTGTGCGAGAGATGAAAAGATCCTTAAGCAAAAGGATGGCATGCATCATGATGCATGTGGGAGGTGGAATTTGGGGCACTCTTCTTCGTTGTTGCACTCTCCTGATGCGACCTGCCAGCAGGATAGTAGCGCCGAGCTTCCAGAGGCCTCGGAAGACACACCAGCTCGCGTCGGCTGTCGGGTCGCTCATGGAGGCAGAAGAACAGAGGGAGCCTACGCGCATGCCTGTTGTCGGCGATCTTTCCAGCAGAAGCAAGCACTAGATCTACGGTGCTCAGACAGAGCTCCAAGGCAGCTCCCAGAGGCGTCACTCTTGTCTGGAAAACAAGCTGGGATGCGAGCGTGCAAAGGACGAGAAGCCGAAGCGAGGGGGGATGAACAATTCGTTTACGACCCTCGTGGAATTTCTCACGGGGGCAGCTGTCTAACTAGGCCAGCCGAAGACATAGTTCCCGAAATAGAAAGCATAAGCAGCGGAGAAGAAAGTGAGTGGTGCATGGTTTCGAAAGAAGTTCAAGAGGCACCCCAACGGTCAAGACTTGAGGCATAGGCCGCGATGCAAGTTCAACGCAAACAGCCTGCCTGTGGGCCCTATATTTCGAAGAGGTTCGAGGGAGGTGGACCTGATGGAGTTTTGAGCGGTGTGTTTGGTGCATTTTGTCGCGTGCTGCCCTCCGAAGGTCGGCTGCCAGAGAGGGACATAGACGAACAGATGGGCAGAGTAGACGGGAAGGGAGAGGACAGGCAGGAAGGATGGGTAGCTGGGATGCATGAGCTTGCCAACTCACGTCGTCACAGATGTTTTATATTGATCCTTATGTCGTCTGTGTAGCGGTACTCTATCCAGAGAGCCGGGGGAGTTGGCCTAGATAAAACTGGAAAATTGCATTTGGACTAGCCCCCATCCTTTCGATTTGGAATGTAAATATGAGAATGCCTACTGCAAGGGGTCATTACGATAGGCGAAGGGGGAATCGAATGTAGCTTCCCAAGAGAATGCCTTAGCACGACCTTGAACTACGGCGGTTGCTTGGAAAGGAGATAAACAACAGCAGCAGACGCATCAGCTATGCGATGCATCATAGCTTCAGTTCAGTTTACTTTAAGGCATCCCTACGACTCGATATCTGGTACACATATATTTGTGTTCATAGGTATGTGTAGTCTATTATCTTACCCATCACGGCCTGTGAAACCTGCGATTGCGTATCTCCATGAATCCAGAGCTCCATACCTGCAAAGGCGTGCAGATGCCAATGGATAGGCATGGGCAGGTTAAGGAGTCTACGGATGTACAAACAATGACGAGCTGCCAGCAGGCTGGTCACCTGACGGTCGTCCAGCGCAGAGTATGCAACTGACTCTTGGGCAGCCCCATGCGTTGCTCCAAGGTATCAGAAGTTTTCATAGCATGAAGAGGAGATTGAGTGGCAGGTAAATGATTCGAAAAAATAGAAAGCACAGAAACTGACTCGTGCGTTTTGGGTATAACCTGATGAGGCTGCCAGAAAAGTACGAAAGGCGGAACGCTTGCGTTCACGTCAAGCTTCTGATCAATACCATTATAAAACAGGAGTTCTCCATGCCTCATGGTGGTGAGTTACATTACAAAGGACATGAAGCAATGGTCTACTCGACATCGAACTCCACAGACGCTTTCGTACGTTCACTCATCACCCCAACGAGAGGCACGAAAAGGCCTCCTACACTCGCACTCGCAAAGACAAGCACACCTATATGCCATCGGAAGTTGTCAATGCCCCTGTTGAGCTGCAATAGCAACTTAATTAGGACCATTGTGAGCCAAATAAGGAGGGGTGTATGGCATTCTACACAGATTACGTCTTCTTCTACGTCAACACGTTTGAAAGCATAAATGGTGAGCAATTCAGCTGTTGCAGGACGACCAGTGGATTGCGAAGGCACACACGTGTTGGCTATCCACTGCTTCTGGAATTCTGCGGAATGGGTTACATCAGGCGAGGAAGAAAGCAATGAAGGCGTTGCCTTTAGACACCTGCAAGGGCGCTACAAAGTTCGATAGCATTGTGCCTTGCTACCAAATGTTCATTCTTGGTTCCGTCGGATTGCGGCCGTTTTGAGTGAGCTACTTAGAGAGCAATCTATGAGCTGAATAGAAAATGCTCATAGAGCCGGGAGGACGCTTTTTCGCCACCTCACAACTCCTCCGCTGCTAGCGCTGCTTGATTCTAAGCTTCATTTCTTCCTAATCACTGTTGCTAATGACATGGTGGCTGCTCCTATTTTCCCCCTTCGTGCACTTAGCGCTTCACCGAACTTAGAAGCGGGCCCCAGTGCGGAAAGAAACTCCATGTGGTGTGGTGAGGTGTGGAAAATGACGGCACTATTTATATGGACGCCATTTCACTCATTACGCCCACCAGTATTTAATGTATTTGAGGAGGGGATTTCAGGGCTTTGATAATCCTAGAGTTGTTTACCAGCGTAGGCGCCTGCTGCACTATGGCTTTACAGTGAAGTCAACTAGGGGCGTCACCACCGTGGTCGCTGACAGGCTCCCGCGGTGCGCCTCCAAGTCACTGATCTGTGGCGCACCCGCCCTTGTCTAGGATTGTTTAACAGTGTACATTGAAATTGTGTGAATGTTATGCTTTTGATGTCCTACAGCCCCTACTACTGTGAAAATCCAGAATGGCAAAAGGCTGAGGCACTTCCGAATAGAATATGGTGAGAACAACCATCCTTATTAATACGATGAGGACCACTTTCCAGCTCTGTTTCTTGTGAGAGAATTTAAGGCTATCTTTAATCAACAATTCTAGTCGCCATGGACAGGATTCCTTGCGTTCGTTGATAATCATCCCTTCGACCGCATGCTCTGCTTGAAATGGCTCCCTTCATGGTTAAGTATTGCTTGGGTAGTTTCGGTTATTTTGTCTAGGGTGTTGCTTACTTTTAGGTGTATGCGCAGGCAGTCTGAGATATGGTGTCTGCATTCTTCGCTATGCCGCTAACAGGGTTTGGAGTTGACTATGCTGGATGCACCGGCTGCGTATGCACGCAGCAACTCTTCTATGAGAAACGGAAGCCCCGCTCAACATGTATAATTTAACTATTGCACATATCAAATTTCTACTCCGTTGTCTCGTGGCGGAAAGCTCGAACATTTAGCGTACCCAAGACAGTAAGCCATCACATCGCTGCTGTCGTGTTAGTTTGGTCCCTATTATGGCTAGTATGCGCACTAGATGCTACGTGCAATTTGCTCTGAATGCTTGGAATGCGCAGAGGGTACAGCAACACGCACCATATCCATCCTTCTTACTTAATGCCCGAACTAGGAGGGGTGGAGGGAGGGGAAAAGGCCGCATTTCATACGAAAAACAATCACTGATTTTCTGATAAGATTGTATTGGGTCGGCATCTCCCTGTGGACACTGTGGAAAGCCTTACTTTCTCGCCCCCAGAGCATAGCGGTAACTCTACTGTTCATCATGAAAAGTATGCTAATGGGCGCTTCATATAAGGTTAGTGTTTTGTAACATCTTGAAGAAGATGCCCTACTTGGAACAAGCGTTGTGTAAGGGTTGCTTGTGCAATTGGCAGAAGTGAAACATTGCCGCGGCTATGAACTAGTTTGAAGCGGCGGCACATCTTCTTTGATGCGAGTAGGGAGAAGCGCTCCAAATGCAGGATACATTCGGAGTTGATTCTATTTGACAGTGAAGAACTGTTTAGACTGACAGTTCCTCGAAACTGCTTGGAGAGGGAGCGGCTGAGCTCCTATTTGCACATGACTAACCACCATGAACGATCAGCGAATCGTCCGCCTATTTTCTTCTTCCTGTTGCTGTAATCGACCAGAAGAACTTCTTGTGCAAGAATGCTGGTGGAATCAGCAAACAAGAAGGGTAGAGGCTACTAGCAGCCCTTAGCGTATGTTGCAGCTAGGTGCCAGTAATGCGTCACTACAGGCGCAACCACGCCATGCCCATGGATACGCGCCATGCGTTTTGAACCCGTATCCTTCTTGACGTGGCATGACGCACCAAACATGCAAATAAGGTGTATTCAAGGCTGATATTGGTTTATCTTTCCCCATGTATTTGTGTAGCCCGATCTGTTTGAGCTGAGAAGGCAAGCGGCGTCCCCCCTTAGGAGCCGCACATGACGCGGGGCCTGCTAGGGACGCCAGCGAAGCGGCAGCAGTCCCTCATTCCTTCTGACGGAGTCTCCCTGCGCTTTTCAGATGTATCTGCAGCACTATGAAGGAAGTCTTCCTTTGAAATTGAAGCCTCTGTTCGTACGAGTTGAACGCAGAAGGAGGTTACAGAGCAGCAAGCCGGTCGATCCGAGTCATGGGTGTGGCGAATCTCGTCCTGTAGCCACTGCCGAGCCGGTGTTGCATCACTGCCCTTGTACGAAGCTTGTTACCCCATGCTTACGCGATTCTTGTCATTTAAATCCCATTTGTGTCCATCCTAAAAGGTTCTGTCTGGCTGTTTGATTCGGCGCCTTCTTGATCCAGCAGTGACTGCTGCTTCACTGCTCTCAAGGGCCCCCCGCCCCGCCCGTTCGCGCTTACTCTCTGCTGTTGCATCCCTACGCAGTGCGTGCGCCTCTGAGGCCTCATCCGCATCACTGGTCGCTGCTCCCCCACATCTTGGTGATTCTAAGGAGGCGCTTTCGGCCTCTCTGATGCCGCTTTCTTTGCGTGAGAGCGGTGCCGAGCGTTTGCCTGCTTTGCGTCCCTGAGGCACCTTGAAGCCGCGGAGGAGGGTCCCTTAGCGGCGTTTTTCGCGTTGTTGTTGCGCCTTTTTGTGACGGTGGCTCGTCGACTATCCTAAAAAAGACTCACAGAAAGGGAGAATGAGTTCTCCAGCTCCTGCGCATGGTCAAACTGGCGACAAGGCCTCGGGAGAAGAAGCGGTGAACGCTCCAACCCAGGCGTCATCGGGGAGCTCTCTTCCCAACAACACCAATGAAGCGAAGTTGGCTGCCGCCTGTGGAGAACTCTTGGGATTGCTGCTTGGAGCGACAGCCACAGTTGCCGTCGCAGGCATCCAAGGACTCGTTCTTCTCTTTGATATTTCCCGGAAGGCTATTGTTAACACCTGCTTCCAAGAAGGCTCGACGGTGGAAGTTGAACCGGTTGCATACTACGTTGCCGCTCCTCCTCCTCCTGCCACTGTTTCTATGCCCATCAGCAGCACCTACACCACGGTTTCTGCACCGCCTCCCCAGCGCGTCGTCGTGCCTAGGGCCTCTAGCGGCTACTACTCCTCCACTCACGGAACCTTCACCCCCATGCATCACTACCACGCGTAGCTCCTTCACGCACTGCTTCCGTCGTCGGCTGCAGGATAGTGGGGCGGCGCTGGTGGGGGTTTTGGGGAGCCGCAAAGACACTGGACGGGGGGCCTCGAAAACAGGGCCCCCCCCCCTGTGGCGCACTCCAGAACGCCACAGGGAGACAGGCTCATTCACCCTTTATTCGAAGCGGAAAACGCGAGACAGAACAGGCTCGTTTGGCAGTCAGGGGACGGAGTTGTGCCTCAAGTCGGTATGCAGAGGGGTCCCCAGGCCTGCTCTTCCCGCCTTCCTGACGCGGCAGCGACAGCCGCCTTCTTCTTCTCCTTTTTCTTCGCTTCTTTGTGGGAAACACGTGACGTCTGTGGGATGGGGGGCGCAGCTACAAAGGCTTCCGCCCATGGCTGCACCCGCGGCATCACTGCCTTGCATGGCACGCTTGCGTGGCACTCGCGAAAGCAGCAACCTCTCGCTATCTCCCAGCGTGGCGGCACTCTTTATGATGGCTAGACACCCGCTACACTCTGCTTTGTCCCTTTCGCCAGAGAGCAAAGAAAAGGGGGCACCGGCAGTAGCTGCAGCCTTGGGCGCTGTTGCAAAGGGCCTCGCGCTGTCTCTGACTCCGAAGGAGACTCAGCAGTTTGCTGCCTCCATTGTCGGCGACCTCGAACTGGCACTGAACGCCCTAGTGGTGGCGTCGCACGCTGCCTCCCCCTCTCCTCCGCGGGAGCAACTAGAGAGCTCTTTCCGCCTGCCTCTGAGTGCCCTAAGGGAGGATAAACCGCAGCTCTACTACGGCCGCATCCCTCCAAAAATCTGCGAAAAGAACTCCCCCGCCAGCAGCCTTCCCCCTTGGTCACGGGAAGCCTGTGAATGCCAGGAGACAGACGGCGCGCAGTCTGCAACAGGGGAGGGGTTCCTGCCGCCTCCCCCGTACTTCGGCTTTCTTGCTCAGGTTGACTGACGGGCTCGCGACCGTCTTTTAGGCAGAACTAGTTTCATGCAGCCGGGGAGGGAGTCTTGTAGTCGTAAGCAGCAGCAGGGAGACAGGGGGAGAAAGGGGTCTCTTCTGAGGGGGCCGCTATCCGGAAGCGGTGGCGGCAGGCTGTGGCGATTTGTGACAATGAACTCGGGCGTGCATTTCACCAAATAAAGCGCCGCAACAAGTTTTGCCTACCGCTAAGCCACGAGGCGACGCGGGAAGCATAGCTGCAGCGCTGAGAGAAACAAGGCGCTTTTTTGGAGCACGCTTTTCGCCAGTGAGAAACGCGAGTAGGCCTGCCCAGGCCGTAGGTGGGGGGGAGGCCTCTAGTGGCGACTGGCGCCTGTCTAGACAGAAGTGACGGTGCCTTTGTGACACACGTCCATGCGCAGGCGCCTGCTGGCTGCCTAGCAGGAACTCCTTACTGGTCTCTCTCTTTCTCTACGGAGGCTGGGTAGCGACGGACGCGCGCAGACCTACTACCTACCTTGCCTGCCTGTAAACTTCCGAGCTAGCGAAACACTCAGAGCAACGGGGAGAAGGGAACGCCTAAATGGAGGCAGGGAGTAGCAGTCTCTGGGGCACACAGGCAGCGAGAGAGACAGAGAGAGAAAGCATACATACATAATTGATACACGGAGGTAGTAGGCGGAGGGAAAGAAACGTCCGCCAGGAGAGGAGGGAGGCTCTCTCTGGGCAACCTCAAGAGTATGCATGCTCGAGGAGGCCTCGTTAAAACGGATATTTCCGGCGAAAATAGGGTGCTTCGTATTAAATAAAGAGCAAACAAGACTGGACTCGGAGGGATACTGGCGTCCGCAACGATGTCGTGGTGAACCCTTTAAAGGGGCCTCGACGGTGGCATCCGCCTCTCCTGCACAGAGATGCTTTTCCCCAGAAGGAGCAGCCTCGAGCAGGGTCGTACAAAGAGTGGATGGCACTAGTAAGGTTTGCAGCAGCCTCGCTGGGAGGCAACGGGGAGAAGACCTCGCAATACGCGGAGCACTCTACAGAAAGTGGAGGAAAGCGGGGAGAGAGGGAGAGAAAAGAGGGCGAAGGGGAGAAAAAGCGGGGGATAGCGGCAAAAAGGGAATCTTTTTCCCATTCTTCTAGGCCTCGCTTTTTGATGGGGCGAAAGGAGGCTCCGTCCTAGGAAGCTCTCCTGCCTCGACACCCTCTTCTGACGACGGTACGAACGTCGGTCTGCCGATTACTTGCGCCTGAAGCCCCTCCTCTGTCGTGGAAATCGCCTCCTGAGGTGTGGGAAGCCCCACTACAAAGCGGTTCGTTCCCAGTTCTATCGCGGTGTCTCCCTGCCCCCTCTGGTCTCTGCATGCAGCGGACGCCACTTGCGCTGCCGTGCAAGCCACGCCGACTCCGTTCGCGGGAACGAGACTGCGATCTCCTCCCTTCTGCTGCCCCACACCTTCGCCAGCAACACCTCCTCCAGGACCCCCCACTTGGATGGAAGCAAACGTTGGAATGTTGCTCTCCAGACGCAAGCGGCTGCCTGCATCCTCTTCGAAGTCTTCATCCGAAAACTGCCACACAGCGCCCAGAACGCAGGAACGCGCAGGCAGGCTCAGCCGTCAAGCAGAACGTGCCCACAGCTTCGAGAAGAACAGCTTCCCCCGCAGTCCTCCTCGAAACACAGCTCCCTTCAGACACCCCCCGCTCATCCAAGCGTCTCACACCACGCAGCAGCGCTCCCTGTGCAACCCCACCCTCCTCTACAATTCAGCGTCAAAAACACACCGCCAAATTGCACGCGCTTACGTGATCATGAAAGTCCAACTCGTCTCCCCACACCTGCGCCCCTGTTCCCTGTGTCGCAAATAGAACCCGCACAGAGACAGCCATTCGCGCGTTTGCAAGTGCCCCTCTACTGCACGACCTTTTGGCCATGCGCATGCGCCGAAAGAGGCATTTCCCGCGTCTAACAAACCCCATGAAAGTAGCCTTTTCTACGTCTGCCTCCCCTCCTCCCCTCCATACGGCAGCACCTCTGCCTGGCTGCAATGCACAGAAAACACTCCCCGCGCGCAAGCATACCCCTCGTTTGGCCCTTTGCTGCTGTCGTGGCATCTCTACTTCCTCAGAGTCCCCAATTTCTGTAAAGTACGCCAGCCTGAAAGAATTCGCGCAACGCACGGGAAGACGGGAAGCATAATATGGAGGGAGAAAAGGAGGACGGCGAGGTGGCATCAATGCGAGGGGGAGAAGACAAGCCAGCAAGGAGACTAAAGCCACGACAGCTGCAGAGAGAAAGAGAGCGAGAGAGAAAGACAGAGAGAGAAAGACAGAGAGAGCGAGAGAGAAAGACAGAGAGAGCGAGAGACAGAGAGAGGGAGACAGACAGAGAGAGGGAGAGACAGAGAGAAAGAGAGACAGAGAGAGAGACAGAGAGAGCGAGAGAGAAAGACAGAGAGGGAGAGACAGAGAGAAAGAGAAACAGAGAGAAAGAGAAAGCGAGAGACAGAGAGAAAGAGAAACCTCCAAACACAAGAGCCCCTCAATTCCTTCCCTGCCCTCCTCTCCCCACAAACGCATGGGCAGGCCTAATTGGTACACTAAATGCGTGCAGTTATATCTTGCCTCTTGGAGTGCACATGTGGCCTCCAGATGAGCATCAAAGACAGCACCAACAACAAAAATAACACCCGTGGAAGCCCATCAGCCAGTACCGCTTGATACTGCCACCTATCTGAGGGGTCCTAAGAAAAAAAATACAGCGCGCAAGAAAGCATATACGTCAGACGCGCGCGTAAATGGGAAGGCAGCTCAGGAACCGAAGGGTCAAATACACACGACGCATGCCGACCAATGCTCGCCCCCCCGCTTCCAAAGGCACACCAGCAAACGGACACATTGGTATTTTTCGACGCTAGCACAGCACAGCGCAGAGTGAGTTTTCAAACAACGTGCGTGGGAGAAATGCATTGACTGTGGATACATACATACATATATGGAAATGTATATAACACATGTACAAGTACTAGAGATACTTATATATATATATACTCTGTGTATTACAGATACATACACTGTAAAATAAGGGTCGGCGAGATTGCTTATTCGATAGAGCCTGCGCGCGGTAAGTGTGCAGCTACGTCCAAAGGGGCCTTTCGTCTCACGAGAGCTGCAGCGTAGAGTTGGAGCACCAAAATTCCCGTGGCAAGAAAGAGTCCACCAAACAAAACACAAAAGAGACGTCTGTAGATGAGGAGCTTCTCGTACTGTTTCTCTCGGGTAAGCAGCTGCATAGAGCACCGTCGCAGCAGACACGAGCGCGCTCAGGGATAGCGCGAAGCCAATATCGCAAGAGAGGCATCATCAAAAGAGGGAAGAAGGCGGAAGCACAAGGCATCCAGCGGATGGCTATGTGAGGAGCGCATGCATGCATGGATGCAGCTTGAGCAGCACGTATATCCAGGAGGATGCTCAACGCAGGTTCCACGCTGCCCTGTACTTTGGAGACAACTCAAAGCACAGCCGAGTGGCTGTGCTTTGAGTTGCGAAGTCTCTGTCTGTTTCCACCGTCCCAAGACAGCGGAAGGCGCTAAATAAAGTGCTCAAAAATATGCCCACACAGCAACCTTAAGGTAAGCAGACCTCAATGTTGTCATGCAACGCCGAAAAAATCCAATAAAAGACAACCACGTTCAGCACGCTGATGGGCAGCAGCACAATGAGACTCCGAAGCAACGAAAAAGTGCCGCTGTTGTCGTATGCATTGGAGAGCTGTCTGCGCGCACAGAACAACAACATACATTTACGAAAAACGAGATCTCCTGTTTTGCCCAGTCTTGTATGGCCGCCACATAGCTCGCCTGTGTGCGTGTGTTGCACGCTTCTGACCTTCCTATTATCCCATGCATGCGCGAAACAAATCGCCCCCCCTAATCCCCCCTACAGCGATGCAAGCGCAGATCCTGCAGCGACTGATGGGGAGGAAGATGTGGGCGTCGAAGAGCATTCATGCACTTCCTGCCTTCCTTCTCCCCCCCCGTTCTCCCCTCCCCCCCTGACAAGATAAATCCGTGCAGTAGTTTGCTGCTGCTCCCTACCTCAACGAATCAAACAGAATATACGTAAACACGATGAGCTGTATCTTGTACCGAGTGGGCCTGTCGAGCGACGGTCTGGTGATGCTCCATCCAATTGCGCCTAGGAGGACTAATACGTAGGCGGAGATGTTTTTGAGCACGCAGAGCGCAATGGAGAGGCAAATGAGGGGTCTGCTTGGCTCGTAGAAATTCCAGATGTAGAGGCTGGCGAGCTCTGCTGCACTCTCCAGGAGGCCAAGAAGACAAACGCCCCCCAGGCAGTAGTGGAAGGGGATGAGGTTCTTTTTTTGCCTGAGCAAGCAGACTCCCCAGACGAGCGACAAGACGGCGTATGCGACGACACAGGCCAAGTCGCACAGGAAGCCGGAGTACTCGTATCCGGGGAGCTTGCCGTAGGCGTTCGAGACGGAGATCTCTCCCTCGAAGGTGAGATCACTCAAAGGGCCGCAGTTGGCAGTGACTAGGAAGTAGATATCCGAGTCTCGCACAGCAAATGTGAACTCCTTCTCCGCATCGGCAGACCCCGCCAGCGCGACAGGACGCACATAGATTTCTTCGCCATCGTACTGCAGGATTGAGTCGTGCTGCTCCGGAGACGGCGTCTGCTGAGGCTCTTGGAGCTGGTAAGTCGGCCTTCTGCTCCAGAAAATGCGCCTCATAGCATTCGGATAGGGGCACTCTGCCGTCGGAACGAAAGGTTTCTCAGGACTGAAGGGCATGCCGTGGCAACAGAAGGGGAAAGGCGCAGGCTCCGTCAGCATCCGTCTCAGCTGCCTGTACTTGATCAGAACAACTTCGATCCCAGCGGGGGAGACGTCCAGAAGGGCTTTCTGCGCGCTGCTGCTTGGTGCCAGTCTCGCCAGCAAGTCTTGCGCGCGCATCTGCTCGATTTCCGCGCTGCTTGCCTGCGAGAGCCGCAGGTTCTTGATGCGCACGACGTTGTGCTTCCCCACAGCCTCCTTCGGAAACACGAACTTCACATTCGAGCCGTAGATGAAAAAGGCGTTGGGGTCGTGACGCAGAGATTCCGACGCAGGCACTCCCAAGTCTCGAAACGTGACGGTCTGGCTTGAAGCGCTTCCCGCAAAAAGCAGAAAAACGACGCACACCGAAAGAAGCAGCGCTTGCCCCCCCACAGAGGGCTCCCTTGCGGCGCTGCTCCTCCCCACAGAGAGGCTGCTGGATGCGCTTCTTCCCGCCACTTTTGCCTTCCCCCCAAAACATTGGGCTGCTACTTCAAACGATCCGACATCGTGGCGAGGGCCGAGGGGGGAGAGCAAAGGCTGCTGGGGGCGTCGAGTTGGAGCCTCCCTCGAGCGCGAAGGTTGTGCGAGCTGCATTGCGCCTCTCTGCAGAGCGAGAATCCTCGCTTCCCTTCTTGGCAACCCCTGACCAGGACGGATGGCTGCTCAGGCTCAGGCGTCTCTAGGGAGGAGCGCCTCGCAGAGCAACCCTTCCCCAGTTTGCCGCGGCAGCCTCTGCACCGTCGGAAAGCCAGCGCTGAGCACTCTTCAAAAGGCAAAAGGAAGCGGGAAAGGGGGGAAGCGGGGAGAAAAAGGCTCCGAAAGGGCAGTCGAGGGGAGAGGCCTCGTCGTGCCGATGGTACTATCCGGAGAGCGGCAGCCTATCGGCCGCAGCAAAACGCTCCCTGGGGTACACCTCTCTCGGTAATTTCGGATAAGCGAAAAGAAAAGGGGAGCACTTCGCCGAGTAAGACCCTATGCCACTCGCTTGCTGTCTTCGAGAACCCGCAGCCGCTGTGGTGCTGTCTTTTTCAGTTGTGCCCTGTGTGGATGCTGCGCGCCGCTTGTCGTCATAAGGGCCTTTAGGGATCTACCCGCGGCAGGTGATAAACAAAATACGCCATACTGTGCAGGGAGATCGAAAGCTCTCCTGCGGCTCGTTGGCAGCGGCTGCTACCCCGGGAAAGCGAAGTAAGCGCTGACGATTGCCCTTAAGATGACCCTCCCGCTGCTGTGCGCGCGCGATCCGAGAAAGCACCAATATCCCACAATGCACGAATCTCCGCAACTTGCAACGAATCTATGCAGCATACACACAAAAAAGGGTGTCGAACCCTCGCAGAAACAGCGCAAAACGCAGCCATCGATAGGACGGCTGTGCCTGGCTCAGGCAACTTTGGGGGCCAGGCGCATGGACGGCGGGAAGGGGGGGCGTTTCCGGGGGGAGGAAGGCGCATCAGAGTTGAAGGGTTGTACAACAACTCCACTGTTTTTGTGCTGTTCGCACTCCGCAAAATAAAACTATCGGAGACACATCGTGTCCCCTCCAGCCGGCTTTCTTTGTAGAGCTCGGACCTCTATTCCACTCTCCGAACGCATTTCCCTGAGAGGTCACCCGGGTAGCCCCCATCGGCTCCCGCCACTCCCTCTACACGACACATTTTGGAATCTAGGGGTGTCTTTACGTGAAGTTCGTGCGTCTTAAAGACGTTTTCTTGAGGCCCTTGGCCTCCTATCCCTCACGAGAGCCACGCGTTAGGAGCCGCCTGTCCTCCTCTCGCCTATTGCGGCAAGGCACGAGACTATTTCCGCGGAAGGCTCTCTCAAACGTCTGCACACAGTGCGCCCCTTCCCTCCGAAGTCTGCAGAGCAGAGGCCTTCTCTGCTCCGCAAGGACTGAGGTGTCCGAAGCTTTTCCCGCCGTGAGGAGCACCCAGGAGATGTGTATATACATGATATACATATTGCATTTACAGTGCTCGCGACCTCACAAGAAAAGAGAGGGGGGTGCGTCGCGGCTCCTCTACCACGCAGTTGGCACAAAACGCAAAGACTCCCTACGGGGGGCTCGCGTGGGGAAAGCCCTCAAGGTTGGGTAGTGTCTCTCTCGATGTTCACATCTCGAGCATGCAGAACGCTAAAAGAAAACGGGAGATCGATAGTGGCTTCCAGTCGACACAGAACCCCGTGCCTTGAGCACGAGATAGACGCTGGCCCTCTAGCTACAGCACAGGACACCCCCTACAATAGCCCTCATATTAAAACGCCCCGTGGGGTGTTTCAATATGTAAGTCGACTCACCACCGTACTGCATGCATACACTACGCAGTTGCCAATGAAAAGTCGTGAGGCAGCTCAAGTCTGCAGACAGGCGCTGCTACACCAGCAATAAAAGGGAGAAAGGGAAGCAAGACGAGCGAGAAAAAGCCCGTAACGTAACACGAGGCTTTCCTCTCAGCGTGTCCGCCTCCGCTGAATGTGCGCGTCTCCCTCAAAACCGCTTCTTCCCTTTCCTCTTTTGTTGGCCTCTTTTTCCACCCTTATTTGCAAATTTGCCCTTGCCCTTTGCCTGAGCCTTCAGCATAGCTCTCTTGTCCTTCTTGAGACGTCGGTCTACCAGTTTTACGGCACGCGCGCCCCCCTTGCCTCCCTGCGCCTTCTGGGTGGCTTTCCCCCCTCCTACCCGTCTCGACACCACAAGCGCCTTCTCCTTCCGCGCCGTCGCTGCTCGCACAGAAAGAGCAGACAACACCAGACAGAAAAAACACCCCCTTCGATGTACAAGCGGAGAGGCAGCGGCAGCCAACAAACAGCGCGGCGCAGGCAATGCCCGACAAGCACAAGGACGCACACAGCACCGCGCCAAGGCGCAAAGTTGTTCACGATGGCATGAGGCGCTCTATTACCCCAGACATGTTGTCCTTTTCAAAGAGAGAAAGAGAGACTCATCTCCGTTGAGAGGGAGGGGATACAGTCGGAGCGCTCTTGTCGCGCTGTCCGAATAGTAGAAAGGCACCTCCCAGCCCCTTGCGAAAAGCCTCTCTACTAGAGTACTGACGACCCTTTAAGCCTTCAGGAGAACTCCTACATACAGCCTAGATACTGCCTCTCAGAGCGACCTCTGCTAGGTTGTAAAATGCCGCTTGAATTCCCCACTAGCGAACAGACAACCAACACCCTTGAAATGAACACGCACTGCGGAGGCAGGGCAAGCAGTAAGCACATTAAGGGCTTACTTCCCTGTGGATCTATCCCGAATTTAAGAGTTGCAAGCTGCGTACCTTGCCTGGCCTTCTTCGATAGGCGCGCTATTGCTTTCGCCTTGCCTGCCTCGGAAAGTTCTGCACTATTAGCAATGCCCTGAGCCTGGCGCTTCATTTTTTCCAAGATACGTTGCGCCCTCTTCTTCTTTCGCGCCGCCGCTTCTCGCACCTGAGCACACACCGACACAAGGAGCAAACTGAGAAATAGACAGCACTTCAAAGATATGCACCCGGGAGTCCATTTGCATGCCTACACGGCTGCAGCACACGGAGCGCGTTAGCAATCCGAGAAGTGCGCGCGTCGCAATGTGAAAAGAGCCGCCAATACGAGGCGCGGCGAGCAGACACGAGTCACTGGGTAGGTAGCAGGAAGCAAGGCCATCAAGATGCATGCGCATTACGGACGCAGTAGCCAGCAGCACACAGGCCGAATAGGCGTGTCGCGCTGCATGCGATGCTAAACTGCGCGTGCTGCTTCAGCGAACCTTTCGGATGGGCCGTGCGTTAATTTCCTTTATTTTTTGTTTGTATTCCTGCATCAGTTCCTTGGTAACTGGCAACTCGGGCTTGTTGTGTTTCTCTTCGTCCAGCACAAACCTGCGCATAAATGCCAGCAGAGCAGCCAACGCACCGCTGCCGCGTAGCCCCCTCTGCAGCTCGGTGCTGGTTTCTTCTGTTACCGTTCTGGAGCAGGGAAAACGGCTGCATGCAGTTCGTCCTTCCTCGCAAGAAGGCAAGGTCCTCCCCTTCATCAAAGCCAGCGCTCGCCTACAAAACTGCGCTATACACGGCGGAGAACACCTAGGCGCCTCTCTGCCAGACAATTCATGAGGACAGGCGAGTTCGCTACGCATCTTCTCAGACACACCAGTCCGGGAGCTCATCATCATTGAACGCATATCTGTTGTATGCGCCATCAATAAGGTCCATGCGAGACGAGCGGCGAATCAACATGGCTCCCATGGCCTCAAACTCTGCAGCCTCCTCTGCGCCTCGAGGAGGCTCAAACGTCGCAGCTGGAACCTCTTCTATTCTGGAGACACTCAGCGCAAGACACTCCGAAGGCGTGGAGTCAAAACACGTACTGAACGCAACGCACGGCTGCGGCGCGTCACGCAAGGCTGAGGCACCCTGCCGACGATCCAGAGAGCAGACAGGCTCAACAGAGATGCGCCGTACAAGGGTGCTATCGCTGCAAGGAATAAGGGCTCTCTGGCCATGCAAAGAAAACGCCCCCTAAAGGCCATTCGTCCGCTGCAAGCCCCCAAAAGGACCACTCTGCTTGAAGGAAAGTCTGCAAGACGCGCCGTGTGCCACTGAGAAGTAAGAGCGAAAGTGCCTTTAGTTAAAGGCGCCAGACTCAGACCCCCAAGAATCAGCCTGCGGAGGAGAAACAGGCAAGAGGCAAACCGTCATTACACCCGCTCACTTCTGCTGGCCATCATCTGCGCCTACTACGTCATCGACCACTCCGTTCGCTGCCGCTTTTGCCGCCCGTGCTGCTTTCTTCTCCTCCTCCTTGCGCCTTTGCTGCTGCCGCTTTTGCTTGTCGGAAAGGGGTATCTGGGGAATGTCTGCTTCGCTAAGCTCTTTGATCTCGACGTCGCGCTCTTCATCCTGCTGCTGTTTCCCTTCCTGGTGTCGCGGCTGCGGCACTACAGGATCGAACTCCTCAGTCAAAAGGCTATCCGCGAGCTCGTTCGCAGTTGCAACCGAGAAGAGAGACTGGCTAAACCATCGCTCGGCGGCCTTTTCCTCCCTACCCGCCGCTGCACCCTGCTTAGCTGCTGCTGCTAACGGTAAACGGCCGCTGCTGCTTGGCTTCGAACCTGCCGCTTTGGCGCCAACAACAGCGACGGGTAGCTCCTCGTCTGCAGTGCGCAATTCGCGAAGCAGGGGTCTCAAACGTGGCGCCAAAGAGTGACTGGGTAGCCGCAGCTGCAGTTACGTAGCCCAGTCTCTTTCCCCTATACACCCTCACCACTCCAGATCTGCATTCCATTCCTCTACAGGACGTATGTAGCGTAGGAAAATAAAGGCACACGGAAGCTTTCCAAGGTTCTGGGGTAGGGCATGCAGTTGCGTTGCAAAAAGCCAGCTCACCAATGTATTCGTGCAATTCTTCCTGTTGAGTCCCCTTCTCAGCGGACCCCCCGCCGTGGCTCGCTGCTTTTCTATCTTCCTCCTCTTCATCTGTGTCAGACATTTCGTCTGCTTGTCTTTCTCTAGCCAAATGCTCCAGAGATCTGCTCTGCAGATCTGCAACAGCGGCTCGCATTTCCTCGGCCTTCTCCGCGAGCACGCGTGCCCTTCGCGTCTCTTTCTTCGCAGCCTTCCCCCCGCCCTTCTCAGCGGCTGCCAGCGCACGGAGCCGCATACCAACCTCCAAGTCAACTTCCATTCTGTCGAAAACAATGCACCACCAGCAGCAACCACAGCCACCCGATTTTTCCATGTGTACGTGTGTAACTGTGTGTCTGTGTGTATATGTATAAGTGTGTAAATGGGTTTAAGTGTGTCTGCGTATGTGTGTGTATGTGCAAGGGTGTGTATGTGCAAGGGTGTGTACGTGCAAGGGTGTGTATGTGCAAGGGTATGTATGTGCAAGGGTGTGTATGTGCAAGGGTGTGTATGTGCAAGGGTGTGTATGTGCAAATGTGTATGTGCAAGTGTGTATGTGCACGTGTGTATGTGCAAGTGTGTCGGAGCGCTGCAAGAGCATCTCCATGACTATGGGAGCCACCACGGCAACAGCAGCCGCAGCAGTCACCCACAAACAGTATGTGCCTTTACCAAGCCTCCCTGCTGCTTGGCAAAATGAGCACCTGCAAAAAGTCTGCACTTTCTGCAGCCCCCCTTCTTCTTTGGCTGCGGCCTGTAAGATGCCTACCTGTCAAGAGCGTCTAAATCTGAATCGCTGTCTGTGGCATCTGCAAGCGCGTCTGACAGTTCTTTTCCGCCCCCTTTGCGGACGCCAAGGCTTTCCACAAAGGGAAGGGTACCCTCCCCAGTCGCGTCGCCTGTCAGCAGCAGCTGAGCGTCCACGTATGCTGGTTCCTTAGCCAAAGCATCCACTGTCTGTTTGTCCATCCTAAAGAGATCAGGATCTCTCTCAGATGCCGCAAACGCATTGCGAGAGAACTGCTGCTTCGTCTGCAATAAGCGCTGGCGCTTCGCAGCCTTCCGCTGCTGCCTCTGCGCAAGACGAGATGCCTCCGAATGCAGAGTGGCGAGCTTCTGCATCCCGCATACATGCCACACAAGATGAGCGATTCGCAGCATCGGGCTTCGCAAATAAGCGCTGCATGAGCGCACGCCTGCCAGGAGGCAAGCCGGCGATAAAGGACGCTTGACAAATAGAGCGGAAGTGTAGAAAAACGTAATTACATCGCGGAGGGAAAGCGGCGCCAGCCAAGACCCCATATGATCGAAGCAGCCTTCCTCCGCCCCTTCTACCAACGCAACTAACGCCACTCAGACGCCGCTAATTGCGCCTCAAACTTCTCTTTAGATAACCCCCCGCACTGCATAGCCACCTGCACTAGCCCGCATCCCTCTAGGCCGAAGGATGTACAGCCACCTGCACCCAATGGATCTTTTGAGAGCATGCATGCGCACCTCATCGAGGTCGTGTGCCACATCTTCGTCTTCGCCTGCCCCGTCGTGCGCTTGTGCATCCGCAGTCCCTCCACCCTTTGTCTGCTGGCGTTTCTCCTGCAAGGCGAAGTCTCTGCGGATTTTGAAGCGCCATTTCAGCAACGTCAAAATGTCGCGCTTTCCTAGCACCTTGAGGTCTCCCCACAAGTCTTTCACCTCAGGCGTTGTTAGCGGGTGAGACAGCACGCGCTGTGTGAGATCGCAAAGCCTTGCCTCTCCGGGCAGAACAGCCCTCAGCTCCGAGGCGCCAAGAAGAGTCTCTACAGGAGAACTTGTCTCGAGAAACTCCCTAACCGCCAGCACCTTGTACCCTCCGTCATCCTTGGAGTACCCCCCGCGGTTCCTCTTTTGCGCGATTTTCAAAGCCTCTGACAGCTTGACTTTCGCCTTCGCTGGCACAACAGCCCCTCCTGCCTCGAAGGCCTCTTTGCCCTCTGCGCCTCGGGAAGAAGCGTCTGCATGCCCCGAGGCAGCGCCTTCCTCCGGCTCTTCGTCTACTGCTAGAAACGCGAACTTGGGGTCGAAGAGTCTGGAGTCGATCACGTCTGGCTTTTTGAAGCCTTTGCACACCACGAAGATCTCTGCAGACACGTTCCTGGACGCCTGAGGCTTCGTGGCTTCTACTCTCGTGAAGAGCTGCTGCAGTACATACAGCAGAGACGCGTAATCCGAGGAGCGGAAAACCTTCGACACGAAAAGGCCCCCTCGCCTCAGAAAGTCGCACGCCAAGTGTGCCGCATGCAACACCAAAACATTCTGGTTGAAGGCGTCAATACTCCAATCCATTCCCATGTTCGGGGATCCATCGTGAAGAAACAAGTCCGCCTCATGACCCTGCGACACACGAGCAACAGCCGCTCAAGCAGAACCCTCCATTCCTCCTCACCCGGTGACACAATGCAAACACGCCAGCAACGCAAGCAGCACTGTAAACACGCTTCCCCTCCGCCTCCCTTTGATCCGCAAAACGTCCCAGAGACGCTCTTTTCTCCGCACCTGCAAAAGCTTCCTGAGCCTGTTGCGACAATCCTGCGTCGTGATATCGGACTGGAACGTAGTGCAACCTTTGATGGGTTGGATGGGGGCCAAGTCGACGCCAACAACTAGGCTCGAGAGCGGCATGTGCCGTGCGCAGACCTGCAACCAACCCCCTGGAGCAGCGCAAAGATCTACAGCAACTCTGAGAACATGAACAGACGCAGAGCACGCACCACAGAAGGAATTACAGCGCGGCACTCTGTCGCCACAAGGCGCAACAGCGAAACAACAACAGGGCACAAGCCGTGACCCCCCCTCGTGCTTCGTAAGTCCAGCAAGTGCCTTCATCATGGTGCTCATGGTCGGCAGATTGATGCGTCTCGCTGCAGACTTACGCCTAGCCCTACACCGGGAATAGGCGCTAAACTCCCTCGCACGCACCTGCCCTGCCTACAGCACCGCCCCCGCCTGCCCAGCGCACACTTTACCTGCAGTTCGTGAAGAGGTCATACTTCTGAGCTAGCTGAATCAGCTTGAAGGCACTCCTAGCTCTAAACCCCTGCTCCTTAGCCAGGTGATAGTACCGATCCAGCCTCTCCTTCCCCTTCTTCTTTCGCTGCTGAGCCCGTCCCATTGTCTCCTGAGGGCGAAGTCTGCCTTCTTCCTGCCCCAAGGCCCAGCTTCCTGTCCTGATATCTGGAATGTTTCTCCTTCAGAGAGCGAGGGGGGAAGAAGGCCGATTCACGATACAGCTTCCTCGTGGGGTCAAGACTCTGGGGCGAGAGGCGCTAATTTCCCGCGCTGACGAAGTCAAGCGGCTGCGCACTCGTTCCTTATACACAAATAATTGAGGAAACAGCAACAATTGCCCCCTAAAAAGATGGCATTCAATAGGACCAGCCGCCCGCACAGTGCATGCAGGTCGAGGCACCGATAGACTGCTCGAAGGCCGCTGCTGCGAAGCGCCGGGCGGTCATGGCAAGCCATCCACCGGCTCTTCCTCCTTCTAAGCTCCTTATTTGCATTTAAACAGCGTCTAAAGTGTAAGGCACAAACATAACGCGTACTTTCCAGCCACCTTGCGCCTTTGTCGCCGTGCAGAAGGCGGAAGAAGTGTGGACGGTGGCGCTTGCTCATCAGGCGTCCTTCACGCTAGCAGATAGGGCGTTTCGCCATAGTACACTCGCCACACTGACGCGTACACGCGCATGCAGCTTTAAAAATGCTCTGCTTGGCTCCAGACTACGTTCAACGACATCGAGGACTGTCTGGTTATTTGGAAAAGGCAGGGAGGCTGAAGGGCATAGCGACTTAGTTGTCTCCCTCGCGCTCCATGGCATGATACACCTCAAAGGAGCTTTCCGTTTTGCCCTTGCCATGATGATTAAAAGGGCTTCTGCACTGTGAGCTGGTGCCGATGGCGCTTTCCCTTCGCTTGCTGAAGGAGGCGTATCCCTGTCCTGGCGTAGATCGAAACGATGATTCAAATGGGACCTGTACACCTGGCACTGTACGGCATTTCCCCTTTCTACTGTGCATTATTCCACGAAAGGACGTTTCTCAGCAATTCCCACTGCGGAAACGTGCTGCTCCGCACAGTCTGACGCCGCTCAAATTGCGCGCACGTGCAGCCTGCAGTAGAGGAAATTCCCATCTGAACTTTAAGTTCAGCGGCGGGAGGCCCTGTTTCGTCTGCAGTGGTGTGGACTCCGCGGGAATCCGTTTGGTTGATGATTGATGGCATTTTTGCTCAAAAGCGAGAGAGCACACCAAGCAAACGGATCTGCCCGCCTCGCGGCTGGCGTGCCTCAATGGGCCGGATAAGTTTAGCGCGTTTCGTCATTGTTTATAGAGCTATATAGGATGACAGCAGAAGAAGGCAATTCTAGCGCACCAAGCTGCACGCACGTTCCCATGCACTAAGACTAGGTAATTAGGAATTGGCGGAGAACCGACTGCTTGACGTGTCTACCGTTCACCTTGTTTCTAGCAGCGCCCCCCGTTAGACCAGCACGAAGAACACGATTTTTGGACCCCTTCATAAGATGCTACAGGGAAGTCGCTGTGCGCGTGCTAGTAGTGCGTAGAGGGTGCAGCAACGCGCGGCCAGGCCGTCCTCTCTTCTCATGGATAAACTGTGAGGGGCGTGGGAAGGGAGGGCATTTGGAAGGCATTCACATCATGCATTTTCTCTAATTGTTGGGTAACTCGGGAATCGCGTGGTGTCTCAATCTAAGGAGCTCCTGGGGTGCAGCCTCACAGTTGGCCTACCAACCGGCATTCCCACCCCCACGATATCTTTGGCGGCTCCAGTATCACGCGTTCATGTGCTGCGCGATGCAGCAATGTGAATGCTGTTGCCTCATCATCTCGCTGGTGCTATGTGGTGCAAAACAACTCATGCGAACACAACGCCTCAATCCGCAACAAGGCTGTGTGACGAGATGGGGTGATTCCAGCGGCTTGGCGCCATCGGAAATGCATTCAAAAGCAGATCTTCCACTGGTTTCTTTAACGCATGCATATGATTGATCGCACACTCGCCCTCCCCCTCGCCCTTGATGCATGTGTGCAAAACGAAGCATTCAGTGGTCTTCACTGGATGCCGCTACTTCTTGAAAGTAATTGGGTAGGCAATATTGGATTGAACTGTATGCATGACACGAGGCGAAACAAGTGCCCGATATTCGAATGGAAAGCGTTCGTTCATCGGAAACGATGAATGCGTACCCTTTTCATGGCATGCATGCATGCATGCACGCCATGAAAATCTGGTCGCCTGGTTTGGCGGCATTTGCTTGCCTGCATCGCTTGACGCGGCTCGTGAGTAGTTTTCTCGTCGTGCCTTGTAGTAGCTATTTCTGCGCCTCGGCCCTCATTTGTCTAGATTGACGCGGTTCCCGAACTCCGCGTAAAGCTTCGCCTTCAGCTCGAGCATTTCGCTTCTGTAGGCGGCAAGCGTGTTATCCAGCTTTCGCAATTCTGCACGGGTTTCCTCCTGAGCTGCAGAAAGATGCTCCTGGACGCCGTCTGCGCTCTGCTGAACATAACACTCCCCTGAGGGAGCCACACATACACATACATACATGCATACATACTCATGCACATACACATACATACATGCTCATACACATACACAGAGAGAGAGAGAACACAAGCAAAAGCACAGCATGAGACACCCCATAGAGTGCATTTTCCAGAACAACCAGTGCGTTCAGCACCACTCATGTGCGGCTTTCACCCACACGATCCTTTGTGCAGCTTTCCCCACGATTGACTGACTGACCAACTTTAATCCAGAGATCGTCGTCCGTGAAGGAAACTTCTACTTCTTCGCTGGCGTCGCTCAGTGCCGTGATCTTCTTCTTCAGCACTGCGAGCCTCTCCTCCATGGTGCCGATGCTGTGCGAGAGGTAGCTGAACCGGCATAGCCGCTTTTGGGCCTCCTCCGACACATCTATTTCGCTTGCCATCTGCAGTCTCTGCAGTCTTGAGATCAGACGCCAGAATAAAGAGGAAGAGCGGCGCAACGGAAAGTCACACCTGCTCGTGCTTGAGCACTTGGAAGCGCAGAGGGGGTGGTAGAAGAGGGGTTACTGGAGCCGCCGCGTTGTTTTCGAGTTACTTGGCGCGCTCTTTGGGATGCCTTTCAATGGTTGAAGAAAAGAGAAAAGGAGAACTGGCTGCCACGCGGGGGGAGTCGGCAGCGTGGGAGAAAGCGGACACCCCGTCCAGATCCTCCGCATACGCACTCTGACGAGAAAAAAATGAACAAAACATTCACAATGGAGGATTCGAGGTCATAGGGTTGCGGTGTCTGTGCACCCGCTTCGGCTGCCGTTCAAAGCCCCAAGTTGAATGCCGCGCTCTTCCACATGGCATGTGCGAGGGCAAACGCGCCTGTCTTCTTAACGGCGTCTGGCGTCTGCCTCGGGAGGAGCCAACCGCGTTCAGGGCAAATGCCTTTATATTTTTGCGCCTAAAGCCAGGGAAAACTGGGCATGGCGTGCAGATCGTAGCACCGTCGCACAGCCCCCGCTCCCACCACCACGCACTCCCACGCCTCCTGCGGTCTGGGTGGTATGGGTGGGTCATGAGGGCGGCTTTTGGCTGTTGGAGAGAAGCGCTCGCCGGCCGGCCGCTTCTGGCGCATGCATACTTAGCCAGCGTGCTGAACACGGCGGCTGCACACGTCTACGACCCTTGGATTTCCAGCTCTTGCCGCTGTGTCTGTCGGCTTCCCCTCGCGTGCTGCGCTGTAGCGCCTCTGTTGCTTTCCCGAGAAGGTTACCCTCGTCCTGCAGCTGCGAATTTCCTACTTTTCTCATGAATTTCGACACCTTGAGCCGTCGCCAGGGGGCTTCGGAGGAAGCGAGACGTGCCCCTCCTCGCCCTCTGCTCTCCAGCCACTACCTCTATGAGCCGCTTGCAGGATGTTCAGACCCCCTGAAGACTCCGCAGACGCCGTCCTTCTGCCTCCCCCTCCACCTAAGGGCCTCTTCCCCGTCTTCTGCCCAGTGCTCGCCTCCCCCCTGCGAAGAGGGCTTCGCAGGGGCAGTGAACCTGCTAGAAACAGCCGATCTTTGCGCTCCCTGGGAGGCAGAAAGCCACGCTCCCAAGAGGGAGGCGGCGCTGCAGCTCACAGCCAGCACGGAAGACTCCCCTCGCAACACAACGTCTTCCTCGCAAGCCGACTTTCTGTTCACCCCCCCCCCAGAAACGGCTGCTGAAGAGGAAGACGAGTCGCCGAGGCGCCTTGCAGGCTGCCTTCCTTCTCCTGCAGGGGAACGAGCCAAGGCTCTCTCTGGCAGCAGCCTTAACCTCGACAAAGCCCCCCCTGCCGCCGCTTGGCTCGAGGCGGGGGAGGAGTTGTTCGCGTTCCCCGGAGTGTGGGATTTAGACGCAGATGTTCATGAGCCTCCTCCTGCCTCACAGCCTCCCGAATCGAGCGGCTGCTCGAGGGAGGCTCTGCCTGGGCGCCGTGAATCTCACGGCTCTCTTTCCCCCTCTCGACGCGCGCCGTCTGAGGTTGTGTCTTGCACCGCCTCTTCTGCGGCTGAGCGCGCCGCAGACCTTTCGTGGGATGCATGCACAGCCACTCTGCAAGGCGAAGAACTGGTGGACGTCGCTGGAAGGGAAGACTCGTTGGTAGGTCGAAACGGCTTCCCCTTGGGGTGTACAGCGGGAGAAGCGCTTCCGAAGCGCCAGGAGCAGTCGTACGAACGGCTGGGGGCGTTGCCGATCCGCGCTTTTTCAAGGCTCCCTCCCTCCTCAGGAGAGGCGTCTCAGCAGCTGCTTCACCCCGCCTCCCGCGAGCTGCCTCCTCAGCAGGGAGGGGGAGGGGTGCAGCAGCAGCACGGGGGGGAAGAAGAAGCAGCAGCAGCGGCGGCGGTCGGGGGGAGAGCAGCAAAAACAATCGCTGGACGACGCCTTCGAGTCTGGCGAAGCGTCAAGCGAGCACTGCAGCTCGGCGTGTGGCTGCTACAAGCTGCCGTCGATCTGGAGGAGAAGGTGCTCAGGCGCCTCTGCAACAGCGGCAACAGCTCCAAAGGCTGCGTGCGCAGCAGCTTGTACGGCAGCGCCACAGAGGCGCTCCCGTCCTCGCCAGCTATCCTGCACGGAGAAGGGGAGCGCGAAGCGGCAAGAGGCGCGAACTCAGCAACACCAACCCCCCTGTGGAGCCGCTTGGAGGGCAAGTGGCGGCGCAGTCGCCGCTGGGTGTGCTGCTGGGAAGCAACTGGCACGTTTTGTTTGACGCTTGCTCTCTTTGCTTCGGCTCTCTCCGCAGACCCCGAGCTCGGCAGCAAGGGACCTCCCCCCCTGCTGCACCTCTTGCTGCTCAAGGGGAGACTCCCCTTGCTCTTCTACGTAGGCGCTGCTGCCTCAGGTAGGCGCGAGCGGAGAGGCTGCCGTCGAAGCGCCTTTTTACTGGGGCAGCGCGTGTGCACAAGCGCTGCTACGAAAACGCACAACAGAGCAGACCGAGGAGCAACACGATTTCTAGCAACAAGGCCTCCCCCCCCCCCTCAAAATTCGCAAGAGGCTCTGCACCTCCCGTGTGCATGCATGTGCATGCATGCATACATGTGCATGTGCATGCATGTGCATGTGCATGTGTATTAGTGGGTTACTTCGTTTTTCGCGTGCGGCGCTTTTCTGCCTTGCTGCAGGTCTGCATTTCAATCCAGCATTCCTCTACGCGAGCTGGCTTGCGTCTGCGGGCAGCCGTTCGCTAGGCTTCACGAATCTGCTCCTAGCATTGCAGTACAGCGCAGCAGCAGTCGCAGCTGCAGTCGTATGGAGTTTCTGTGGAGCCTCTGGGCGCATCGCAGCCGCCTTCGCTTCTCCGAGAGACGCGTCTCTTCTGCAGCTGGCTGCAGCGGAGGCAACTCTCGCCGGCCTGGTGGTGAGCTGTGGAAGCCGCGAAACGTGCAGTATGCAGCGCTGCTTTGAGTCTTGCTGCTTGCTTCGGGTCGTAAAGTATGCCTCTGCTGCTCTTCGTCGCGCGCCGCATGAGGCACACGCGGCTCAGTACCACCCCTCTCGCTCCACACACCTCCCCCGGAGGGTTTGTATCACCGCCTGTCTCTGCGCCAGCCCAGCCTCCTTCCACAAACACAAACACATATCTACCCATGTGTGTTTATATATGTAGAGACACACACAGTCCCTTCTCGGCGGTGTGTGGGGCCCGCTCCACGAGCACGCGCTCGCTTTCCTCCTCCCTCTCTGCGCGTTCGTCGCCTCTCACTTACTCTGCATGATGCTCCTACCAGCCTTGCTTTCTCTGTTTTTGTATGTGTGCCTGTTGTGAGGAGCACTCTGCACATCTTGTAGTGCCTTCCTGCGCGCATCTTCCAGCCGCAGCCTTCGATGTGCGCATGCATGTCTCTCGATTAAAAAGGCACAAATCCCCTCCCCGAATGCGTTTTCCATGAGTCCTCTCTTTCCTTCTGTGCGTTTCCCCCTCTCTGCAGTGCCTCGCCTACTTCCACCTGCGCTTCTTGCTGGTGTGGCTGTACTACGACAGCGCCAGCGCGAGAGAAGCCTTGCCCCTCCAGGCTACGTCTTCTTCGACTGCAGCATTTGCACCTGAACACGTGGAGTTGGGCTTCTCGGAGGTCGCCGCAGCAGCACACGCTTCACGAGGCAGCCGCAGCGCCTTGCTGTTGTACCGATCCGCTGCAATGCTTTTGCTGCTGCTGCTGTTTGCCGCCTTGCACCCCCCCTCCCCAGCAGCGCTGAACCCGGCGGTTGCGTATACCGCTGCCTGGCTTTCTCGCGTTGACGAGTCGAACTTCCTGCATCCGCCTGCTGCGGCTGCCTCGGAGGGGCCCTCAGCGTGGAGTGGCGCTGCTTCCTGGTTCAGTTTCTTCCTTCTCTTTTCCTTCGCCCCCTATCTGGGTTCCCAAGTGGCCGCTATTTTGTGGTGCAGGTGCGTCTCTCTCCAGCGCCGAGGAAGTGTACTCCCGGGACGAATTGCGGGGCGGTCGATGCTCGCAGTGTAAAACCTTCCCGCCGCGTTGGCTGCGTTGTGGATGGTTCTTGCAGGTACCTGGATCCCGCAGCCGTGGGAGGGGAAAACTCCGAGGCGCGAGACTGTGAGAACAAGGGGGCCCCTGGGTTCTCTGTGTGGCATGTTGTCGACAGCTGGAGGCCTCTCCAGTGCTCAGCGCACAGAGGGGCGGAAGGCTGCCCGAGGCTCTAGTTGCACCCTCTGCAGAACTAGCTGCTGGTGCAAGCGACCGTTGCAAGTGCAGCAGCACAGTCTGTTTAGCTGCTGCTGCAAAGCCGCTGGGGTAAGGGGCACATCAGCCCCTCGCTCGCAGAAGACACAGCACCAATAGCGTTGACGGACGGCTTTCAAGGCTGTCAGACGAGGGGCATAGCCAAAGGGCTGGGGTTTGCAGAGACACGGGTAGACGGCTGCGCCTGGTTGCATAGAGAGAGCAGCGAGCTATAAGGGAAGGCAGGATTTTCAGTGTGTACTCTGGGGAGTGGAGCGAAGTGGCAGGGACAGGAATAGAAGGAAGCAGAGGCACTAGGCCCCCCAAATAAAGTTAGGGAATGAGAGATCCGTATGCTGGTTGACGAGGCAGACTTTCACGGCCGTTGACTTCCCGTTTGCTCAAGAGAGGCCTCGCGGCTAGTCAAGGAGGCACCGCCTAGCGTGGGGAGTGCGTGCTGCAAAGCGGGGAATTCCTCATGAAGCAGCACCGCCTAGCGTGGGGAGTGCGTGCTGCAAAGCGGGGAATTCCTCATGAAGCAGCACCGCCGAGTGAAAGGAACCACGACTGCAAGCTTACGCGTTGTTTCAGCAGCCTAAGTTGTATGGCTGGCCATGGAGGGGCCCTTTGCTGCAGGGCAGTTTAGGCGCTCTGGGAAGAAGCGTTAAGTGCGCACCAAACACGGGGGGTGGTAGCTGCTTTGCTGCGCAGCCTGTGGCTAGGCCCTTGCGAGAAGTCTTCCCCTAAATGCCCCAAGAGGGCCTTCCAGTCCACCCACTCTCTTTGCATATACCGTCTGTACAGTGCGTGACATTTCGTTCGGGCTGGACCCCCGCACGACCTGAGAGCTGCTGCTGGGATTGCAGAACAACTAGACGCCGTAAAGGGCGTAGACTCCAGACGCCGCAGCCCGAATTCCATGAGTATTCGCTACTTGCCCAATTGTGATTGAATAAGGCGCCGCATAAAACGGATTCCGCAGAGGCGCTTACCTGACGGCGTTTGCCCGTGCTCTGTCCTCGTCGTCTGTACAGCTTCTTCAAGGGACAGGAAGCGACATGTGTGCTTGCATGACACCCGTTTCGTGGGCAACGAATTAGCAGCGAGCAATGGAGAGGACGCATACCGCATGCACAAGAAGGCAAGCTCATTCGTTCGCGTGTGTCTCAATAGTGTAGATCTAGGGTGTGTGCCAGGGCGGTGTGCTTCATATGCTACAGTCATTATGCAAAGTTACACGGCTACTAGTGAGTTCCCGAGGAACCGAAGTATCATCCGAAGGGGGATGGCTAAAAGGACATGTTGTGGATCAAGGGCAAAGCCTTGCATCACTAAGCATGCTGCTAGGCAGCGCCACAGTACGAAGATGCGTGTGTTTTTCTTGTCGCATTGTAGAAAGCCCACTATATTTTGCAAGCGCCTGCTTCTTCCATTGTATCGCCTGACTCAGAGCGCCTCCCTTCCATCGTTTCCCAGGATGCAGCCAACGAACTAACTGCGCAGAGCGGCACTGTAACACCCCATTTACGGTCTTGTCTTTAGAAAACCACTCCACTCTACACTCAAGGCAAACTTCGAGGAAGTGCGTGAATGCGTTTCAAGTGCCTTCCTGCCCTCCGCAGCTCGCGCCTCTCATCGTTTCGGCTTGAAGGGAGAAGCACACTTGAAATGCACATCGCTGCACCCTTCAGCCTCAGAGCATTCACAGCCACTCCCACGTAGCATCTGGGGTCACCTCCGCACAATGCAGTGCACCTTCTTGCATTGAGCTAGCAGTGCTCTGCAGCTTGAAAATATACGACCAAACATGCTAGTCACTTAATTTTCTGCCTTGAAATCAAATACAACTAGTGTAGTAGCTGTAGCTTGCTACAGACAGCCGAAGAAACAGAAGGAATGCCATGCTTGCTCCGGAGACATCCAGTGCTTTGCTCCAGCAAGGCACATCTCTCCATGAGGAAAGGGATGGCATACAGCCAGAAAAGGTTCGGCTGGCTCTAGGGGTAGGGTCTAAACTTCAACACCGTTTCTGCGTTTCCGTTATTTAGCTTGCTGACCCTTCCAGACATTTTTTGCTTCGGGATCTGTTGCAAGAGAGGATCCTGAATTTGTGCTTCCTAGAGCTTTGAGCTGCTAATAGCCCTGTATTTCTAGAAAGGTTTAGGGTAGCGTGCTAAGCCACACTTAGGCAATCTCTGCACACCAGTTCTGTTTACATAAGAATCAGTAAAGAATTGACTGTTGTGGTTGTTGTCCTTTCGTATATTACTTTTGCTGAGTACTTTTAGCTCGATACACAAAGAGGCAGTGTTGTGGGCGTGTGCGCTAGATCCCATGCAGAAGCAGCTGTGAGTCCTCCGAATGCATGGAGGGTGCAGCGGTGCGCAGCCAAGCTGCCCCGCGCGCGGCAGCAAGAGGCAAGAGCGCATTTAAAGGCATTAACTGGTTCTCTGCTAAGTTTGTGTTGAGTCTAGAACTGGATGTCTGCGTACGAAGACCACCTTAGATGCAGAGCTGTAACGATGGTGTCTTGCCCAGGCTAGTCTGCTCTCTGAGTTGCCTGGGGCGGAGCCTGTCCTACAGCCCCTGGGGTTTATCGTGTTCGGATGCCTAATACATACGGGATTGTGCGGAACGGGAAGGGTAGAGCTCTGTGTTTCCAAGCAGGTGGCAGGGGGTGGGAGTGCATGGCCGGCACCAGCCGAACACAGTACTAGATTCTGGGCAATTTCACTCAGGTACCGAGGGGTGTCGTATGATCCTGCATTCATCGTGTGCGAAGCCGATAGTATAAAATTCGAAATGTGCTATTGACGCCAGTGGGGTAGAACACCAGTTGGATTGCACGGAGGCGTACAACAGTCGTTTCGAAGGTAGGCCTAACGATCCGTGCTGTGTTCGTTCGTCAGTTGTTCAATGAGCACGTTGAGCAGCCACTCCATGAAACAGCCGTGCGAAGGGCCTTCAGTGCAATTTGGGAGGGAGATCTCTAGTGAGAACCTTTCCGTGCCCGTGTGAAGATGCTCGAGCAAGTCTCAGGGCGAACCTGCCCTAGTTGCGAGACAGCGTGGCCGGCGAATCATGAAAATGACTGTTTCGCCCCTTGAAGGAGGTCCAGCCGATGTAAAAGCGCAGCAGTGTAATTGTGGAAGTGCCAATGGCCCTCGCGGCGAAGAGGATCCCTGAAAGAGGGTCTCGGCAGATGCGAATGCTGCCCAACGGCGTCGCCGAAGTCGCGCTTCGCCCGAGGAATGCGACAGAAAAACATCACCAATGACGGGGAGAGAGCAACAGGCAAGTGCAGAATAAAGCAGAGTTCAATGTACACCGTAAATTTCATCCCAAAGTTCAACTCGAAGTATAGGTCCTAGCCGCGCCGAGCGGTCGCCTCTTTAGGTCTGCCAATCCAACACGGCCCTGTGCGTATAGCCTCCTTCCGCTGGGGTGGCAGCGCCTCTCTCCCGATGGCTTTTGCCCCAAAAGGCGTAGTGTGCGCTTGGACTTGGTTTTTCGTGGTGATCACATTGAATCAGCTCATGAATTCGGATCCGCAGCATCAGGAAGGGGCGCGGCAGCTGCGGCCGCAGAAACGGCATCAGCGACAGCGCAGCAGCCTATAGAGAGTACAGCATTCAGGTTTTTTTCAAAGCACCGGCCGGCGAGTGCAAGTGCTGACCAAGTCAGCGTTACAAAGTCTCAAAGACTCGTATTCCTTCCCGCACTGCCATTTGTATTTTAAAAGGGAAAGCGCCACGGATTTTGTCCCCTTGCCACCGCCAAATATGGGGCCTCTAATGCCAGTGAGGGAGGGCCTCCTCTGCTGCGGCGGCATGAGCAACAACGGCGCGGGTGGCCGCAGCCGCCCTTTCTGGTAAATTTGGCTCTCATTTCGGATGGAAAGCAGCCATTTTATTGCTTTTAGATCAGAGAAATTTCCCTTTTCCGCCGTATTCCGTTCTTCCGGAGGTCGGTCGCTGTTTCCCAGGCCCCGACCGCCGGTGGACTTCTTCATGCGGGTATGCGGAACCGACTGCGCATCACTGCAGTCTTTGCATGCCACCGCGCGCAACCGTGGGATCTTTGGAAACCCCATTGACCCCTGTCTACCTTCTACTTGCTCCACAGCACACGCGTCTGCGTTAGGGGGGCAGGCAACCAGAGCCACGATTCGTCTGCGTGGCGCTCACTCTGCCGGAATAGGCCTGCGCTTGCCAGTCCGCCCTCCGCCTCCCTCCTCGCGTTGAAGCCCTCTCAGCAGGCAGAGTGGTGCATTCAGCCCACAGACACCTCTCTGTGCTTTCGCTCTTAGACGCTACGGGTACCCCCGACGCAGCCGCCCTCTCTCCCCCTCCCACCCTTCCTTCTCTGTACTTGTTTTTGCCCGCTGCAAACCGGAGCCTGCCGCCGCGAGAAGTGCAGCACCGCGCTAGCCAGCCTGCCGTAATCCACGCGGAGGTGTCTCCGGTTTGGGGAGGGCACGCCGAGGGGGGGGGAGGGGGAGGCGAGGGACGACTCTCCAGCAGCAGCACACTTTCACCACTCACGCAGGAGGCATCCTGGAGCCGCTCTCCCGTGTCAGCCTGCAGCAACTGCAGCCGTCGTCGCAACAAGATGCCCCACTCAGAGAAGGCCGTCCAGAGACTTTCCTACACCAGCACGGTAGTGCTTGAAGCTCTGGAACGGAGGCACCTGTTTGCAAAGGTCGATTCCTCTCGCCGAACAAGCAGCAGCAACTGCAGCAGCAGAAGCAGCGTCACAACTGCATGGCCCCCCCCCCCCGTACAGCCGCTCACCGCAAGCTGCTCCCCAGGAGGCTGTGCCTTCGGATTGCCTTTCGGCCGAGCAGCCTCCAAGAAGTGCTGCGTTTCTTCCAGGAAGTAATACAGCCAGATGCAACGGAGCCGGCAGTAGTAGGAGCAGGAGCAGCAGCAGCAGCTTTTTCTGCAGACGCGTCCACGCCCTTCCGGGGCAGAACGATGCGCATCCAGACAGAGATGAGGCTTGTGCAGCAGCATCTCTCTCAGCGAGGACTGCTCCCACGTCATGGGGAAAGAAAGGCGCTCAAGGCTTGTCAGCACCTCCGCGTGTATCGCGAGCTGCTCCGGCAGTAGCCTCCCGAGGCGCTAGCTGCTGGCATGGAGAACTACACTCCCCCCCTAGACGGGGTAGTTCCCCCTGCGGCAGGCAGCAAGACGTTTCAGAAGCAGCAGCGTCGTCTTCACCCTGCGCGCTTCCTCGAGAAGCAGCTGCAGCTCCTGCGCAACGTTCTCCTCCTCATCCTGCTGCTGCTGCTCATCCTCCTCTGCCTGCAAGGCTGCCTTATGATAAGCCAGTGGAGGCCTCTTTGCTAGGTGCCAGCAGCAGCAGCAGCAGTAGCAGCAGCAGCAGCAGCAGTAGCAGCAGCAGTAGCAGCAGCAGCAGCAGCAGCAGCTGCATGCACAGTCTCCACAGGCCACCGCTGCCGTTTTCGACGCCTCTGGCTGCTCTAGCTGCTGCTTCTGCTGCTGCTGCTTCTGTCGCTGCTGCTTCTGTCGCTGCTGCTGCTGCTGCAGAAAAGGGGCAGTGCAGTGGAGGAGCACTCGCGGACGAAGGAGACAGACTTCCCTGTTCTCCTAATAGCAGCACTGGCAGCGCGCGAAGTGCACTGCCGGTAGACGGCAACAGCCGCAACAACGCCAGCAGCACCAAGGGCAGCAGCAGCAGCAGCAGCAGCAGCAGCAGCACTGCCACAAGCATAAGAACAGTCTTTCAGGAGGAGGCGTTGGCGTTGAAGCGGGGATCTCCAGACCAGGCTTTGCTTGATGAGGCTCTGCTCGACTGTTATGGCAGATTTTTTGCGTTGCTGCCAGAGTCGCTGCTGCTCGATTCGGTGCATCTGTATTTCCAAGTGCAAGAGGCATGGTGGTGGTATATAGACATATGGGTGGAACGCTACAAGGAACGTCTCCTCCGCCTCTCCTTGAGAGACTTCGGCCTGCTGCTCTTCGCAGACTGCCCCCTCCTGCAACTCTTCTTCCCTCTGGAGCGTCACGACAGGTGCCTCAACGAGTGGCAGGTGTACTGCCGGCAGATCCCTCTAAGAGGAGCGATCATTCTGAATCAGGACCTCACGAAATGCCTGCTCATTACGGTAGGCAAAAATTGCATTCAGCTGTCTCATTCTTGGGGAGCCTTTTCCTTTCTCTGCGCTGGGTATATATATATATGTATATATATGTCTCCTCCCTTTCATTAGACACCACGGCAAACCATGACGATGCGGTTTGCGTGTATGTTCCAAGGCTTTCGTGCATCCAGTATCTTTTTGCAATTTATGTATATTTTTACATATCTATATTCATATATATATATTCATATATATATATATATTCATATATATTCGCACTCGAAGCAGAGTGGCATCTGCACTCCCCTTAGTCTGCCCACTTGCTCGCGCTTTAGCCCGGCTCTTTGCCTTGCCTAGAGACGGTTCTCTCTCGCTTTCCTTGTTGGCTTTCTACATACTTCGCTTCTGTTTGAATTTTTGGCGCTTTTCCTTCAAGACCTCTTTCTGGAATACCCTCTGGAAGGCCGCCGTCTCGTGTGTGTTTGGCTGCTGTTTCTTCGATGCTCTGTGTGTATGTAGGTGTATGTATGTATATATATGTGTGTGTGTGTATGTAGGTCGATGTATATATATGTGTATGTGAATGTAGGTAGATGTATGTATAGATATATATACATGTGTATGTGTATATATGAATATATATATATATATATATCTACGTACATATATATCCATATGTACGCATGCCCATTTATGCTCAGTCAGTCAGTCTGTCTGTCTCTCTCTGTCTCTGTCTCTCTCTCTCTGTAACTGTTTGAGGTGCCTGTCTGGCATTCGTGCGTGTGCTTTTTTGAATGGGGAGGTTTGTAGGCTGTTTGTTGCTCTTTCGGATGCGTGCGTGGGCAGGGTTGGCGCGGAAATCGGTGGCAATTTCCGCGGGGGAAGATGGACGAAGGGGAGACAGATGCTTCCTGCGCAAGCCGTGAGGTGCGCGAGGAGGTAGGTCTTGATGTTTCCTCTCTCATCGAGAAGCAGCTGTTTATTCGGGGTCGTGTGGGTCCGCAAATCTTGAAGCTTTTTATTATTCCTGGAGTTCGAGAAGATGTGAAGCTGCGCCCTCAAAAGCGGAAGGAGATCGGCAGAATTCAGTGGTTTGCTTTGGAGCAGATTTTGGGGTATGCGGATGCCAGCGGCGGCGGCGCGCTTGGGCAGCAGCTGTTGCAGCAGCAGCAGCACAAGTTTCATCAGGTGCAGCAGTTCATTCCCAACCTCCTTCGGTGGATTCATGTCTTGAAGGCTTCTGCCGCTGCAACTTCTCCCTCCGCAAGCGCTGCTGCTGCTGTGGCGGAAGACGGTGCGGCGGGAGGGGGAGTAGCTGGCAAGGCCAGAAGGAAGCAGCAAGCCGAGGCTTTGTTGCGAGTCATTGGAGCGCAGTCTTCAGACGGAGGAGGAGGCAGCAGTATTAGCAGCAGTAGTATTAGCAGCAGTAGTATTAGCAGCAGCATCGCGGGCTGTTCTTACACCGTGCCTCCTTTAGATCCAGAGACGTTGAGTGCCTTGCAATGCATCGAAGGAGATGAAGCGGCGGCTGCTGCTGCTGCTGCGAGCGATGGAGAGGGAGGGGGAGTGGATGGAGACGTCGAAGACACCCCAATGGCTGCCTTCGCAGCAGCAGGAGCTGAAGGCGAGCGGCCAAGTAACAGATACAATAAGGGGAACGTTGGAAGAGGTTCTCCGAGACGCCCTGCTGCACCTGCTGCTGCGGCGGCTAGCAGCGAACCTGAATGCAGCACGCACGTTGCTTCCGTGTGCAGCAACAGCAGCAGCACTGTCAACAGCAGCAGCACTATCAACAGCAGCAGCACTATCAACAGCAGCAGCATTATCAACAGCAGCAGCAGCATTATCAACAGCAGCATCAACATCAACAGCAGCATCAGCAACAGCATCAGCAGCAGCAGCACCATCCTTGACACCTACCAAATTATTCGGCGAGTGCAGCCCGTTGCAGCAGCCAGAGCTGCTCCCTGTGTGACGCCTGGCAAGCGATGTGCGGCAACGTCGAGAGCTGCTGCCTTCCTCGCTGCTTCGGATGATCCCGAGCCTCCAAGAGGGCGCAGCGCTGCGATTTCTCAGCGCGTGCATCATCATCATCAGCATCATCATCAGCACCATCAGGAGGCTTCGGCAGCTTCAGCGGGAGTTCGAGGACGCATGAGCTACAACACGAAGAATCGTTGCACTTTTGGAGAGGATCACGGAGGGGGATGGCCGTCTGAAGACATGTTTGCCGTCAATGAGAAGCGATTTGGCGTATCCAGCACCTACTCGCTGGAATCGTATACCATCCCAATTAAGGGCAAGAGAGGCACCAACTGTGCAGCGCAGTTGTTGCCCCCCCTGCAGCAAGAGCCGCAGCAGCAAGAGCCGCCGCAGCAGCAGGAGCAGCCGCAGCAGCAGGAGCAGCCGAAGCAGCAGCGCGACTGCAGCAGCAACAGTGCAGCCGGGAGGGAAGATCACCGCCTGCCTGAAGGGGCTTCCTACGGGCAGCAAGCGGGCGCTGCAGCCTCCACAGGAAGAAGCGCCGCCACGTTCTGCAGCAGCGGCTGCTGCAGTGAGCGCAACAGATGCTGCTGCAGCTCCAAGAAGCCTCTAGAAGCCGGCGTTGTCGCAGCGAAAAGTCGCGAAGCAGCCGCCCTCCACTTCTTCCTAGACCTTCAGCAGCGGCAAGTCGTAGGTTGCCAAGAGCGAACGGAAGTGCTGGCGTCGCCGCAGAATCGCTCGGAGCAGGCGATGCCATCAGAGGGCATGCAGCAAGAGCAGCAGCAAGAGCAGCAGCAGCAGCAGCAGCAGCAGCAGCAGCAGCAGCAGCAGCAGCAGCAGCAGCAGCAGCAGCAGCGGTCTTTGAGGCAGGCCTTGCTGGCAGCGGGAGGACGCAGCAGACAGCGCATGCGTCACTCGCTGTTGTATCCGCCGTCTTGCATCCGTGCTGCAGCATTGCCACTCGCCGGCGGGGGAGGTGAGGGTGTCTTGTCAGACCAGGCGTTTCAGCGAGAAGAGCAGCACCAACAGGAGCACCGCAACCACCATCACCACCATCACCAGCAGGAAGAGCAGACAGCCTCAGCCGCGCGGGCTTTTACGCCCTCTTCCGTCCCCCCTCCCGCCTACATGCAGCAAAAGCAGGAGGCGCAGAGACGCCAGCAACTCATCATTCAGCAACAACGGCGTGGCGGGAGCTGCAGCAGCGCTGACCACGAGTTCGCCGCAGTGGCAGGGGATGTCGAGAGCGAGGGGCAGCTCTCTCCGCCTCCAGCGCCTTATTTGTGTGCCGCAGTTACGCCGAGCGATATTAGCGACTGCGCTGCAATTGGAGATCGAAGGGCAGGCTCGTTGCTGTCCGTTCCCTCTGCCCCTTCCAACGACGACGGTCCCCCCAGCGAGGGAGGCGAGTCTTACAGCGAAGCCTCCCTCCCCATCATTGCGGAGCTGCAGCACTGGAATGCAGACGCAGCCGCTGCTTCCCGCGCGACGCGGCAAAGAGACTCGACGCTTGCTCTCGACGAGTCTGCTCCAGGGGGTGCCCTAGACACCTCGGCGGCAGCTCTCCGGGAAGCCGCTGCTCTTCGAAGCGGTGCTTTAACGCCTCGCAACTCTGCTGGAACGGCAGCACGATCCTCAAGTCGTCTCCCTCCTCGGAGGAGACCACGCGGCAGAAGAGCAGGCGGGAGCTCTCAAGAATCTCATGGTCGCAGCCAGTCGGACGGAAAGCAGGCAGGCCTGCTGCTCTCCTAGAGAGCTGCGAGGCTCGCAGAAAATGCCGCTCAAAAATAACACGCAGACATCTCCCCCGTGCCGCAAAAACGATAAAGACACAAAGGGGAGAGGGAGAGAGAGAGAGGGAAAGAGAGAGAGGGAGAGAAGAGAGAGAGAGAGAGAGAGGGAGAGAAGAGAGACAGAGAGAGAGAGAGGGAAAGAGAGAGAGGGAGAGAAGAGAGACAGAGAGAGAGAGAGGGGGAAAGAGGCGAGAGAGAGAGAGGGAAAGAGGCGAGAGAGAGAGAGAGAGAGGGAGGGAGGCGAGAGAGAGAGAGAGGCGAGAGAGAGAGAGAGGCACAAAGGCGCCGTGTGTTGGGTGTTGCTGCGCGGCAAGCAAACAGCAGGAGAGGAAGCGAAGCTGCCCGCCTATGCGTTTTCAAGGGGGGGAAGGTAGCTAGAAAAAGGCGCATGTTTGCAAACAGCAGGTGGTGTCTGTGCCCTCCACGCAGAGGAGACTCACCTGTCTCTGTGTGCCTCTTTTTGAGTACAAGGAGAGGACTGGAGAAGCTTGGGTATTTGGGGAGAAAGAGAGAAAAGGGGTCTTTTTTTAGCAGTGTCATTCAAAGAGGCTTAATCTACCTGCCACACACCAAGTCGAGGGAAGAGAGAGGGCCGCTTCGCCTGTCAAGTGGGAAAGCCAGTTTACTCCTACCAGCATGCACGACAAATGACGAACCGTGGGTGCTGCTCTCGTATAATCATAAACAGAGAGGAAGCTTCTGTCGTGTATGCTGTGCTACGCATCCATCCACACGTGTTACATTGGTTGCCGGCGCGATACAAGGCCCCTGCTGAACGCGCTGAGGCAAGGAGGGAAGGCACATGCATGCATGCATGCATGTGCCTTCCCTCCTTGCCTCGCGGTTGCGTTCCCCCAGCCCGACATCAGTGTGCCCTAGCGCTCACCTCCGCCTGCGCGCGCATGCGCTACCATTTTTCTTTTCCCAAGACTACGTCGCAAACCCTTGCCTGCAGCCTCTGGTGCCCATAGGCTCCCCCTCCGTGCAGCCTGTGCGCTGAAATCTTTCGTGGTGGCTCCCCGCTTGCTGCGATTGCGCGCGAGGGCTACTCACGGGAGCTGCGCAGCCGCAGCAACACACACCCACGGTCCGAGACGCAGAGTTTTTCAGAAAGGCACAAATCCGGTGGCTTGTACGTGTGGCTCGTCGGGGAGCTTATTTATAAGGAGCCACCCAGGAAGCATCCTTCTCGAGACACTGGCAGTGCGCCGGGCTGTACACGAAATGTCTGTCTGTGCAGAGGGAGAAGAGAATCCTTTTTTTGGGCAGTGCATTGCATGCCTCGTGCTGAAGCCGAAGCCGTTCGTCTTGTGCAGCAGGCACCTTTTGACCCCTTTGCCCCCTCCCCTTCCCTCCTCCCTCTCCCCGCGCGCAGCACGCCTCACGTACACATATATATCTGTCCCTCCCTGTAGGGCTGCTCTGAAGCTAACGCGTTTCTACACATGTATCTTGCACAAGGCTGGGGCAGGCGTGACATGCGGCTTCCACTGCAAACATGCGTCTCCGTGGTTCGTTAACGTAGCGCCACGTAGATGGCCTCGTAAGGCGAACTGGAAGCAGGGGAGAGCCTACAGGGGGAGTACACGGGTAAACTTTGCTGGCAGAGTTTTATTTTAATCTCTGCCTTAGACTTCTGCCTCTAGTGCACTCACTACTGCCAGTCCTATAGTGTGTCACCAAGGTGTTGCTCTGCGGCGGCTACAGCCACACACACGCGAACACGGCTCTCTCTCTCTCTCTAAAAAACGGTCTCCTCCGTAGCAACACGCACGCGAGTGCTTCTCGCACGACACACGCCAGTACTACCACATGCAGGTGTCGCCAGGCCTGCTGCAGCACCACTAACTACTGGGGATTGTCTGCAGCATCATTTTTCGACGGAAGCAGCAGCAGCAGCGGCAGGTTCGCTAAGAAGCCGGAGGGCTCTTTCTGGCGTAGTATGGGCGTGGGAGAGGAGAAAGAGCACGTCGGGGGGGATTTTGTACAGGATGTCTTTAATGAGCTGTTGCTTTGTTGATGGACCCCCTATACTGCCAGCTGCACGCCGTCTACCAGGCTGCTGCTGCTGCTCTTGATTGCGCGATTGCTGCTCCTGGCGAAGATTCGCCACTGCCTTCCGCAGCCGGATATACGAGATGCCTTCCAGCACTGAGGCCGCTTGCGCTCTTGCCCTCTCCAGGCTGCCTTTGTTGGTGCTGTTGTCGCAAGCGCTGCTGCTCAGAGCCTCGACTCCTGGCTTCGCCTGCTGCAGACGGTGCCGCTGCAGCCTCTTAGGATGCGCCACTGGTCGAGAGGGCAGCGGCGTGCGCAACGACTCCGTGCCCTTGTTCGCGCCGACGCTGTTGGAGCAGCCTCTACTACCACTCTCGCTTGCGTTGTTGCTGCTGCTGCCTCCTTCTGGAAGCTCCTGCTCAACCCCAGTTGCGCTGGCAGCGGCACCCGTGGCAGCGGATCTCGAGCCATCCTTTTGCTGGAGAGCATCCCTCAGCCGCCTTCGCCAGAGGGCGTCTCGCTCTTGGATCTGCGTCTCGCATATTTGCTTCCTGATGTGTAGCTGCTGCTCCAGCAGCTGTACCTGCTGCCGCTGCAGCTCCAGCTGGTGCCGCTCGTCCTGCAACAGGTGCTCCTGCTGCTCTTGCTGCTGCTGCAGCTGCACGATCTGCTGCTCGTGCTTCTCGCGAAGCCGCGAAGCGCATGTCAGCCATGTCAAGGCTACGCATTGCTGCACCCATGCCTCACAAGCCTCTATTAGCTGCTTTCGCTGCTGGAGTGCGTCTTCTGTCTGTAGTCCGTGATGCCTCGAATCCGCCAAAGCCTCCCGAAACGGCGCAGGCAGCCGCAAGGCTTGCAGCAAGTCGCCTTCCAGCGGAGTCGCTGACGGTGTCTGTGTCTTCGTCTTCATTGGGGAGTGCTTGCTTGGAGTGACCAGTTCTACAGCCCTTTGAGGCTCCCTGCAGGGGATCTTTCTGCCCTTGAACGCAGGCTAGGGGAAGGCACCTGAGGGGTCTAAAGGGGAGCGTGTGTGGGCGAGGCAGCTGGTAGGATGGGGGAAGAGGGGGGGGGAGGGGGCGGGGGGGAACTAGCGCGTTTGTTATCGAGCGCAGCCGAGTGGCGGCAAGCGGGGGTCGGAGCGGAGGAGCCAAAATTGGAGAGCTTTATTAAAAATAAAATTTAAAAAGTCAAAATGAAACGCCAACAAAGTGGAAGAGCAACGGGTGGCTTGGCTGGCAGAGGGCCTCCTGCTTCACTGCACATAGTGCCCGGAGAAGTCTGGGGTGGTACAAGAAACACTGTGTTCCCACCAGCCCTATGTACGGAAATCCCCTTCTTGGTGTGTGTCTGCGCCACATTTATGTACAGGCTTCCTCACTCTAATAAGGCAACTTAATCAAAAAGGATGCGTAGGGAGAGCAAACTAACTATGAGTCTGTGAGGGCCGCCCCCGCAAAGCGACACCACTCGCCCCCCTCACCTATGTACGGAAATCCCCTTCTTGGTGTGTGTCTGCGCCACATTTATGTATAGGCTTCCTCACTCTAATAAGGCAACTTAATCAAAAAGGATGCGTAGGGAGAGCAAACTAACTATGAGTCTGTGAGGGCCGCCCCCGCAAAGCGACACCACTCGCCCCCCTCCCCGAGTTCGTCCTTGCTTCCCGAGTCAAGGTGGGGAGTGCCTATTGGCATCAGCTGGCGTTTGAGCTGGCTCACTGCCCTTCACGAAAGATGCAGTGTGTCAGGCAGGCGGCTCCTTGGCTTTCAACGCTTGCTTCAGCCAGGGGTGAGGCACCGGCAGCTCTTTTCTGGCCTAAGTGTAGCTGTGCCCGCTGTATGGCGCAGGCAAGTAGCACTCGCTCTGCTAGCGCAGAGCTAAGCCTTATTTGCAGTCAATTGAGAATCCGGGAAACAGTTGCGCCCCTCGCGCATATAATACAGGCACCACTTTGGTAATCTGAGGGGGTGCACCTCCCGTCACAGCAACTGATCGAGGGGGTTTGGCCGCAGACAATGCACGAATAACTGCAACACTCCCTACTGCACGAGTTGTATTTGCCTGAAAGTGGGCGAAGAATCGAACAATTGGTCTGGTTGCTCGTGTGCCTTAATTCTCGCAGAGTAGCGCTAGCGCGTTCCAGCCCGACGTAGTGGTGTCTGCGTATGCCCTAGGTGCTGTGTACAGCTAGCTGCAAATGCCCTGAGTGCGTGGACGGTGCGCATACCCGCAGCCAAACTCTGCGTTTCTCTTCCCTCTGTTGGGAATGCTGAGGGGCCGGTAAGGGGCAGGACGGCGCTCCTTGAAAAAAACCCCAATAGCCTTTAATTCAATTAGTTTTGACCTTGGAGTTAAGTGGCTGCCTACAGAATCGTCAGAGGGAGCGTTGCAAGAGTGCCAAGCTGCTATGTGGCGCAACTGTCGGTGTATGCGAAAAATGCTTTAAGCAGTGCAGCTGTCAGCAGCCCGTCTGAACTTCCTCTCCTTATGCCGGAACCTTTCGAGGTGACAGCTACAGGATAGGGGGAGCAGGTAACTAGAAGCCACAATTAGGTGCTTCAAATGAGACTTGATAGCGAGTTTAAATGAAAAGCTCCTCTTCGGGAGACCTTGAGAGGAGCACTACCCGAATGCAGCTGTGATTTATCTCTGATTTATCTCCGTTGGGGTGACTTCGTGGCTAAGAGGAGACCAAAGGCACGGACGCTACCAGCAAGCCACGCTCAACTATGCGATCTCTCTCTTCCCCCTGAGTATTCAATCTGAAGCCATTGCCCTACGCAGATCTACCTGCTTCACCCTCCGCAACACCAAGAGAAAACAGAAAAATGTAGCACGGACACATTTGCGGGGAAGGGGGGGACGTTTGCAGTCTCTCCTGCTGCTGCTATAGGGCATGACACGACCGGTAAATCGGCAACTAGCTCAGACCCTTCTCTACACAGCATCTCCTGTGTTGTGTCATTCCCGCAAGCACTGGCAAGCTGCGGGGGGTCTCGTCTGTAGCCTCTCTGCGCAGGAGCACAACCGTTTCAAATTGCGCACAGAGCTTCTTGTACACAAGGCTCTACGGTCGACACTGTCACCTGTGTTGATGAGCTGGGAGCATTATCGGCGTAGAAGGTTGACTTTTTCCCACGCAAGTGCGTGGTACACCGATGCAGTACTTATACATGTGCCTCCTCGCCTCTCTTTTGCCTCCTGCCCCTTATTGCCTTTGCCTGAAATATGCGAACTGCCATTCGAAGTGCCGTAATACGCTAAGAAGAGACACACCACCACGCGGCAGGCGCAGCTGCGAGTGCTGCAGCGGTCCTGCCTGGGAACGATCTTCCCTAAATAGCTGCATGAAAGGCTCCAGAAAATGAGACTCTGAATAAGCATGGAGAACCAGCTCAGCCTGCACAGAAGAGACCCTCCCCCCTGCGTAGATATGAGGGATGTCGTTCCACTAAAATTTGCTTGGTGACAAGTGCCGCTACTCGTTTAGCACCTGCTCAGGCTCATCGGCGTATCCACTTGCCACGCCAGATCTCCCCTGGAGGATTTGGGGGGGCTGCTGTTGCTGACCAGCCTCATCTTCCCTCCTGTACGAGACACCTCGGAAGCTTCTCTGACTCTGTTGCCGCAAAGCCTGCATCGAGACGGCCGAGACTAGAGCCTTGTCACTGCTGTTTACCGCCAGTGCAGTGGTCTTATCCGAGCTACTGCCACTTTGAGCGTCGCGGCTTTTTTGCTGCCTTTGCTCGCTCTCGAGCTGCTGCTGCCGCAGCCGCAGCAGCAGCAGCAGCTCGTCACTCTCGACAAGTCTGTGAGGCGAAAACTCCGCGATCTCCAAGGCAATGAGGATATCGATGGGAAGCAGCAACGCCCCCCCGTACCCCATTTCCTTCTGCTGCTGCTGAACTAACAGGCAGCTGCCTGTGCAACCCACCAAGCCGAAGCCTTCCACGTCGCTGTAGTTCAAAAGCTTGGTTGCTGTGACCTCCCCCATTGCAACAGAAACAAAGCACTGCTGCAGCTGCCGCAAACGCTGGCGTCGCTGCGCCTCCTCCTCCTCCTCATCAGATTCCTCCTCTTCGCTTGCCTCACTACCCCTCCTGCTACTGCTACCCCTCCTGCTACTGCTACTACTGCTGCTAGCGTCCTGCTCTTCCCTGAGCTGCTCACGAGCTGCTGCGTCTGCAAGTTGTTCGGTAATAAGCCGCACCAGCTGTTCGTGCAGCCGCAGCGAGGAGCAAGTCTGCTGCCCCACCAACAGCAGAGATAGCTGCGATCCTGCTGCAGTGCCCTCTGCCACCACCGCTGCTCGTGCCAGTGCTTGGAGTTTCTGCGCAGCGACAAACTGCCTACCAAGCTGCGCAGACACACGAGGACCTTCGTCCACAAGCAGGTGCTCGAAGCATGGGCAGCAGCTGTCGATACAGCGGCGGCACATGCAGCCACACACTGAGCTTGGCCGTACAGCGGCGTTGCTATCAGACGAAGAAGCACAACTGGCGCGTGCCTGCTTCGGAGTGTGCTGCTGAGGATGGGGGATCCATTGAGGATCAACTGAAAAGACGCTGCAGCTGCTCCCGTGACGCAACAAAAGCCGCAGAAGCATCAAAGACGGGGGAGTCTCTGCAATATTCGCAGAGTGCAGCTTCAGTCGGTGCGTCAATTGGATGCACTTACACTCAGCAGCTGTACCGCCTCCTTCCCTCCGCTGCTGTTGCTCCTGCTGCGCTTCCTGTTGTTGCTGCTGTTGTTGCTGCTGCGCTTCCTGTTGTTGCTGCTGTTGTTGCTGCTGCGCTTCCTGTTGTTGCTGCTGTTGTTGCTGCTGCGCTTCCTGTTGTTGCTGCTGTTGTTGCTGCTGCGCTTCCTGTTGTTGCTGCGCTTCCTGTTGTTGTTGCTGCGCTTCCTGTTGTTGTTGCTGCGCTTCCTGTTGTTGCTGCTGTTGTTGCTGCTGTCTTTCCTGTTGCTTTTCTAGAACGGCTCCCGTGGTTCCGACGTAGACGAGGGTAACAGCGGTGCTGCCGAGGAGATCTGGGAGCGTCGGTGGATCTGACAGCTTCACTGTCTGAGATTTTCTGGCAGTCTTTGACTTTTGCGGCAGGAATTGCGGCTGCAAAGCGACAGGTGACAAGCCAATAGTGCCACCCTCAGCTCGTCTGTAGACTTTGAAGAGCACACGACCTCCAACGCGTAGGTAGCTCGATGCCGTGCTGACGAGCTGGAAACACTCTTCGATTTGCCATTTCGGCGGGGGAAAAGACGCCTTCTCGAAAGGCGGATCCGCAGCTCTTGGCACCCACGGCGGGAGGAAGCAGAGCTGAGCGAAGCGCATGTGCGGCAGCTGATAGAGCTCAGCGTACCGCTGCGCAGCCAGCTTGGAAAACGCCTCCTTCTGATCACAGGGGAGCTGCTGCTGCTGCTGCTGCTCAAACAGCAAGCAGGAGGTTATTTGTTCGGCGCAGAATGTGCCGCCGCATTGGCGGAAGCCAGAGCAGCTTTTGGCAGGAGCAACGGCAGCGGCCTTTCCGAGCTCTTTCGCGGCGTCTTGCGCCGCTTCTCGCAGGTTGGCAGGGAGCAGCAGGAGGGGGGAGAGGGCGACGAAGAGCGCGGTGTCTCCCCAGGTGCATGTACACCGCGCGGAAGCAGCAGCAGCATGAGAAGCAGCCGCGACAGGCGTTCCAGGGCAAGTGCCGCTGAGGGAGTTGATCGAGGAGGAGGAGCGGGGGGTTGGTGAGCTGCTTCCTCCGCTTTCCAGAGGCGAGAGCTGCTCCGGAGCTGCGGGCAGAAGCTCTAGGAGGTGTCGCAGCAAACATCCCAAGCCATGCTGCACGGGAGCGTCGAGCAGCAGCAAAATCAGCGAGGCTGCTGTCGTGGGTGGACTGCCTCGAGGCAGCTGTGGAGGTGGCAGCTCTACACGCCCGCACAAGCGTGCGGCAATCGCTGCAGCGCAGAGTGGAGTATTTAGAGGCGCCTTTGGGTAGATGAAGACTGTTGGGCGGCACACCGCAGTTGCAGGTGGGCTGCAGCAGGCAGAGGAAGCGGCAGCAGACAGCAGCACGTCAGGAGAAAGGGCAGCAGCGCTGCTCAACTCGCTGCAGCAGAAGCCAGGCGGGCGATCGGCGACAACGTAGAGAAAGGGAGGGTCGAGGGTGCGCGTCTGCTGCTTGGATGCTTCCTGAAGGTTCTGCTGCTGCTCCTCCTTCTGCGGCAGACCGTTCAGGGAGCCTTCCTGCTCATCGAGGCGTCGCTCAGGTGCAGCAGAATCTGCTGAGGCGGAGGAAGCTGGTTCGGGAGGCAAAGCCGTGCCTGCTCGCCCCTCCGCCACTGGAAAACGCTGCTGCCTCCACTTGGCTCGAAAAGCCTCAAGAAAGGATGGAGCCTCAACGAGGCGGTCTTGCGGCAGCAGGAGCGCAGCTCGGCGCCAGTGGGGTTGCTGCTGCAGGAGCAGCGCAGTTGTTTCCGCTGCAGCAGCTGAAAGGAGGACGTCGCTGCTCTCTAGAGATCCTCCTCTTGCCACGTTGCAGCATGCGCAGCAGCGCTTCCCCGAGGTGCTGCTGCAAACTGGGCAGGGGAAGTAAGGACGGGATGCAGCTGCCGACAACGCCATGGCTATGGCTGCGCAGATGCTGATTTCGCTGCTCCCGACACTCTGTGGGGTATTTAGTGCTGTTTTCGCGGAGAGGAGAAAAAGTTTGCAGCGACGTGGGGTGTCACCTTGCGGGCTGCAGCCTTGGCAGACGCAGCGGCCCCTTCACGGACTGCTGTTGCCGTTGGTGTTGTTGTTGGCGCTGTTGTTCTTGTTGGATGAGAGGAATTTTCGAGACAGAGGCGCGCTGCTGCTGCTGCTGCTGCTGCCGCAGCAGCAACAAAGGGGTGGCTGCTGGGGGTAGGCTGCTGGCTGACGCTGGAGCGGCGAGGGGGGAAGAGGGGGGTAAGTGAACGCTCGTACTGAGGAACTCCACGGGAGTTAGAAGGTGCTGCAGAAAAGCCGCCGAAGCAGCCAGCACAGGAGAGAGAGGAGACCCTCTAGCAGGCACGAAGAGAAGGCAAAGTTAAGCAAATGTTGTTGCTGCTGCTGCTGTCATTGCAACCGCAGCAGGAAACGCAAGCAGGGGGCTCTAGGGTCGTCTGCAGACTATGGCGAAAAGGCGGCAATCTTGAATTTCCCCGCTGTCGAGCGTCTGCAGCAGGCAGTCCCCCTGAAGATTCCTTGAAGTTTGTGGCGAATTAAAATGTTTCTTGATGCCGAATAACGGCATAAGTGTGCGCGACGGGAGGTTCCTTCATGACGGGGTTCGTTTTCGTACAGAATCGATACGGGGGGGGCCCCCTCCTCCGTACATACACCCGGCGTACCCGGGTGTATACACGCGGGGACTGGGGAGGGGGGCCCCCCGTATCGATTCTGTTGGACTGGGGTACCAAGTGGCGCTGCTCGCGTTTTCAGGGGCAATTTAGATGCAATTTAGAATTTTTGGTGTATATGGAACGTCTTTAACAGCACCCTCTCCCCCTCCCCCCTGTGTGTGCAGCGCTTGGGTTCGGCGGCTATGCGAAGTAAGCCAGCAGCAGCACTAGCAGCAGGGAGCTCAGACAGAGGTATCGAGACTGTGTTGAGCAGATGCTGCCGCAGGACAGAAAGACGCTATACAGCTAGCCCGTGAGCATAACGGGCAAGGCGCTATGCTTGCCGGCTTGTGTATTGTGTAATATGCGGCTTCTGCATTATCCGGAGTGAGCGGCAGGCACGCGAAGATCTGTTCCTATGAAATGCGAAGCCGTGGCGAAGGCGGCCTTTCCCCCCTCCCCCCACCGTCAACAGCAGCAGCAGCAGTAGCAGTAGTCGTACCGAAAGCACGAGCAACAGCAGCATTTGCCGCTATTGCTGGTGCTTTTGATGCTTTACGCGAGGCAGGATAGATGGCGTGTTTGGAACCGCCGATTCTTCGGAGTGTATCGGTTCGCTGTGTTGGAGACAGTTTCCAAGCAGCAGCAGGAGCCGCATCCAGATGGAGGGGTACCTACAGCAGTTTTGCACATTTGCATCGTTCACCTTCTGCGTCTGCTGCAGTCCGCTTGGGGAAAAACGACACTAGCCGAGAGCGCCTCTCGAGCAGCAGCTACCGAGAACCTCAAAATACCACCAACACCTCCCATGAGGGCAGCTGCAGCAGCAACACCATCAGCAGCAACAGCAACAACAACAACCCCGACAAAAGTGCAGGATCAGCACGATGGCATCCGTTCTTAGCTCCTCGAAGCGACTGCGCAAGTTTCTTTCAAAGAGAGGGGCTTCTCGAGCGGCTGCTCCCTCTCGCAGCAGCAGCGGCAGCACCACTTAAACCGGATGCTGCAGAAGAACTTAGCGCAGCTGCAGAAACAACAGCTGCTGCTGCTGCTGCAAGTGTCGTTACAGCCCGGGAAGAGAAGGCTCTTGCAGCGGCAGCTGGATATTCTGTTGGTCGGTTTGCGGCATTTGCTGCTGCTGCTGCTCCTGCAATTGAAGCTACGGAGGCTGCCTTGCACCAAATCCTCGAGGTGACTCCGAGGGGTGCTCAGCAGCAACGGCAACAGCAAGCGGAGGGGGCATGCAGGGAAAAGCAGCAGCAAGGCAGGAGCCTACAGCACGAGAGGCATGCCTTGGTCGCCTTGCAGAAGCAGCAGCAGTTCCCCGATCTTCATCTTCACCCCGACTTGACTGCAGCTGCCCTGACTGCAGCAGCCGTAGCAGCAAATGCCGCGGCGCACATTCCAGTAGATACTCTTGGAGGCTTCGCGTATTACTGCCGTCCGTCACTTTTTGTTCAAGAGGCTGTCATTCTCTGCCGCCGACCTGTGCCGTCATTACAACAGCAGCAAAAACAACCGCTATCACAGCAGCAGCAAAAACAACCGTTATCACAGCAGCAACAGCAGCAACAGCCGCAAAAACAAGCGTTATCACAGCAGCAGCAGCAACTGCAGCAGCAAGAGGAGGAAAAAGAGCACTTTGAGTCGCTGAGAGATCTGCTGCAGCAGCAAGCAGAGGTCTTGCAGCTGCCGCTAGAATGCCAAGAAGAAGCGGTTGCGCTGCTGCTGGAGGGAGAGGAGCAGATTCTTGACTTGGGGGTATGGATGCTCAATCAGAGGAAGCACCATCAAAGCGATCGCCATCGAAATGATCACCGGCAGCAACAAGACGCGACACTGCCAGTGCTCCGCAGCATCAGAGTTTGGGGGCATGCAGAGGGCTTGGTTGGCGTTTCTATCGATCCGAAGGGAACCGATCGTCCGATTCTCCTTCTGCGAACTAGCAGCAAATCTTGTGGCTCAGAAAGCTCCTTGAGAGGTGAATTTCCTCATAAAAGCTCCATCTATAGCGCTTCCGATGCGGCAGATACGCCGCTGCTGCTTTCTCCTTGGGAATGGTTCCCCGCTGCGCCTCCTCTTTTAGATATCGCTGCATTCGAATTCGACGTAGAAGCACCGGCAGGAGTCTGCGATGGAGCAGGAGTATCAAGAGGAGCAGCAACAGGAGTATCAAGAGGAGCAGCAACAAGCTTATCAACAGCAACAGGAGCAACAGCAGGAGCAACAGCAGGAGCAACAGCAGGATTATCAACAGCAACAGGAGTATCAACAGGAGTATCAACAGGAGCAGCAACAGGAGCAGCAACACGAGTATCAAGAGCAGCAGCACATGGAGAGCCAACGGGAGCAGAGATCGCATCCGAACGACTCGACACGTCAGCTTCAGCAGCAGAGCTTATTTCCTCGACTGCTTCTACTTGGCATTCGACTGCGGCTCTGCAGCCGTTCCTGCTGTATGCGGCGGGGGTGGATGCACAGACCCTTGCTGCAGACAAAGTGTTGCGCTTTGTTTTCGAGCCGTCTCTCGAGACTGCGCCGGCATGCGAGACACGAACAGCTACAGCGATTCCAGGAGAGCCACAAGGAGCTTCCTCGCCGACCCTGGTGATGGGTGTGCTTACATCCACAGGGGAGACAGCCGCGCTAATCCGCAGAGTCTACCCCTTTGTGCTGGCGAAGAGAGAGCTGTTGCTTCACTCCGTGAGGAAGGGCTGCTTTGCCCCTTGAGCTGCTGTCGCTGCTGCTTCTGCTGCTTCTGCTGCTTCTGCTGCTTCTGCTGCTTCGCGTTATAGCACCTGGTGTCTGCGTCTTTGAACGAGGGCTGCTTTTAAGGTCTTGGTGACATGCTGCTGTCTACTGCATTTTTCTGCTTTCTTGTGTTGGTTAGGGCTGGTTTGGGCTGCTTGGTACTGCTCCCTCTGCGCTGCGTTCGTTGCGTTCGTGTTTTTGTTTCTGCGACTCCTGCCTGCGCAAGCGTTTCGGTGACTTCGATGTGCCCCCTTCCTCTGGTGTTAGTGTGTCTCTGCTGTCTGCTTGTGCATGTTTGTTGCTGTAAGCGCAAGTGCGTGGATAAGGGGGGGCTTCAATGGAGGCACTGCTGCTGCTGTTGCTTCATTCGCAGCAAGCTGCTGAGGGAGGCCGCAAGTTGCACTACGACGTGCGGCTTGGCAAGGATCGACGTTACCTCTTCTTCACCGCAACCAACCGGAGTTGTACCTACACTTGGGTGCAGCGGTAAGAGACGCAGAATCTTATGTTGTTACTTTGTGTGTACAGTGTATGTGTGGATGTGTTTGTGTATGGCGGCCTAAGAGCCTGTGGTGCTGTATAGACGCAGCGAAAGGCAAAGCTGCTTTGCAGTCACCGCGCTTGCATGTGCTGCCCTGCATGTCTTTGACGCTTGGTGCCTCCCCAGTCTTCTTCTATGGGTGGCCGCTGCTGCTTTTGGTGATGCTTTTGTTGATGCTCTTGCTCTTGTTGATGCTCTTGCTTTTGGTGATGCTTTTGTTAATGCTCTTGCTCTTGTTGATGCTCTTGCTTTTGTTGATGCTCTCGCTTTTGTTGATGCTCTTGCTGCTGCTCTTGCTTTTATTGATGCTCTTGCTTTTACTGATGCTTTTATTGATGCTCGTGGTTTTGTTGAAGCTCTTGCTTTTGTTGATGCTCTTGCTTTTGTTGAAGCTCTTGCTTTTGGTGATGCTCTTGCTGCTGCTCTTGCTTTTATTGATGCTCTTGCTTTTATTGATGCTTTTGTTGATGCTCTTGCTTTTGTTGAAGCTCTTGCTGCTGCTCTTGCTTTTATTGATGCCCTTGCTTTTATTGATGCTCTTGCTTTTATTGATGCTCTTGCTTTTATTGATGCTCTTGCTTTTATTGATGCTTTTGTTGATGCTCTTGGTTTTGTTGAAGCTCTTGGTTTTGTTGATGCTCTTGCTTTTGGTGATGCTTTTGTTGATGCTCTTGCTTTTGGTGATGCTCTTGCTGCTGCTCTTGCTTTTATTGATGCTCTTGCTTTTATTGATGCTCTTGCTTTTATTGATGCTCTTATTGATGCTCTTGCTTTTGTTGAAGCTCTTGCTTTTGTTGAAGCTCTTGCTTTTGGTGATGCTCTTGCTGCTGCTCTTGCTTTTGGTGATGCTCTTGCTTTTGTTGAAGCTCTTGCTGTTGTTGATGCTCTTGCTGCTGCTGCTGCAGGGCAGGAGACACTCGCGGGAAGCCACGGCTGCTGTTTGGTGGAAATCCGCACTTCTTTGAGTCTGGGTAAGAACTGCTCAGCATCTGCACCGCCTCACGTCGCACTCAGGCTGTAGAGGCAGGAGCGCTTGCTTTCACACGGCCTTAGAAGAGGCTGAGGAAGCGCTTCCTTGCATCGTGGCTGTCTGGAACGTTTCCCTGCAGGTGCAAGCTCGTGTATTTCTTCTTGTGTGGACCGGAGGGTCGTTTTCGCTGCTACGCGCTGCTGCATCGGGTGCTTGACGCGATCCTCGATGCATTAGCACCAGCAGAAGCGGCTGCTGCGAGTAAGGATGCTCGTGTGGCCAGTGCCGCAACTGCTGTTGGGATCTCTACAATTCGGCTGCAGGAGCCTCACGTGTGTCTCCGCTCGCCACAGTCGCAGAATCTGACACCCCTGCGGCTGCCGCTGTTGCTGTTGCATTCGGAGGAGGACATGAGAGTGCGCGATGCCGATGTAATGCATCAGTGCATCGTTGTCTATGGGCAGCGATCGGCTGCCCGCAGTGTTCTCCTTGTCATAAAAACTCCCACTGCAGACGCGGTAGACGTTGCAACGGCTCGGGCAGACGTGGCATGCCTTCAGCAGCACAAGCAGCAGCAGCACAAGCAGCAGCAGCACAAGCAGCAGCAGGGGTATCTGTCGCGGCTCTTGGAGGAGCCGCTGCTCTCCAATGCTGCAATTGAGGCTGCCGATGCTGCAGGCATTGCAGCAATCGAAGATGCAGCAGCAGCAGCTGCTGCTGTCATCGACGCGCCACTGCCTCTTGGAGGGACGGGTTTGCTGACTGCTGCAGCGAATGCGGACGCGCATGCGGACTCTGTGCGGATGCTACTGCAGACGCCGCTGCATCCCGCGTTGTCTGTACACCTGGATGTCCCCTCCTGCCGCTTGTCTGTGCACCAGCAGCAACACGTTGTGTTGCTTGGACAGGAACGCCTGCAGCGCATTCGCGAAGCGTGCGCCAAGCTTGCAGCTGCAGCACGCCCAGAAGACTCTTCTTCGCAAAGCGCATGCACTGCCGTCCGCAGGCACAAATGGCATGTTGAAGGGATGTCGGGGTGGTTGAAGGAATCGTGCAACGCGTGGCGACATCGCCAGAAGGCACGGCTGTGGGCCGTGCATGCGTTTGCTTCGCGGTTCGCCGTTGAAGTGCTGTATACGCCGTCTCGGGACGGACTGCTTCACATCCCCCTGACACTTGTTGCTCGTAGAGAGACTGTTGCATGCTTTCAGCAGCGGAGGGCACCCCCGTTGTCGTTACGTCTCGCCGGCAACGCCAGTACTGCCACGGGAAGCAGCCTCGCAAGCAACGAATGCGACGGCCTTCTCGCGCTTCCTTTTACGCCTTCCCTACTGCATCGACCTTTGCCTGCAGGTTCCGCTGCTCGACCCCTTTTGCTTCAAGTGTATGGAGCTTACAAGGAGCCGCTGGCTGCTTCCTTTGATGCTGGTGCTGCCCTGTTGCTGCAAAACGGCTGGATTCTGGCATTTGCACACGTCAGAGGCGGGGGGGAAACACCGCTCGAAGGCGAAGCCGAGGGGAGGGGGCACAGGAGAAGGCAGGCAGCTCAGGATCTTGTAGACATCCTCTCCTTTTTGCAAGGTTCAGGTGTGAGTCATCCTAAGGCGACAGCCGTAAAGGCTACATCGGCAGGGGCTGTTGCCGCTGCTGCGCTGCTCCTCGCGGGTAGAAGATGCGCGGCACTGTCTTCCTCACAGCAGCTTTCTACCCAGCAGAAGCACCGGCCGTGGATGGAAAGAGAAGCTATGGTGCGTTGCCTGCTCCTAGAAAACGGATTCATCGACGTGTTGTCAGCGATGGAAGATCCTCTGCTGCCTCTCACGCAACTCGAGGCTGAGGAGTGGGGCACCCTCGAGAATCAGAGCAGCAGCACCTCTGCAGCAGCATGGAGAGATGCCGCAACGGCGGGAGGCGTAGGAAAAACGACGACGAGAAGCATCACGTGGGAAGAAGAGCATGACACTTGCAGCGAAGCTACAGACCCTTGGCGTGTATGGTCAGCTGTGGCGAAGGAAGAAGCTGCTGACGCGCGCTGCAGCATTGCCGCCTATTGTTGCTATGAAACTTTGCAGAAACTGCACCCGCAAGTCGGCGAAACAGCGGCGCTACCATCTCCCTTCCCGTCGGTGCTGCTGACAACATCCCTCACAGATTCGCGAACGCCTCCTTGGCACGCCGCTAAACTCGCAGCTCACCTCAATCGCCTCCAGCAACAAACGCCACAGGCTCGAGGGCAGCAGCCCGCAGGCGCAGCAGACGTGCATTTGCGGTGTCTCGTCAGCGGATCTGGTCACTACGGGCACATGGACGGGCAGAAACACACGAACAAAGTTGCTGAAGATATCTGCTTCCTACTCTCGAGAATCCCTCACGACTGGTTTCACCACACGCGAGGCTGAAGACACCCCAGGTGCCGCGGCAGGGCAGGGAGACGTAGGATCGCCACTGGAAGGGAGCACCTGAGTCTTTGAGGCTTTCGGCGACTTCGAACCTTTGCCTTTCGTTTGCTTCTCTGCTTGCTGTCACTTTGCTGCAGTTTTTGCCTGTCTCACTTTTTGCAGCCGTTGGTTGCCGTGTTTATTCGTGAACGCTGAAGAGAAAAAGCCCTCAGTGGGAGCAAGAACTCTCTGCCCTGTCCTCATGTGCAGTCGCCCTAAATGCACGACCCTCGAGCTGCTTACAGTTGCTCATAGATTCCCACGGATAACCACAGTTGCATGCATATATATAGCTGCAGATACAACCGGCTGCAGGCTTCCGCTACTGAAAGTCTACACAGCCCAGTTAAAAAGCTGCTTGCACGACGCGTCTAGCTGCCTCCAGCTACGCTCAGTCACAGCCACAGGTCCGCGCAGTTTCAACGAGAAGAACGCTTCCTTGGAATCAAAATAGCTCCAGGCACAAGAGGTTGCAACGCTCCTCGTGGACGTTCTACAAGGATTCGGTAAAACTCTCTGAGGCCACCTTCGGCAGGTGCTTGGCCTTAAAGCAGATGCAAAGCTTACTATATCGGGCTTGAGTGTTCTTCCCAAGAAACTCCCCTTGCAACCTTCCCTTTCACTAAAGAGCTCCGGCATGAGGGTAGATAAAACGCAGAATGTGCGCTTTGGCACCCGCTTGCCACTCCATACCTTCACGTTTAGTTGAATACTTCACACAGTACATACAACAGGCTGACATCTCATACATAATAGGCTGATCACCAATTATATTTCAGATATACAGCTTGTGCAATAGAAAGTGCTCAAATAAAATATATTGACTAAATTAAGAAAATAGTTGCGCCTTCAGCTACTTTCGTCGCGTGTTATGTATAGCTTCACGCACCAACGGCTTACTAACTGACAACCCTGCACTCTCAGACTCCATCAGGGTCTCTTGCCCTTAATACGGTTTAAGTGCAAATAAATGCGCTCCCGAATAGTAATGTTAAACATCGAGCAGATAAGAAAGTGTGGTATCATTTGGCTGCTTGCCGCGGAAGCGGCATTGACGCCAACTATGCAAATGGGTAGGCTTTAATCCCTGAGCCTAATATTGCATTGCTGGCAACAGTGCACGCACGGACCAGCTTCGTTGGAAGGACAGTATTTGACAGCACTGATTCGTATCTAGTAGCAAAGACTCTTGTGAGTGCTGCTGGTGTCGTGAACTCTCAGGTATGCAACAGCCGGTCCAGTGAGCCTTGCAGCACACAAGTTCAGATCAATCACGAAGGGGTATTCGTAGAGCGTGTCCTTTCAGTTTCCGCAAAACCAAAAAACAAGCCGATAGATCCCCTCATGAGATAGGGTTCGCAAGAGTTTTGAAAAGTTTGGGTAGTGTATTCGTCGGGTTGGGGTATTCCACACCCTCTCGCATAGCCTGCATTGGAGACCCTTGTTATCCCACCATGCTAAGGAGGCTCTGTTTAGCACTGAAGCTTGACAGTTGGCACCGCTTAAACAGGTAGTCGTTAGAGGCCTCGATGTATGGACAGAGGCACGACGATATTACAGTAGTTGCCTGACCAGAGCTGCGGCGCTTAATGAGTCCATAGCTGAAGCCCATAGGGTGTTTTATCGCCTCTAAGGCTCGTAAACCTACCGAGTAAAGGAGAATAGGTGGCACAACATTCGCAGCTTACGCCTCCGCATCTATCCTCTCATCTTTCAACCACTCCACACAGCACACACCCACCTGCTGCAAACGTGGCTGTAGGAACCAGCTACGCACTGGGCAGAGGAACTGTTCTTGCTGCATTGCAACATTCCAGGCGTTCAGAAGCAATGTGAACACGAAGTGCATAAAGTCAGTTGGCCATTAACGCGGGACAAACAGAAGGAAAGAGCCAGACCCTCGCATATGAAGGGTGGACGAGACGACTGCGGTGGTGCGCTATCGCTGTCGTCTGAGGGCTGAGATTTGTGAGCCTCCTACTATGAAGCAACGTCAAATAAGTAAGACGGATGAATGAATTTATAGTGTACACCAGCGCAGTAGTGCCTCTGCGTCCCATGAGCTATTCCTGTATGCGCCCACAGCTGGTAATGCGGGCTAAACTAGACTTTGGCATTTTAGACAATACTAGTGTTAGCTACTTGAGACTTGCTAACGAGTTGACTAATTGCTTTGTCTGTTCATGTAGCTTTTTACAGCAGAGTAGTGGTAGCTCGATACCACGCGACATCGTGTTGTGTATGTGGCAATAGATGTTATGTACAACTAACTGACAGGGCTCGGAGTTCTTAGAGGGTGCTGCGAAACGCAGCTTGCCTCTCCGTTTTCCTCCGTTCATATCGGGAACTCCGAGGGCAGCGGGCACGGGAAAGGGGCAGCCCGTATTCCGAAAACACTCACTTGCACTCTGTTACGCTTGTTACAAGCCTCGAGTCGACTGTATCCCTGAACAAACCTAACAAGCAGCTTTTCTGGTTGTGGCGCCACACATGGTTCGATGCAATTCTTCCTCGCCATCCACTGGCTGTGAATGCAAACGGATCTCCGGCTCCCGTACAGTAGCTGCCCACTTTGATCACATCTGTCCAGTTTGATTCAGATTCTTCGGCAATTTAGTAATCCGTTTTTGTTTGGCAACAAAACGGTGAAGAAAACCCTTTGGAATCCGAAGTTGACTGTGGCACAACGCCCCTTCGGACCGCAGAGGCAGGCCTGCGAGCTTACGTGAACATAGTAGCTACACAGCTGGTAGAAATGTACAATTTTGTTAGTAAAATCAACTTGAATGCTTTGATAAGAGTTTGCTAGCCAGAAAAGCGTGGCGGCCTAAGTATGGGCAAAAACTCGAAGATTTCAGTAGCCAGTAGGATAGGTTGCTCGCAGACTCCACGCCACATTAAACAAGTGCTCCTTGCGGCATGCTTACAAAGACACTAAATACTTCACGTATTTTTTAATTTACGTACAGTAACCAGGCCTGCCTGCGGGGCTTGCTACAGGTCAAATCTTTAAAGGCCGTGACGTATTGTTTTATGCCAAGGTGAGCTAAACAACAAGTTTTGCGAGAACTGATTACACTGAAGCGCACACATTTGTATGCCGAAAATTATGAAGCTTAAATTTGCAACAATTGCACTGTGGACGAACAGCTACTTCATCAATTGTTGATCTCGGGTCAACCCGAAGGGTTTCGTCTGGTAGTCACAGGCTGAGCAGCAACTCTGTGATTGAACAGCCAACCAATAGGATCTGTAAACATAGAAAGCAGCTTGACGTATCAGGAGCAAATAACTGCATCTCTGTTGTGTTTAGCTGAGAGGCAGAGGGTCAAGTCGAGATTCATAACCTATGGACTCCAGGGCTGAGTAAGCCAGCCACGGCCTACAGTCTAGGGTGGATGAGACAAGAAATTTATAGGGAATCCGCACTCGAAGGCAGCTACAGACAGCAAATTCAGGTTGCATCTGCCTTCGCTGCGTGGAATTGGGTCACACAATTGGAACATGCAAGTGCACTCAGGAGGCCAAAGAAGTTGAGCAACGGTAGGGGCAGGCTACTTGGTAAGTCAAAGACGATACATCACCAGAGCGGCACGCTCCCCACGCAGGGTGCGACAACGTGAAGGTAGCTTCAGAGGATGGATCCACAGTTGCCCAACCACGTTTGGATTGTGCACTAATACAACTTGGCATTCAGGGTTTAGAACTGATGATGTCACTTGACACTCGCTGTGGATTAGTCAAACGTGAAAACGGCGCAGAAGTGCAATCTGTCGGTTCACTCGCTGGCGCAGTCATTTGACACGAGTCTGCTGGCAGGCAGCACCATGTACGAATCAACAAGGCCACGGCGGCTGTATGACACTTCAGCTCGTAGTTGGGTCGTAGGAGCATGATTCGTGACTTAATATTGAACCACTATACCATGACTAAACCTCAGATGTGCCAGAGGTGACGCAGTGGATGGCGTACATGCGGCCACAGCTGCGTACTGTGATGGTCAGGGGGCCACAAAACGCTAAGCAAAACTTTTTCCTGACCTGCTCAACAGCATTCAGCTCATCTCTGGCGAGGCCAATAAAGTGGGTGCCAAGCACACCACTAAGAAAGGATAGTTTTCAACATGTGTTCGGCCTAATTGGAGCTGAAGCGGGTCCTTTATCAGGTAATAAATGAATTTTGAGTCAAGAAACGCGTCAATAGGCAATCGCAAAGGACGAGTTTGGGGATGGATCAAATAATGACGAGCTGCCAGCAGGCTGGCTACGTGCTGGCCGTCAGAGTATGCATCTAATCCGTGGATCAGCCCCAAGCTGTGCCCAGCAATCTCAGAAACCTCCAACGCACGAAGAGAAGATTGGAAGGCAGGCTTATGAAATGTTGAGCCAGCAAGGTGTAGATTTCGACCATCGCTGTTGAGCATACCTGATGTTGAGTTGAGAAGGATAGAAGGTGGCGCATGCGTGTTACCTTGCAGTTTCAAACAGGATTAACCTGAACCAGAAATTATGCCGGATTGTTCAACGTGCTAAACGAAACAACGGTGTATCTGACAGAGGCCTTCCTACAAAGCACAAAATGCGTCCCACTCCCGCACTCGCGGACATTATGCCTGCATGCTATTTAGACTTTTAAGTGCCCCAACGGAACTGCAGCGACAGGTTAGTCAACATTTTAACAAACGTGTCAAGAAGTGCTGGATTCCCGTTTACATGGACGCTGCTTTAGTATTTATCCGAAACGTTCAAAGGCAGCTGGAACACCTAAGGCAGGGGCTTTAGCTGTTGCCAGCCAACGCGGCATGTGAAGGCACCCGTACGTTTGTCTTCCCTAAGAGCAATTGTGTCTTCAAAAAGTAATGTTTTGGGTACACCAATTGAAACCGAGCTCGTAAAACTTGGAGCGGTTAGAGCATGCTTCTACTTTTTCGCCCCGGCGAAACGGCTAAAACTTCTTAGTACTTTAGATTGCAATCCTGGGTGTGCTAGGAGCGCTGCACACTTGACTGAGCTACTAAAGAAAACGCCGTCCGCAGCTTGAACAGATGAGGCTAGTGTTGCAGCAAGGGCGCTTAGTAGCTGGTACTAGCGCTGCCCCATTGTGAGCGCTATTTCGTCCTGAAAATCGACGCCAGTGACGTAGCGGTGGGTGCTATCCTGTTCCGAGAAGATACAGCCTTTCAAACATTAATTTTTTGGTTTTTGATTTCATGGCTTTGACGAACCGAGCAGCGCTTTCGAGTGCGGGGAAAGAAACTACGTGGTATGGTGGGAATTACGATATGCCGGAACTACATAAGTGGGCGTCGTTCTGCCGCCTAAACAGACAATCAGTATTTTACGTGCGTCACAACCAGTTTTCCTAGCTCTGATAACCGCGGAAGCGTTTGCTGGCCTTAGTGCCTGCGGCAGTAGGACTGTACACTGAAGCATTCTAGGGGTATCTCCACGTGTTTGCCAGTGCACTCACGCAATGCTCCAGCAAGTCACTTTTGTGCATCACATGTTTTTTCCTGTGGCGAATCACGGTTCCTACTGCACTTGTGTGCATCATATGCTGTTGATACCCATGGATTCTTTACCACCGCCGAAATTGTGAGTACCGAAAAGGTTGAGGAACCACCACGTTGTGGATGAGCTGCTATGGTTTAGAACAGAATGGGGACTCCGTCTTTTGTACATTCCGATTTCGCCTCATTGTGCCATCTTGCGGAGAGTACATGATCATGTTCTTTTGGGCCATTGTATGACTCACACTACAGTGGAAAGGATCTCACGCCCTCTCTGGTGGCTTAGGGCGCATTCCGCGTCACAGGAGTATAAACTGTTTTGCCCAGAAACTGTCTGTAGATGAAGCCGCACAGACGTCTATCCAAATTTTTCAGAAAGCCTACAGGCTTCTGAAACCATTTGTGCTAATCAGACTCAGGACCTTTATTGTTGGACTGAGTAAAGGTCAGAGCAGCATCTACGCCGTGGTAGACAGATTCGGCAAATATTCCCATTTCGTCCCTTGCGCAGCTATATCACGGCTCAATAATTCGCCCAGATATGCTTAACATTCTTTCACAAGCCTTACAAGTTATCCAGAAGTACTCTTCCGGACAGGCTTGTAAAATTCGTTTGTGCGTTCTGGCTTGCCTTTTAGGGCCCGCCTACGGCTGATTCATTTTATGACCACGGCAAACCATCGTAAGCAACTGGACAAACAGAGTGCACTAATAACAGTCTTCCACAGCATTCGTGACTATATACTTACACAAATCCACCTGCGTGTGCTTGATTCTCTCCCGTGTCGCTCTCCCACAACCCTGTTTTGCAGTGGGGAGCACCTCTATCATCCGGGCCTCTACCTGGTGGTCCACGGTCACCAACCACCCATTGCGCTGGAGGGATGCTGGAAAATATATGGTTACAGCACGTATTTTACGATCAAGACTTGGGGGAGACAAGCACCTGATTGTGATAAAGGGCGGCCCGCTTTCTTTCGAGGTGAGGGCATTGGTCTAAGTGTATCGGCAGCACCTCAGTGTTGCCGATACACGTAGACCAAGACGTTGGCCACCAGATACTTGAAACCATTTGCGAATTCTCCTCGAACCGATGCACTTTCTGACTACTAATTCCACTCAAAGCTGAAGGAACCATAGAACTATTAATATCGGCTTCGTAAAGAGGTTTTTGAACATTTGGAATGATCTGCGGACTTTGCAGCGCAGGCGAATGACCCAAGTGAAGGCGGAGGGCCTACACAGCGGTTGAAGTGCTGGAATCTAGTGCAGAGGAGACAAACGATGGGGTTCCCAGTGACACAGTGAGGGAAAAGCAAACATAAGTGATCGAAGGAGAAGCAGTGTTGTGATTCTACGCCAGGAAACTTTGTCCCTCTATGGTTTACAACACCGATGGCCTTGGACAGTATTCCTCATGGTCCTTGGCAACTGTCCTTCTCTCGCGCTTGTTTTGCCTGAAGTACCTCTCTTCACATGTGGTATTGATTCAACAGGTTTAGATTATTATGGAAAAAGTGCTCTACACTTATATGTATTCCCGGGCGCACTGACTCTGAAATCGGCTAAGATGCTTGCGCCGGCTGCACCAAAATGCTAAAGTTGCTCCGAGTCATGAAGACGCTGCTGACCCAGTGCGCTTCCTAGAAGCCCCTAGACCTTGTACTTGTGTGCTGCTGCCTTGTAGTATGAGGGTAAAACATATCAGCACTCCGACGTCAGCGAGAGGTCGCGCCGCCGGGGACGGTTGAATTTGGTCCATTGCACACTCTTGCCTAGTGCTTGCGCTTTCCTCCCGAAAACTTCTCTTCATCGGTCGGTGGACATGTCGCAGTTATCATGCGCACTAGGGGCTTCTGCTTGCCTGGAGACTGACGATAGGGGGAACTCCTCAGCCGTCCTGAAGGCAGTTGGCCTCGACGCAGGGGTGCATAACGTGGGGCATGTGCACGAATTAGGGGAGGAAGATGTAGCGGGTCAAGCTGCACTTCGCTACTTGCGGTAAGTAGGCATATCGAATTCAAATTTCTATATGATTGACCAATTGGTTTGTGCGTCAATGCATCTTATTTACTGCAGAGTACCTCCAAGTCGACAATGTTGTGTATGTGTTTTCTAGATGCTACTCGCAAGAAGGTGTGAAGGGCTTAAAAAGGTAAAAGGCTTAGATAATTAAGCTGTACCTAGCCCAGCTGTCCATTTCCCTCCCTCATGTCGGTAGCAGAGGGGCGCAGGCATAGGAAGAGGGGAACTGCTTTTACGAACGACAAGCTTGTATAGCGTCTGATCGGGTTTGGAGTTCAGTGTATCCCTACAAGGGCCTTGAAAAAAGCGCTACACTTTATCTGCCTTTTAGTTCTCAGGCATTCCGCATGGAGGGCGAGAGCGAGGGTGGGTCTTGCTGCATCCGCTAACAGCTTCGAGCATTACAACCAGTTGCACATTGCATCTAGTGCAGAGGGAGGCAACGCTGGTTTCTGTGGTATTGAGCTAACTGTGGTCTAAATCGTATGGCAATTGAAATTGCAAAGATAAAAAAACGTTTTTGGCTAATTCCTGTGAAGAGTAAAACCAGTGCAGTAGAAAATGCAAAAATGAAGCCTAGCCCTCCACACGAAGGATTGCCTGACACAGTGCTACGGCGAGGTAGCATGTGTGGTGCTATGCAAATTACATTCCAGCGGCTGAGATGGTCTCCTCATGGTGTCGAATGAATTGAGACGCAATAGAGCTCTAACCACCACGGTATTCCCTGGTAACCTTGATCTCCATAGAACCATCGTTTCATTCTGGCTAGGCTATGGCAGCCTGCAGTCGAAGAAGTGCTGCGCCAAAGAAAAATTTTTTACATACAACTTGATTGATGTACAAGAATGCAGGCACGAATTTGACGAGAGACGTGCATAGCTTACTTCACCAGGGGCCAGCGGCATGCGTCGAGTCTGTCGATGTGCCTGCTGTTGTAGGCCATGTGGTTCGACTAGGTGCACGGGATGGTGAACCGGTCTACCGAAATCGAGCCACGTTGCTAAGGCCTTTTTTGGTTCTCGCGCACAACAGTGGTCTTCGAATGTTGTCGATCTTGTTAAAGTATGGAGGTGCCTTCATACTAATGTAGCTGACGTTTGGTGTTGTCTCAGATCCATTCGATTTACAAGTGGACCCAAACAGCAGGCGGATGACAGGTGTAGAGCCAGCCACGCGAACGTTTAATATGCTAAGCTCGTGCGTTATGAAGTCAAGGGCGCATTAGATAGGAATGACTATTTAAACAGCTTGACGAACCTCAGCCTTGGATATCAAAGGAATAGGTGAACGTGATGGCTACAGCTGAAAACTCAGCTTCCTTGGTTGCCTCTGAATGCCACTAAAACGTTCAGTACTCAGTGGCTCCAGCATTTATCCCTTTATCCTCATCGACCTAGTAACAGCAAAGTTCCGATTATCGCATCGTCTCGTTGCTTTGGAGCTCACAATCATTAATCCGAAGGTGTGAATTAAATTTGAATCAAGATTCAATCAAATACAGAAATGATTCTAGAATCCTTTCTTTCCGCTTAAGGCTGTGCGAGGAGATTTTGCGGCATTTGCCAACAGTGTAAATGCCGAGTTCGTCTGTTGGATGCATATTGAGTTTGGGTAGTAAAGTTCTTCGTGTCCAGCTGTCTCTGTTTAGGCGGAAACCAGTGGTCCCATTATCACCACAACGGTGAATTGTACTCCAGCAACGGTACCTGTGTGTCTAGGATTCTGCTTCCGTTCAGCGTATGCGCTTTTGTTCTACTTGTAGCGCCCTTCAACAGGAGAAAACCATTTGAGTTTCCACCATTCGCCTTCAATTAATGGTGCCGGCGTGCCGGAACGCGACTAAAGGGGAGGTTTACTGCCACATTTCGTGTAAGAAACTAGTAGGTATCATGCAAGGGAGGGGAGACAGTGTCTCTCTAAACTAGGAAGTCACATATGGAATGCCAAGGTACTCTTGGAGAGTTATTGCTTCGCTAGCTAGGAGTATGCGCTGCATCTTTTAGCTGTCCCTGAATTCGCTTCAAGATAGGTTTAACTTCATTTCCGTAAACTCTACAAAGTGCGTCTGTGTACTACGCTTACGTTTGCGAATGATGAAGTCACTTGCACCTTGTCTGACTTTCCTTTCACTCAGGGAGAAACCCTGCGAGGTGGCTGCAGAAAGTAATGGACGCTCTGAAAAGGACACGTAAACAATGTTTTCTCAAAGGTTTTGAGGGTGCCATGACGTTGAATGTCTCTTGGTGAACAGACATGAGGGCTAACTCCAAAGAGCTAATTAAAGCTATTGAGTTCACTTTGTGCAATGCCACGGGGAATTGCTCTCAGCATGAAGATCTTTGCTGTGGTTCATTGATGTGCTTGTGGGGATGTGAGAAACGTCTGGCTGAAGAATCAAGTACACTGCTATTTTGAGAGCGAGTCCACCCTAAAAAGGCTTAACGGGCGCGTAGCTAGAACGCTGAGCGGCACTTTGTTTCAATGGCCACTACACTGAATATTAATAATTACGGGTTTGGCAAGTGTTAAATGGCTCTCTTGGTCAGTCTTATACGCAGTGAGCTGTAGAGTATAGCTAGCTCCATGACATAAGAGTCCATGCTGTATCCTCCTGCGTTAGTTGCTACCTGCAGCTGCGTGGGACTGCTCAGAGTGCGCTGGGTGTGCAGCAATGTGCGAGCTCGGAACCCTTCTCGCCTCATGCTGAGATCATGAAGGTTAGGGACACAGCGAGTGAGAGAGTCCCTTGCAATGACACGCAGTAACTTTTTGCCAAGTTTGCATGGCGTATGGGGCGAAGTATCGATAGAGACTCTACGAGGCGGGTTACACGTGGGAAACAACTGATCATGGTGCGGTTGCACCAGCCTTGTTGTGGAGATGAGCGAGATCATTTCCTATTGGTCCCGATTCAAAAGTCATCCGTAAGCATTTCTCTGCCCTTTGTTGTGCAGAGGCACAACGTGCAAGCATACGGAGACGACGTGCGGACCCTGCCTGCGGCCGTTTCACCGCACACGTCCCGTGATGCTGACCGCTTTGCAATTCCCATGAATAAATAAAGGATAATTAAGGCTCTTTGAAACCCCAATTCATGTGGGTTGGAGCGGAAGACTATTGTGCAAGTGCAGGTGGGGATGCCCGTGTCCACAACATGGATCTTTTTGTTGGACTTCCAAACGGGGACTAGCAGTCCCATAGAAGGGGTATTACATGAAGCATATGTTGCTTCATAAATATGCAAAGTCTGGATGCTCCAGAAAGGGGGCAGACACATACATATCTTACATGCGCACGCCTGCCAACTCCCCTGTACATACACATGCCAGCCAGAACTGCTCACCTACCCCTCGAGGCGCCTTCGGCTCATGAGGAAACCTCGGCACTCCCTGGGAGTACAGTTCTTAAAAGGGCTCAAGCAGCATCAGAAATACTTTAAAGCCTTTTAAATAGATACCCCACAAGCCACTGTAAACTGTAGACGTTCAAGTCAGCAAGGACACCACGGAGAGGCTTGTACCGCCCCCTCACGGCAGCCCCGGTAAGGGTCTCCTCTTGCTCGGCATCCCCTTGAGCGTAACAAGTGGAGCGCTAAATAAACTCTAAATTCCTCATCTTTAGCATTTACGCCAAAGGCAAAAGGCTTCCTTGTCCGGAAAAGCCCTCCGAAAGGGATATATTTGTATTTGCTGCAGTGTACATACACGCACCGGAGGCGGCGCTCAGCGACACAGCCTAGTACAATACCAAGGTCATATAAACATACTCCGAGTGCTGCTGCTGCTGCTGCTGGTGTTGCTGCATGGGCTCTCGCTCAACGACCGCCTCAACTTCTCCTCAGAGGCAGCCATTTCTGTTTATCGGGGTGTTGTATCGCGATATATCCCTCAGGCTGCAACGGCAGCGTGGCATCGCACGGATCCGTTCCCAGACTCCCCCGGGCGCTACTGCCACTGGCCATCCCGCTGCTCCGTAGCAACCGCATCAACTTGCAACGAAAACTTCTGATTCTCGTTCCAAGTTGTTCGCCGCATGCCCGATTTCTTTGGTAAGCTGATTGATACTCCTCGAACGGCGGGAGCTCCGCAGCAAGGCAAGCCTCGTGCTCCCGACTCCTCTGCCGTTCCTGAGGCTCCTCACCAGTTGCTGTAGCCGTTGGTGCTGCTGCCACAGAAGGGGCTCCCCAGCAGCCGCATCTACTCCGCATTCACTTTCCCTCTCTGCAAATTCTAGACCTTCCATCCCCTCGCTCGCTACGGGTGGCCCCTAGTATACATATATATATATATATGTACACCTTCGCCCTTCTGCTTCCCCCATCGCTCGCGCCGAATCCAGCCTTACAGCCAGCGATCAGGCAAGTGCGGAGACGCTTCTGCCACGACAGCAGCACCGCTCCCGTGGGCGCTGCACCGTCTCAGAAGACAGCGCAGCTCCCCTGAAGACGCTCAGAGAGCAGCTTGCTACTACTCCTACTACCTACCTACATACCTACCTACTTGACAGCGGCTCCGAACGCCTCCTTGGCTGCTTTCCTCCCCTCTCTCCCGTCCGTCATCCCTAACCGAGCTCACCGAAGCGCCTCATTTTCGCACTGCGCCAGAAGGCCACCACGCAGCCAGACGCACACGCGCTTCGAGGAAATTTGCGTGGCGTGAAGAAGATTGACAGCACTTTTCAGAATTTCGCGTCTTTTTGTATGGGGGCTGCCTTCCTCCTTCACTGACCCGGGGCGCCCACCAACTGCAAGGGGTTTGCACCCGGGTCAGTCTCTGTCTGTCTCTTTTTTTTTTTCTCTCTCTCTCTATATATCCATCATCGCCTTTCCTCTGCGTGATCTCCTTCCTCTCTACTAGAGGGTATTTTCTCGTTCCTCCTCCGCCTTTCAAAAAAGAGAGAGAAAAGGAGAGAAAACGAGAAAAAGAGAAAAAAACGACAGAAAGGGAGAGAAAAATAGGGAAGAGACCGTGGCATTGCTGTAGCCGTGTCATTACACCTTCTTTTCCTGTTTACCCGATTAGCCTCTTGCTTTCTGCAGAGGAGGGGCACCCCAGAGGCAAGAAGGAGGGACGTCTTATGCATACACAAACACGAAATCTGTGCTCTGTCTGTCTGTCTGTCTGTGTATCTGTCTGTGTATCTGTGTGTCTTTCTGTCGGTCTGTTTCTCTGTCTGTCTGTATGCCTCGAAAGAATCCGAGGACTGCCCTTATGAACAACGAGCATGAGTCTCGTCAAGGCAGAAGCGACAGCAGAAAGTGCTCGGATAGCAGCCCCGGCAGCTCGACCTGCTGCCAGCGCAGCGTCTGCTGCTGCTGCTGCTGAGCCCTCTGCGCTGGCAGAGGCACAGCCTCCTGCTCCTCCCTCCTCTGCAGCAACAGCCTTCTGGCTCGCTAGCAGCAGCAGGAGCAGCAGCGGGAGCATGCCTGACAACAATACAACCACCACCTCTACCAGCAGCTGCGTGAATGGCTGCAGCACTCTGGATTTCTCTCTCCTTCAAGAATTTCAGCAACAAGTGCTGGATGTGACAGAGGGCATCCAACAGCAACAGCACCAGCAGCAGGGTCACTTGCTGCCCCCTCTCACGCTCCCGCTGCATGCTGGCAGCCGGAGCACCTCGAGAGAATCTGAGGAGCCTTCTTCCCCAGCAGCAAGTGCAGTCAGCGCGTCTTGTGCAGCCTCCGAGGCTGCGGCAGCAAGCGATCCTGCAGGCAACGCACTGCTTACCGTGGTCAAGAAAGACATTCCTAAAGACCGTAACACCAAGAAAAACCGTACTCAACAGCAGCAGCCTCAACAGCAGCAGCCTCAACAACAGCAGCCTCAACAACAGCAGCAACAACAAAAACACCAGCAGCCTCAACAACAACAGCAGCTGCTGAAACAGTGTGTGCCCCTCGGGTGCCTTCCGCCGATGCAGCCTTTCGAAGACGAGGCGCAGCAGGTCGTCTGCCGCAGTCTTTCCTCCTTCTCGCTTTCTGGAGAGAGCAGTAACACGAGTGCTAGTAGCCCCCTGCAGCAGCGCGGACTAGCGGGCTTGCGCACTGCTGTAGGCACCGCACAGCCGTTGCCAGCAACGACGACATCATCATCAGCTGCTGCTGCTGCTGCCATTGCGTGCTCCTCGCCTGCCTTCCCCAAGAGCAGCGCGGTCAGCTCGCTGCCGCACATTCCTGCCAAGACTGACGATCCAGCGCTGCACATACACCCCCTACAGCAGCAGCAGCAGCAGCAGCAGCAGCAAATGCTGCTCCTGGGGTCACCCTCTCTCCCGGAAGCTCTGCAGCAGCAGCAGCAGCAACAGAGGCGCCCGGGGGGGCGTGTATTCGTGGGAAATATACCCCCAGGCATATCGCGCCATGTGCTGCTGGCGGCTGCAACAGCAGCAGGCCCTGTCGGTACACTCGATTACCAGCCGCAGTCAGGGCTTTGGGCATTTGCGTATATTGGATTCGAGACTGCAGACGCTGCAGACCGCGCTGTACAGCATTTCCACGGGAGAAGAATATTTTCGGTGACTTGCACACTTGCGGTCGTTGCTTGCCGATGGTCCTCCCCGCTTGCGCTGCCAGCCAGCACAACTCGACTCATGGCGCCTCGCGTTTCTTGTGCCTCGTCTTCCGACGATGCCTACACCCCCCTCACGTCCTGTAACCTCGGCTGGCCATGCCTCATGCTTACCTTCTTTCATTCTGGAGTGCTGAGATCTGTGGGTTGCTCATGAGTGCAATACGTATGTGTACATACGTGGACATGTACATTTATGTACATGCATGGATATGGCCCTTAAACATGCGTGGACATGCGTTGTGCCTGTATAGACACCTGAATCGTTGCAACACTGTCGAACGGATCCTCTGTCTCCTGACCTCGTCTTATGAAGCCGCTTCTGTTCTGTCTTTGAAACTCAATAAGGAATGCGGTTTTGCCCACACCCCAATAATTCCGCTTCCCCCTGTCTGTGGTGCGTTGCCGGCCTTTGTCATGCGCAGCCGGCTCCCCCGCATGCGCTAGTGGCTTGCAGGGCAGCCGAAGACTTCCCTCTAACGCGAATGCCACTCACGCGCATGGAGCTTTTCTGCATCAACGGAGAAGGCCCCCCAGCTGCAGGCGCCAGCACCAGCAGCAGCAGCTCCTCGGGTGCTCTGATGCTTTCAACTGCTACCGAGGACGAAGACAAGGGAAGAAGCAGATGCAGCACAAGCAAGAGCATAAGCAGTGGAGGCACCTCCCCCGGACCTAACCGGGCGCTGCTGCAGCAGGAGCTGCAGGAGCGACTGCAGCAGGTACAGAGGCACCGCAAGCAGCAGCAACAGCTCTTGCAGCATCAACGCGTGATTCGCTCTCTCACCAAGGGGGGCAACACGGAGGGGCTGGTGGTCCTTAAAGGCGGCATCTGCGTCATCGATGCGCAGGCAGTTGCAGAACAAACGAGGAAAACGTCATTCGTCCTTCTTAAGGATGGACCTCCCGGTAAAACCTTGAAGGGGGGCCTTCTTCTCGCTTTGTTGAATGTGTGTGGCGTTATAAAGCTTTCAAATTGCATGTGGGCTCTGTAGGCTTCAAATTGCATGTGGCGTTTTAATAAGCTTCAAAGTTGCATGTGACCTTTTAATAAGCTTTGGAATTGCGTGTATAGAGTTTTAAGCTTTCAGATTGCATGTGTCCTTTATAAGCTTTTAGAATGCATGTGGCGCTGTAAAGCTCAGAAATTGCGTGTGGCATTTGTGCGCTGTTGTATAGGGGCAAATCTTTTCCTTTATGGCATCCCGGCTCGCTGGAAAGAGCTGGAGTTGATGCGTCTAGTAGGGCCTTTTGGACACGTTGTTGGCATCCGTGTGCCGTTTGCTGCGCCCGATAAGAATGTTTCGGCAAGCAGTGGTGGGGGTAGCGGGTGTCAGCTGATGAGTTGCAGTGAGAGCCGTCTGTTGGCGCAGAGCTGCACGTACAGCAGAGGGTTTGCATTTGCCTCTTTTGACGGCACTGACGCCGCGCTCGCCGCTTTTAGAGCCCTAGCTGACAAGGTCGTTGAAGGGAGGAAGCTGCGGATACAGCTGAAGAACGGAGAGGAGCATCTGCTGCCTTCATCCCTTCAGCACCTTGCTGTCCGATCTCCAGCCGCGGCAGCTGCAGCTGCAGCTGCAGCTGCATGTACAAGCGGCAACAACATGTCTGCTACACATGGGGTGTTTGCCGCGGCTGCTGCTGCTGCAGCTGCTGCTGTGGGCAGACAGACTGCATTGCGCGATGAACAGTGGACACAGGGGCCGATGTCGGCGGCTGCTGCTGCCGCTGCTGCAGCAGCGCTTGCTGCTGCTGGTAGAGACCCCTCTGTTGCCCTTATGCTGCTGCTGCAGCAACAGGAGCAGCAGCAGCAGCAGAGCAGCAACTCTCCCGAGGCGGAGGCAGCAGCAGCGGCTTTACAGCCGTTCGCGCCACAGTCCGACTCGTGGGGGGGGTTGTCTTCCATTGACCGCTTGCAGCAGCATCAACACCAACAGCAGCAACAGCAGTACGTGCCAGCGCTCCCTTCAAGTGAAAGCCTCAGCAGCTCGCTCGCGATTACCACATCGGATCTTCTCCAAAGTCTCAGCCCCCCTTCTAGCTCAGGATACATCTCGAGCGGCTTGGAGCAGCGGCAGCTGCAGCAGGACCATGTGCAGCGGCAAGAGCAGCTCCTGCAGCAAGAAATTCTGCAGCAGCAAGGGCACATGCTGCAGCAGGAGCAGCAGCTGTTGCACCACGGGCAGCTGCTGCAGGGTGCCGCCTGTCAGAAAGAGGCGTTGCTGCCAGATCACGCGCAGCAACCCGAGCAGCAGCAGCATTTGCAGCAGCAGCATTTGCAGCAGCAGCATTTGCAGCAGCAGCATTTGCAGCAGCAGCATTTGCAGCAGCAGCAGAGGTCTCGTCAGGAGCAGCAACGCCTGCTGCAGGAACATCAACTGGGAATACAGCTTCAACAGTTGCTGCAGGAGCAGCAGCAGCAACTGCTGCTCGATCTGCAGCTGCAACAGCAGCACTTGCAGCAGCAGCACTTGCAGCAGCAGCAGCAGCAACGCCTTCAGTCGCTCCCCCGCGATGCCTTGTCGAGGTCCGCTTCAGGAATAGACGGCTTAGCTGCCTCGCACGGTGTGGGGCGCTCTTACAATCCAAGTTTAGATTTCTTGTCAAGGGGGGAACCTCAGCTGACTGAGCAGCTGAGCCTTCAACCCCAGCAGCAGCAGCACGGGCTGCTGCAGTCTGCCTTGCATGACCAGGAGCTTCACCAGCAGGTGTCTGAACAGCAGCAGGAAAAGCAGCAGCAGCAGGACAAGCAGCAACAGCAGTCTGATTTCCGGCATATCAATGAGCATGACTTTGCGTTTGCCGCTGCAGCGCTCGCCGAGCTGGGGAGGAAGGGTTTCAGAGGCAGCACTGACATGATGTCTTCACCAACAGGCCGCTGTGTAAGGGGCTTAAAGGGAGGGAAGACGCATGTGGAACCTGATCCTGCTAGCAGCTGGAGCGACAGGGGAGTTGCAGCTGCACCAGTGGCTTCTGCTGGAGTGTCAGTACAACCTATCAGCAGCCCTACAGCCCCCGTCACAGAGAGCCTCCCTTCGGGGGCAGGCTTCATCGCAGTCTCTTCTCCCCTCCCGGTGCCTCGCCGCTTGGCAAGCGCAAACTCCATGGACCTCCCGCATTCCCCAGTCTCGCCTGTCGATGAGCTTCGCCGCTACCAGCAACAACAGCAGCAACAACAGCAACACTTGCAGCAAGAACAGCAACACTTGCAGCAACAGTTGCAGCAACAGTTGCAGCAACAACAGCAACAGTTGCAGCATGGATGTGAACACTTTACGGGAGCCTCTAGCTTCCTTCGCTCGGAGGCAACGCCTGATTCGGCTGGTGCAAGGGCACCTTCGGCAGTTCGGCGTGTTAGAAGAAACTATATCGAGCAGCAGCAGCAGCAAGGTGTGGCTGCTGCTGCTCCTGCGACAGGCCTGAGCTTCCCTCGCCCTTCGCCTTCAGTATCAGCGGATCGGCATCAGCAGACGCAGCAGCTGGAGCTGGAGGCTTCTGAAGACTATCTGCGGATGTCTGCCTTGTCTATGCGAAACGCATCGGAGGGTCTTGTGTCGCTCGCTGCGTTGACTGTGCCCTCTGCTGCAGCATCTGTTGGCGCGCACACCTCCAGAGGTTTCTCGGCTGCTGCCACGTCCACGCCATCAACTACGTGCTCTGTTGGTTCGTCCTCGGGTGTTGGCAGTCACGCATCGACTAAGCAACAGCTGCAGCACTTGCAGCAACAACATGTGCAGCAGCAACAGGTGCAGCAACAACAGGTGCAGCAGCCCTTGCAGCAGCAGCAAGGGGAGCACTGGATGATGCAGGAAATGCTCCGCATGCAGAAGGAGATCGAGGCGCTCAAGGCGGAGCTCCGCTTGAAGGACGAGGATTCCCATGACGGCAACATGTGCAGCAGCAGCAAAAGCCATGGCGTATGTGAAGAGCTGGCAGTCGATAGAAAGGGGCACAAACACCTCACGAGCAGCACCAGGGGGCATGGCGATTTTTCCGGGGGCACCCCTACTGCCTCGCAGGCGTCCAGCAGCAACACCAACGGCAGAGATCCACACGGCCGCTTAACATCCGCAGCCGTAGTAGCCGCCGCAGCTGCAGCTGCCGCGTCTGCAGCGGGGGAGACTCTCAAGGGAGGGAAGGGAACTCCCAAGTCATCAAGGGCTGTCACCCTGCAGCGTTGCAGCCGTGTTACACGCAGCAGCGGCAGCAACGGCGGCAACAACAGCAGCAGTGTCAGTGGCGTCCCCTTGGTGCAGAACGGTAATAATGCGACATCGCTCGTCGGACTCACTTCAGACACCCCAACGGAGGTAAACTCGCCTTTCTTTTCCTGCGCTCCGCGCGTTTGCTCTCATCTTTTCTTCTGTTGGAGCGGCGGCAGCACTGCAGGCGCTTTCGATGCAGACTTTTTCGCATTGCAAGTGTCGCCGTGCTTGCGTGTTTTGTGCAGTCGTCGCGGCCGTCAACTCCGTCTGCCCGGGCTTCATTGCGAGGTTGGCTCTAGAGAGGGAACATCCGTTTCTGTAAAGCCTCTGGTGCTTGAAGAGCTCACGCCAACGAGGAGACTATCGACATAAGCGCTTTCCTACGATCCTTGCGGGAGAGGATGCCTCTTGGAATTTTTCTTGGACGGGCTGTCTGCCTCTCGGATATACTCGCAGGGAAAAGAGACAGAGTGCCGACAGTACCGAGGGCTCAGAGCCTTGCTGCGTGCAATGTGTGCTGCCTCTCCGGTTTTTCCCTTTGAGAAAGCAGCGGCGGAGAGAAGCGCAGCAGCAGCATGCAGTGCGCCGTTTTTTTCTGCAACCTTGTTTGTTTCCTTCCCCAAGCCGTTGGGAAGACGTCGCTGCGCAGGCAGCACTGGAGGTAGAAGCAGCAGCGTACAAGTTGTAGCGCATGTAGCGAGCGTTTCAGCTGCTCCACCAGTCAGAGGGGCAGGTGCATGGGCTTGAGCCTCTACCCCTTCGCGTTCCGTGCCTCACCGCACCAGCAGCAACTGCAGCAGTGCCTTGAGGTTTCAGGTTGCTCCATGCGCAGGAATCACGTGCATGCGGCAGAGAGTGGCGATTACCGTTGCGCTTCTCTCCTTAGAACTAAATGCAGTTTCGCATTGTAAATCCTCGCCTGGCTTGGCTTAGCAAGAGTGATACGGCAGCAATGGAGGCAGCAAGGGCATCTGCTGCCTTCCTGCAGCAGATGCCGTCACTGCAGTCCATCCTTCCCTTTTGCTGCCTGTGTGTCCTTTAGCTCCTCCTGTACTCCCTCGTCCTCGCTCATGCAAACGCATGCATCAGCTGCATGCACTTTAGGGGCCGCTATATTCACACACATTGTGTAGTGTGCGGCCGGCGGCCGACAGTCCCGCGGAACACAGCTGGCAGCTCTGCCTGCCTCCTCAGCATGCGCTCATGATGCGCGGTTCGAGTCTATGTATAGCCTGTGTTTTGGGTGTATATGCAGCCTCTGCGCGCATTTGTGGGGTTGCATGCGGCAAGGGCTAGCCCTCAATTGGGGTTGTAGGCATCCTGTTCAAGCGTGATTTGCTTTTCTTGAGGGCTGTCCACGTGTTTTTCCTTCCTCGCTGCAATCGCAAGTAGTTTCCCCATGCATGCAGTTTTCGCATGTGCATTTGGTGCAACGGGGGCCGCCTGCAGTACTGCTGCTTTAGGAGCAGTTGGTGCAGTGCTTTCAAGCCCCTTATTTTCTCCATTAAATTTGCTGGTATCACAGCGGGAGCCCAAGTATATCACACCCCATCGCCTCTTTCTCCCCCTCTCCGCATCTGCCTTACCCCTCTTTCCCCTTCAGCGCTCCCATTTCCGCATCGCACGCGGCCTTCTCCCCCTCCAGACAACAGGTTATCGTCATCGTTACAACGCAAGGCGAGCGCATCGCCTTCAGTTCGGACGCCCCCTGTCCTTGTCTCTTTGTTCTGATCCGCTCTGGCGCTGACAACTCCAGCAGTCGCAGCAGCAGCGGGCAAAGAGAGGGGAGGGAAGAGAAGCTCCTCCCCCCTCTCCTTGCGGAAATTTGTGCAGGGTACCCCTTGGACGCGTCTTCGCAGGTCCAGGTGTGCGCGTCCGTCTGTGCATGCGTGTGTGTGAGTGTGAGTGCGAATGTGGAGGTGTCTCTGCTCCTACCTCTTCGTTGCGTCGCGGGTACATGCATATTCATTTGCAATAGGTAATATCGTAATCATTATTGTGCGTCTCCTGGTATCTATCTGCCCTCTTGTAGATATGTAGGTGGAGGCACGTGGCAGTCTTGGGGGCTGCACACGCAAACGCGAACATTCTGACCTCGCTCTGCGCATCACGTGTTTTAGCTGCAGTTTTACTCCATGCATACCTATACAATGGACTGTACTTATGTAACTTTTCTCCCTAGGAGCCCTAAAGACAAAAAGCTTCCTCATACTTTTCTTTTAACCCATATGACATCGCGTCGGATTAGAGCAAGAGGGAGGACCACCTTCCTGCGCCTTCTGTAGAGACCCCTTTCTCATCGCTTGCTCCTCAGATAATCACGTCCATGCCTTGCGTTCGCCGCCGCATTTACCGGTGCTGCCCCCACTTTTGAGCAGTACCCATTCGAGAGTTTTTTCTAGCAAAAACCCGCTAGACAAAGTGCAACTGGAGGCACTGCTGCCGTTAAGCGGAGTCTCTTCTCCTCTCACTGCCGTGATGCCCACCGCTGGGGATGGTGCGCATACTGCTGCTGCTGCCTAGCGGATGCAGAGCTCTCTCTCTCTCTGAACGGCGTCAATGCATCCTAGCAGTCAAACAAGCAGCAGCAAACCCGTCATGTCTCGCCGCTTCCGACACGTGCACTCTGCGCTTTCACCTGCTCGTTCTGTATGCGCCTGCTGTTCTGTGCTGGGTGTTTCGCTGCCTCGCTCACAGTTCGCTCTCTCTCTCTTCTTGCAGTGCTGTGTCTCGGTCACTATGTCTACCCTCTCGCTCTGCGGCGGCAGTGCGTTTCGTGTGAGTCTGTTACTGCGCTTGTTCCAGTGTCGCTCGCTTTTCGTTAGCTTCATTGGCTTTTAGATATTCAATGCCACCTCCCTCGTTGTCTCTTCCCTTTGCTGTGAAAAAAACCCAACAAAGGTCTCTAGGCAAGCCTTCACAGCTGTCTTGGAGCCTCTGTCCGCATTCTCCCTCAGAGCCCCTTGGCAGCCGGAAGAGAAACAATGGCCTTCTTAAGAAGAGCGCATCCGCATTCTCCTCACCGTAGACAGCAGCTGCTGCTGGTACACATGGGGCAGCTTTCCGGTGCTCCTACGTGCAGAGACGCGGTGTAAACAGAGACAATACATGTCTTGCCTCGAACAGATCTGTTAGCCGTTTAGTGGTGGAAACAGGATTAGTAGAAGCAGTAGGCGTAGTGGCAGTAGAGGTGCAGATAGATTTTGTCGATATGGATAGGTATGCATGCATGCTGCTGAGGTGTACATTTACATGTCGCACATGCAGGTTTCCGCACATACTTCCCTATAGGCATGTTCATACGTCTCTCTCTGTCTCTCTCTCTCTCTCTCCAAATACATGTGGGGGAGTACATCACGTGAATACACGAGGCCGAAGATACATAAATATATATATATATATATGTGTATTGGGATGGACATACATATCCACAGCTCCATACACATATGAGTTGGATACTTCCATAGATATAGAGACATAGATACATACATGGAGAAACGTATAGATACATGCTCCTACACACGCGAGTAGGCGTCGCGGCCGAAATATATATATGTATATATATTCCCGAGTGAGTAAGCAAGTGTATAGAAGGCTATAAAGAAACAGCACACGCAAACATGGAGATGCATATTCACGTTAAGGAGCCATAAAAAGACGAAACAGAGAAAAATATGGGCCTCTACGTACATACACCCTGAACGTTGCAGCGCGAACCGCACAAGCATAAACCAAGAATGAGTATCAAACGGCGAAGCATGGAAAAAACGGGTTTGCATAAGACCTGCAGACAGTCTTGCTGCTGCTGCTGTTGCTCTTGGTTTGCTGCTGCTGATGAAGTCGCCGCAGCTGCTGCTGCGGCGGATGCTAGGACTGCCTTGTTGGCATATCCTCGAGATAGACGCACACTCCTCTAGTAATACGGTACACTAGCCATAAGACCTGCACTGTGCGGTTTTTCTGTGACTCTTGTCGCAGCAGCTCCCGCCGCTGTGGATGCGACAGTGCCCCCTGCTGTTTTTTCGGAGAGCAGCAGCAGCAGCTGCTGCAGCAATTCGGTCGTATTGTCGTGGGAAGACGGAACAGAAGGCGTGTAAAGCATCTGCAGCAGGTGCGAGACACTCGAACGCATGCGCAAGTCTTTTGTGTGGTCTTTACCGCAAGTGGCAAAGCACCCCCGCTGAACGTGGGAGCGTGGAGCGATCTGCCTTGGAATGCAAGTTTCATGAAGAAAGAAGGACGCGATGGGCTGTTGCGTCCAAATCTCATTCAGCTGTGCAACTGATGATGGTGAGAGCACACACTTACACAGAGAGGAAGAGAGAGAGAGTCGAACACACGCATGCAAATTCATTTCCCTCGTACATCGACGACAGCACACACCTGGGAAAGGCTTTGAGGGGCCGAAGGCTGCAGCAATTGGTGAAGCGGTTGCGGCTGCTGCTGCTGCTGCGAGTGATGATGGTGCTGCTGCATCTGCATCTGCATTTGCATCTGCTGCTGTTGCTGCTGCCTTTGACTTGAACCGCCTTCCTCCAAGGCATGTTGCACCAAAGCCGTAGCAAACTCTAAGAGCTCAGGACTACTCTGGGGGCCCCCTGTCTTAAGAGTCTTGGGGGGCCCCCCGGAAAGCTGCTGCTGCTGCTGCTGCGAAACACCAGACGGCTGTGGAGGTAGCATGTCTGCAGCATCGGCTTTTGCAGCAAGCGACAGTGCAGTTCTGCTGCTGCCGTCCATACTCGCCAATCGCTGACTCCCCTGGTTGCTCAAAAGATCGCCAAAGGACCGCTGAAAGAGTCGCAGACACGGCGGCACGCAAATCACACGAAATGAAAAGCAGCGGAACCAGTCGCATGCCGCCTCCCTTCCCCCTCCCCCACCTCTTGGCAGCCAAGATCGTTGTTTTCGAAGTGAACGGATCTCACCCCCCTCAGCTTCTCCTGCGAGCCGTCTGTTGTCTCCGCATCTTCGCCAGCAACACCCATATACCCGTGCTGTTGCGTCTGCTCGGAGCCGCTGCGCAGCCAATGGGCGTGCTGCTGCTGCTGCTGCTGCTGCTGCTGCTGCTGCTGCTGTCGCAGCATCATCTGTTGACTCGCTGGAGAGGCAAGCAAGAAAGACGCGTCGAGCTGCTGCCGTCTCTGTCGGTCCTGCTTTAGCTGGTGCTGCTCTTGCTGCAACAGTTGCGGGTGATTCTGCTGCAGGAGCAGCTGCTGATGCTGATCAAGCTGCTGCTGCTGTTGCTGCTGCTGCTGCATGTTTGCTGCCTCTTGCAGCAAGAGACTGGCCAGCTGGAAGCGCTGCTGCACCAGCTGACAAGCTGGAGGATCGGCCTTCTGTGACTGCTGCTGTTGCTGCTGCTGTTGCTGCTGCTGCAGCATACTGCGTTGGTGCTGCAGCAGCGTAGGCTGTTGCTGCATCTTTATCTGCTGGAAAGCTGCCGCTGCGTCTTGTTGCTGCAGCATCCAGTTTGTCGAACTGGGCACCGCTGCAGCAGCCTCCATCCACCCCGAGTCGTGCTGCTGCTGCTGTGGCTGCTGCTGCTGCTGCTGTCGCTGCTGCATGATCGAGCAAAGCATCCCCAAGGGACCTAGCTGATCTACGCTGTTGCTACCACCTCCAGCAGCAGCTGCAGCAGCACTTACGGCTCCTCCTAGCTGCTGCTGCAGCGCATGCAGAGATCCCTGATCAGCTTTCCCAGTGGCAAAGCGTCGCATCTGCTGCTGCTGCTGCTGCTGCTGCTGCTGGCTTTGAGACGGCGAACTCGAGGGCTGTGCAGAAACACGGCCTGTACGGAGATCCTGCAACAGTTCCCCCACCAAGCAACACACGATACAGCCATTGATATCTATACACACCTATCGACATACGCAAGCACACATCTTACATATATAGCTGTAAATATTATAAATGCACAAACGCACATAAAGATTCAGATTTATGCGCACACAGATTTATATATATATATATATATATATATATATGTAGGTAGAACATACACGTAAACATGGACAAGCACATACTCTAACACACATAAATGTATACACACACATACACATACACATACATGTACATGCACAAATATACACATACACCTATACAAACATACATGTACATGCACAAATATACATACATACATGTACATGCACAAATATACATACATACATGTACATGCACAAATATACATACACATACACATACACATACATGTACCTGCACAAAAACGAATACCTACACTTCGACAGAGAGATGCCCGTATACGCCAGCCAGTACAATAAGAAAGGGTTGGGGGCACTTCGCAGGAGGTTTCTGCAAGAGAGGTGGTGGAATAGTAGTCGTGGTTTATCGATTTGTGCGCTGTTTGGAGGAAGCAAGACATTCTCTGGAGCGACGCGCATGTGGGGTGGTCAAGCGTAGAAAGACGTGCGTCGCGCTCTCCAGCAAGGGATCAAAGTACATATCTAAAGAGGTTTTTCGTCATCCAACCCTCCCCTCGCACCACAGCGGGCAGGCGCATGGAGGGAAGGCTTGCTGAAAGTGCCTACCTGCTTCAGCTTAGCCGCAACAAGCTTGTGCAGCTCCTCAAGCGTCGGCTCTGAAGAACTCGCCACGAACGCTTCATAGGAAGCGGGGGAGATCGGCTCAACGGTTGCGCTGTTGAAGCCGTGATGCGCAGCAAGCTCCTCAAGCGCAGCCTCCGATGAACTCGTAGTACCCTGCGGAGAATCTCCTAGCTCAGCTGGGCAGCTAAGACTTGGCAAGAAAGGATGCGCTAGAGGCGTTGTCATCACAGACGCAGTGCCTGCGGCAGCAGAAGCTGAATATCCCGCAGTAAAGCTGTTGGCGTGAGTGACGCCTCCCGCCACTGAAGCGCCTCCAGCCATCAATCCTGTCTTTTTAAACTGAACCTTTAGAGTGAAACCCATAACCTGTGCATGCAGCAAATACAGCAAGCAAAAAATGAAAAATGAAAAAAAAACGCGCGCACATGTCGTTAGGAACGCTGGCACTTGCCCACATATTAGCATGCCCCCACAAGAGGCAGCACAACAGAACAGCCTAAATCGTGTTGCTGCCGTAGTAGTTGGTGCTGCTGTTGCTGTTGCTGGTGATGCAGCTGCTGTTGCTGCTGTAGCAGTTGCTGCGGTAGTAGTTGGTGCTGCTGTTGCTGCTGTAGTAGTTGGTGCTGTAGTAGTTGGTGATGCTGTTGGTGATGCTGCTGTTGCTGTTGCTGTAGTAGTTGGTGATGCTGTTGTTGCTGCTGTTGCTGCAGTAGTTGGTGATGCTGTTGTTGCTGTTGCTGTAGTAGTTGGTGATGCTGTTGTTGTTGCTGTTGCTGTAGTAGTTGGTGATGCTGTTGTTGCTGTTGCTGCAGTAGTTGATGCTGCTGCTGTTGCTGCAGTAGTTGGTGATGCTGCTGCTGTTGCCTCCGCGTGCAGAAAGCCTCTCATCCTGCGGCTGTGGAGCAGGCCCTCTGTGTTGCGGTGTCTTGACACCCCGCCTTGGCTGTATCGCGATCGTCTTCATGCCCCTTTTGCGAGCGCTCCGTCGTCCCTTTTACTCTCTAAATCCTCTCCCAAAACAGCACCGTGAGTACCACCACTACTACTACCACTACTACTACCAGCCGTATTGAGGGGGGGAGCCGTCAGCCTACCTGTAAAAGTCTTCGTTTCTCGACAACCTCAAAGGCTGCGTCGAGAGTGCTAAGCTGCACGAAGGCGTGTTTTTCGTGATACTCCACCTGCAGCAGGGGCCGGAACGCACCTTACAAGACGAATGACAGCATGAGTATTTCCGTAAAATCGAACGAAAGACACACTTTTCCCGTAATCAGTCAGAGAGGAGCAGCGTTCTCAACACTCGTGGAGAGCATCAAGGGTACCCTCCCGCTAGAACATGCCCCCGTGGCGAGAGAGGACTGCAAGGGGAGCGAGCAGCAAGGCTGTCTCTATGGAGCACAGCGCAAGCGAATGAACACAGAGACACTCCATCCGACTATTTTGACGAAACGCAGCCGCAGCGAAGTAGCGTGAAAGCCGCAGCTGGAAGCGGCGAAAAGAAGCGGCGTAAACAGACAGACATACGTTCTCAACGGTGCCTCTGGTAAGGAGTCTTTGAATCGCAGCACTGAGAAGCTGCGCGTTGCATGCGAGCGGCAAATTCGAGACATAAATACTGCGGCCGAAGGCAGAGTCAGGACGAGACCGTTCCTCAGTAGATCTCCCATGGAAGTTGCCACTCAAAGTGCTCGAAGGAGTGCGCTCGCGCAAAGGCAAAGCCAGAGATAAGGCACGTTCAAGAGGTTCGCGGCAGCCCTGAGGCAAAGAATGTGAGGACAGACAGACAGGTTGTCTTGTTATCCATGCATGCATGTATGTATGTATGCATGTATGTATGTACACGTGTATGTATGTATGTTTGTATGTATGTATGTATGTATGCATGCATGCATGTATGTACACGTGTATGTATATATGTATGTATGTATATATGTATGTATACATGTATATATGTATGTATGTATGTATGAGAAGGAGGAGAAGACGCAGTGCGAGCGCTGGCAGACGCGGGGAGGGGGGTGGAGAATAGAAACGACGTCTATGGGCTGCCCGTCATCGAGAATCTCCGACAGAAGCATCAGCAGGCAGCTGCGGCAGCTGGCGAACAAGCGCGGAGCTAGCGAGAGTGATACTAGGCAGACGGGGAATCAGCGCAAGGCAGGAAGAAGCCACGTTTTCATGAGCATTTTTCTACCCGGAGAGAGACGGCCTTTAGCGCGACGCCACGCAACAGCCCCCCAAGTCAAGCAGTGCTCACACTGCAGCAGCTGCCAGCAAGCGTTCGTTGAAATAGCATACCTTGATGCAAACCGTAATGGAAATACCAGGATGATACTTTAGGCAGAAACGGCAGCGAAGGGGGCAGTCCTCTCCCCTGCATCGCGCAGCTCGCCACAGCAGAAAGCGACGTGCAGACAGCCATGGAAGCGGAATGGCTAGCTGGCGACAGCTGTCTGTACAGCATTGCAGCGACAGGACCCCCGCTGGCTGGCGCCTTTATCTAGGGGGCGAGCAGAAGAGCGAAAAGCCTTTTTCTCGACACAAAGCTCAGGAGGAGGAGGAAGAGGAGCAGCAGAGGCAGCGCGACACAGAGACAAGGCACAGCTCTCCCGTCGACGTCGCTGAATCTGCTGCTTGACACGGCTGTGTGGTGTCGTAGAGGCGGCGAAAGAGCACTTGCCTGTGCGAAGCTCTGTGGCAGTTTGGACAGACGAATTCTCCGTGGGGGCAGCTTGGCATGCGGTGACTTCGCGAGTCGCAGCTCAAGCAAAGGCGGCCTGAGCACAGAGTTGCGGAGAGAGCAGCACCGAGAGAGCAGCGCCTTCGCGCGCAGGAAGGCAGAAAAGCATTGCTTTTGTCGCAAACGTTTGCTTGCGCACAGGAGGGGGGAGACGGGGAAAGAGTTCTCTGAACAACGACACGAGTGGCTGCTTCACGCGCAAGTCTTTGAAAGCAGCGATGGCAAAAGCGAAACACACAGCGCGGAGGTGCGAGAACCATCAGCCGACCAGCAAGACAACAGACAGAGAGAGAGACAGCCAAACATCCTCTTCCTCCCCCTTTATTCGAAAGAAAAGAGCCTCGGCAGCCTTCGCAGCAAAGGGCGTCTGAGCCGCAGGATTTCGATGCACAGCAGTCGCCTCTTAGGCAAAAAAACGCACCCTTCGAATACGCTTCCAGCATCTCGAAGCGCGTGAGAGTCAACGGTCTTGCCTCTGGCTGCGCTAAGACGGCTGCTGCTGCTGCGGCAAGACCGTCTCGCTGATGCATCGCCGCTTCTTGCTGCTGTTGCTGCTCCAAGTGAAAGGAGAGAGAGGCAGGAGCAGAGCAGTAGCTCTGCAGCAGGATGGCTGCCTTCCTCGAGTCTCCTTCCGTCCAGCTGCTGCTCAAGTTGCTGATCGCATTGCTGCTGGTGTTTGCGCCGCTGCTGTTCGTTACAGTCCCTTCGGATCCAGGGAGTGCTCCACTTAGCGTCGAGCTATCGCCAATCTCGCGAGGCAGGCTCAAGGGAGTCTCTGCGGCACCCTTCATCTTGACGCCGCTCGTCACAGTGGGCTGCGCTCGGAGGTTGCTACTGCTAGCAGTGCTGAAAGTCTGCTGCTGCTGTTGTTGTTGCTGCTGCTGCTGCTGTTGCTGCTGCTGTGTGACGCTTTCTGCTGTCTTAGACACGTCCCCACTAATACCGCCGTTGTTGTTGCTAGTGTTGTTGTTGCTGCTGCTAGTGTTGCTACTACTAGTGCTACCGTTGCTACTACTACTGTTGCTGCTACTGCTGCTGCTGCTGTTGCTGCTGGTCTTAGAAACCTTCACACCGGCAGCCTGTGCCTTCGTCTTGAGAGCAGACTGCTTCCCAACTGCCCCTGTCTGTACACCCTGCTTTTTCGTTGTGCCCCCCTTTCCCTCTGGTGCTGCCTCAGCAGAAATTCCCGCTGCAGCAGCTTTCTTTGCGGCGACAGCAGACATTATAGCCGTGGTTGTTAGTGCTGCTCTCCCGGCAGCTCCCGCCGCTTCTGCACCGTTCTGCTGATGAACATCCACAGCTTGCTGCGCCTTTGACTCCTTCTCGAAATCTTTACCAGGAGAGGCTTGCCCATGCAAGGTTTCACTGGGGTACCCTTGCACCTGTTGCTTCTGCTTGTGCTGCTGCTTTGTCTGCTGCTGCTGCTGACTTTTCGAGGCAGTGGTGCCTGTTGCAACAGTCGTACTGCTGCTGCTGCTGCCTCCCTCAGTCTTTTCTTGGTGATCGTGGTGCTCCTCCTCCTGCTGCTGCTGCTGCAAGGGCACTTCCTCTTGCTGCCGCTGCTGCTCGCTTGCTACCTCTGCCTCCGTCCAGGTAGAGTTCACTACTCTCCCTCCCGCATGTGTTGCTTCCGGTGCTGTCGCTACAGAGGCTTTCTGCGGCAGTTGCTGCTGTTGCTGCCGCTCGCCTTGCGTTGTAGACAGTGCGTTGCCATCCATCTTGAAGTTCAATCCCATAGAATGTACCCTGCTGATCACGTGTAGCTACTACTCGCAGTTAAAATGCCACCCTTTGTAAGAAACCCTGTAGTAGAGGCCCCGAGGTGTACACACACCTCAGGCGGAGATGCCAACGGGAAAGGGGCTGCTTTGCTGTGCTAGCCAATTGCACTCTGCGCGCTTCGCAAAAGTGCCGAACGATCCAATATAACACTGCTGATAATGTTTTTCAGGAGATAGGAAAGAAGGGAGCCAAGGCACATTTAGTCATGCCTCTCCCATAAAGCATATCAGACACGATAATTTCACCTGGTGCTACTGACGCCTATAATATTGGCTACTTCTTCGCCTTCTACTGATGCTGCATCTCTTGTCGCACTGCTGCTGCTGGTGTTTCTTTTGTTTCTACTGCTGCTGCTCCTCTTGCTGCTGCCGCCGTGAAGCACCCTGGAAACCGATGGTATTACCTCCACACGCACATAAACACCTGACTCGAAAAAAGGCGTAGACAGATATGGCTACAAAGGAACAAACGGTAGATAGCTATGCAGCAAGCAGCAACGCCCTTAGTACGATGGGGGCTATTGCAGGTACATCCGTGCAAAAAACGACCCCCTGTGAGTGTGCTGTGTGCCTCTTAGAAAAGGCAAGATAGCCTCAAAAATGCTGGAATGGAATATTGGTCCAGGAAATATGCTGAAAGTCAGAGCACGCCAGATTGTGCTATGCCTAAGTAAAATAGAGACTTGGAGGAAAACAAAACAAGAGGTTTGTTTGCTCTCGAGGGGAGGAGGAGCGAAGGGCCGTCCACGCACTCGGGAGCAGCACAAGAGAAGTTCATAATATGAGAACTCTCTTGCTTACAATTCATTAAGATTCAACTTTATTTATTTTCCATTTCATGCACAGACAGGAGCACCGGAAGGATACCAGAGGCAGACCATCGGCAGCCGCTGCGCGGGTGGGACCTATCACTCGCTGGTGCGGTGACCTGTGCCTGTCTGCTAAGGTGGAGTGCCTGGTGCTGTTGTTTTCTCCGATGCTTAATATCTATTGCTTGAAATAAGAGAGTAAACCGCCAAAAACGGTGGTCGAACCCCACTAAAAGGCAAATATTGGGGCCTAAAATCATTTACGGTCATTTGCGTGCATGGACACCCCTAACCCACACAGACGCAGGCATAGGAGTATGGCTATAAGAGCCCTTGCTGATGCCTCCGCATTCCCACCAACTATAAATCCTCTCTAATTTTCCGTTTGTCTCGAATAAACAAAATGGTCACATGTTTACTGCAATTCCTCGGGGCCTCTTGACTCCTGCGGGGTTGGCAGTGCCAGAAGGTTCTCAAGCACGGCGAGCGACTGCTCTCGGGTAGGAAGAAGGAGAGGGGGAAGTACGCTCTATTCGGCGGCAAAAGCGAATTCAACCTTTTTATTCTCTTCGAGCGTGTTTTTACTAAGGCAATAGGGCTAGAGGTGCCTCTCAGACACACTTCCGTCCTGCAAGGGGTCACACACTACGGGCAGTGAGCAAAGAGGACTCTACCTGTTACGGGCAGGGGGAGTGACTGGGTGGGGGCTTTCACCGGAAAGGTTCGTGCTTGTATTGGATATCCTTTGTTTTTTTTCATTTTAGGATACCAAGCGAACTTTTGCGGGGTGTTCGGTTTGTTTGCCTGAAACACCTTAGGCCGTGAGGTGAAGGAATACAAGCAGGCAAGCACTCCAGTGCCAACCGCGCAGCAGCTGCCGACGCATGTGTGTGAGTCAATATGTGCGGCTGCTGGGATGACTAGCTGTTCAAGAGAAACTGGGAGCTCCTCTGCAATTCGTGGGAGTTGTGCCTCTTGTCGTGCTATCAGCTGCAGAGCGCAGCAGCACACGAGAACACCAGCGACAGCACCTCCTCTGGTATGGGTGTATCTTCGCAACGCAGGTTTTTGTGCAGAGCTTCAATGTGTGTCTTCTAGGATCACAAGTCTGGTTCATGTCTTTTGCCGTGCTTCCCTTCATCCCGTCTGCACCAGGCCCTTCGCAAGAGGCGCTGCTGCTGCCGCTTGAATTCCCCTCCCTCCCCCCCTCCCCGCTGCCGTTCTCCACAGTCTTAGCGAATCCCTCAAAAACTCCTAACTCATTCTGTGCACGATCGTCTCGCCTAGCATGCGCCTTCATTCATTCAACTTCCTACAGCGCTGCCTTATCCAGCGCTTCCTTTTTACCCCTCACGTCTAGCTTGAACTCCGCACCAACCCCCCTTTTGTTTGCCCCGTCCAGTAACCGTGTGATTTCGCCTGCTCTGACTCCGCTGGAAAAGTCACACAGAGGGAGGGAGGGAGAAGCTGTCTACAGCAGCCCTCCTAACAGCGCTCTACGCCATCTACCTTCCACCCAACTCCCCGTTCCCCCCCTCCTCCTGCGATCACTCCGCATACAGATTAAACGCGTTGTAGCTCACTGAACAAAGCTGGATCCAAACGCCCTTCGCCTCCCCAAGCCTGCCCTCGAGACAGCAGCACTCCCTCCACAGCCATGGCACCCAGGAGCAGCGCCAGTTCCAGAAGCTCTGCATCTCCTGCTCTGCTGCAGCTGCTGCACGCTGCTGCTGCAACAGCGCCGAGACACAGATGGCTGTTTGTTGCTGCTCTCCTTGGCGTTCTGTTGCACACTCAGTGTGAAGCCTCAACGTCCGATCCGCAGCAGCACGAACAGCCGCTGCATGCACCACGCACCCCCCTGCAGCTGTTGCACCACTATGCAGACACCGAAGCGCATGAAGAAAGCGGCTTAGCACACCCCTACACGCAGTCCTCTTCTCGAAATCCCACTCAGCCCACACTCAGTGAAGCCCACGTGCAGCAGCCAGCGTCTGCCTCCCCTGAAGCCTCTACAGCCCTGCATGCAGCACCGCTTTCCTCCCTGCAAGCCTTCGCAGCGACAGCAGCACCAGCGCCACACCATGAGCAGGGAGAGGCGGAAGGCGACGCATCTGCCTCAACGCCCTTAAGCGAAACTGACAGCAACGAAGAAGAAGCAGCACAAACATCAAACGTCACAAACGGAGAAACAGCAGCACTGCGACAACCAGGAGAAGTTGAGGATCTGCCCCTCTTAGGCCGTGCAACTCCCCATGAGAGATCGCAGCATCTTATCAAGCCTATGAGAACACTGGCTTACGGCAATATTCATCAGACAGCATACTATTTCGCTGGTATGCATGCCCGCATTCTTACCTCTTCTCTCCAGAAGGCTGCTACCTCCACTGCTCCTGCTGCTACTACTCCTCCTACTCCAACCACTGCTCCTGCTGCTACTACTCCTCCTACTCCTACCACTGCTGAATCCGATACTGCTACTACTCCTCCTACTCCTAATCCCACCACTGCTCCTGCTACTACTACTACTACTCCTCCTACTCCTAATCCCACCACTGCTCCCACTCCTACTCCTACCACTGCTCCTGCTGCTACCACTACTCCTCCTACTCCTGCCACCACTACTCCTACTCCTACTCCTACCACTGCTCCTGCTGCTACCACTACTCCTCTTACTCCTGCCACTGCTGAATCCGCTACTGCTGCTACTGAGGCTGCCACTACTGCTGCTGCTTTTCTTGATTTGTTGTTGTTGTCGCTCTTGCTCCTCCTCCTCTCCTTGCTCTTGCTGCTGCAACTGTTGCGCCCTCCCCAGGCCGGAAGGCTTGCAGAAGCTGTGCAGCGGTGGAGTCGCAAATGCACGATTTTTGTCTTGCAAGAGGTCCTGCGAACTCTTTCCTTTTCTGCCTGATCCTGCTGCAGATCTCTTCATTGGTCGGGGAACGCCACAACGCCAGAGCCTTATTTTAGACACAGGCAGCTCCGTCATGGCCTTCCCCTGCGAGCACTGCAAGTCAGTTGGCAAGCAGAAGCGGATAGCATCTATTTAAGGCAGCTGGAGGCTTGCCGTCGCTGCTGCTTGGCTGCCCGCAGCTATCCCCGTGTGCTGCAAGTCACACACAGTGCTGCACTTCGCTGACTGTTTAGCGGCTCCCCAGCTGCGCTCTTGAGGCGGCGTTTTGATCTCTTATGAGTGCATGGTGGCATGCTGCTCAGAACCTGCGGAAAGCACATAGACGAACCCTTCAGCTGTCAGCAAAGCTCCTCTTGTTCATACACCCCATGCAGCCGCGGTTGCTCCTTCTGCGACCTCCATCATAAACAGTAAGTGCTTCCCTTTTGCTCTGTCTCGCCGCGTTCAAGGGGAGCAGAAAAACAGCCGCCTCCTTCACTCCCCACTCGGTCTGTGTGGTGTACATACACCTCCGACTGAGCCTCACTGCTCCCCCGATGTCTTCGTAACTCTCAATGCACGGAAGCCCTCCTCGAGGAAACAGCATGTGTAGCCTCCTCCCACTTTTCGCTTCCCTTAATGCGCTTCTTCCCTCTGACTAGCGGCTCTGTCACTTAAGCACGCAGGAGCTTCCTGCTCCACTCAACTCCTAAACCTTCTCATGGGACTGACTTTCTTTACAAAGTGCCACATCGGGCTATATATATACATATATGTATCTATATATATATCTCGCCGGGGCTCTTCCCTTATTCCATTTCTCTCCTGGCCTCCTTCTTTCCCCTTTTCACGCCGTCCTCCGTTTCAGCCGTGCAGCGTGTTTGCACATTTTTTGCTGCGTTCATGTTGCTCACTGTCTGCCCGCTTTGGATGGAGCCTTTGCCTCTGGCGAACTCGCAATCTCGCCAATCACTCTCACAGCGCTTCAACCCGTAGCGTCACTTGTAGCTGCGCAGCCTTGTCAAGCCTCGGCCCTTGGTCGATGCGCACAGACGTAGCCTTCCTCTCCACAACTTTCTTCCGGTAGTACAGCACCAGAACAAAGCTTCCAGTGCAAGCCAACCGCCATGACCCCCTCAGCTGCAGATAGCTTTATAGTCTCTCTCTTGGATATTCGTGCAAAAAACACCCAAATAAACACACCTTACCCTAGCACTTCTTTGCTGCATGCATGCAGCCCTACCTCTGCGTTGCTCCCTTTGCGCCTAGATCATGAAATCACCTCTTTTTTCAGCTGCCGTCGTATGTCCAGAGGGTGTTTCTATACAAATATATATATGTTTATTGGTTCATGCAGCATCTACAAATCCATCCCGTATGATTGAAAAGGCAAATATACACACGTATAGGCGTCACCGTAGTTTACACGTGAAAATTTGCACACATGTACATTAAGGCTCTATTCAATCTGTACACACATGCATGCACATATATACATATATATATATTATATATATCTACATACCATCTCCATAGGCATATGTATATGCAATATACATACGCATAGCAGCATGCATGGCGGTTGTATAGAAGAGGTGTTAACATGAATATACGATGTCAACAACCGATTACGACAAAAAGCCAGGTTTGATTGTGTTTGACACTTGCTACTGCATGCCAAACACGCAAAGAACTCTCTCTTGTTTATATGAGGGAGATACAGGGCTGTTGAAACTCACAGATTCTCATTGAGACGGGGGAGAGTCATGCGCGTGGATGGAAGACGGGTTGTCATGGGGAAACTTTTTTTTTCGTGCTGCGTATGAGCGTCCGAGTTTCTAGCCTTCTTCTACGCTTTTTGATGTGTCGCAGCTGCGCCTACCGCGTATCCTACATGGAAGGCAGCAGTCTGCAAGGTTTCTGGTTTCAAGATGAAATGCGACTCCCCCCTCCGCCTCCGACGATGCGGCAAGCGCGGCATGTGGGCCGCTCGCCTTCTGGCCTCTCTGATCCTGCTGCCTACGTGCAGGAGGCTGTCGCGCCTCTCTTCGACGCTGCCGCGCTGTTTGCAGCGTACAGCACTCATGAGACGTTGCAGCAATATCTGGCTGCTGCGAACTCCCTTGTGGCCCCCTCGCCGCTGCAGCCTCTGGCTTTGCTGCCGCGGCTGCAGCAGCAGCAGCAGACTTCGCAGAGCAGCTTGCGCAGCGCTTCCTCGGAGCGCAGGAGGAGCTCTCTGGAGGAGGGTGGCATCAAGGCTTCCTTCGGGTGTCACATGGAGGAAACGAATCTGTTTCTCACGCAGCGGGCGTCTGGCATATGGGGGCTGGAAGTGTGGAATTCCTTCGGCCCCCCTACCTTTCCGTATTCAGTGCTCCTGGAGGATCTGCACACGCCACGACCGCAAGGAAGCATCCGCAACAGCCCCCCCCCTCACCACGGCATCCCCGCTCCAGTAATGACTCAGCGCTTCATTCATCACCCCTCTCCCATAGAGGCGCAGGGAGCGGGAGCTCAGAATTTCTCCGACCTCTCGAGCGGAGGCGGCCCCTCGACGCCGATCCGAGGGGCCCTTCTCGAGGGGCAGCGCGCGTTCGCGATGTGCCTCTCCGAGCATGGCGGATCGTTGACGTTCGGAGGAGCCCACGAGGAGTTTCACAGGAGGAAAGCCAAGTGGACGCCCATCTTCGGCATGCGCGACAGCTACAATGTGCGGCTCGCCGCCATCAGGGTTGGCGGGAGAGTGCTGCCCTTGCTCTCGCATTACGACGCCGCATCCGCTGCACGGCAAGCGGAAATCGTGCAGTCGTACGCTCAGGGAAGAGAGAACTCCTCAGGGAGCTGGGGCAACTTGCCCCCCTCGGGGGGACTTAAGAAAAAAGACACCCTTCTCGTGCTAATCGACTCTGGATCGACGCTCGCGTACTTTCCGAAACCGCTTTACAGGCGCATCGTCGCTGCTGTAGAGGGTCACCTGCATCACCACAGACAAGCGCACAGTGCGCGCCGCCTCCAGGGGGATCGCCAGTCCGAAGAAAAAACTTTCGGAGAGATTCCCGTCGGCGAAGGGGTCCTCAGGAGGCCTCTCCCAGAGGAAGACATCGAAGTTGTCGCGGAGGGAACCCCCGAAACTGCAGCTGCCGCTCCACAGGAAGCTGCGTCCTCTTCAGAAGCTGCTGCTGAAGCAGCCGCTCGCGCAGACCAGCAGGCGCAACAGCAGCCAACAGACGCAGAAAATCCCACTGGAGGGAGTGATGAGAGGAGAAGCACCAGCAACAACAACACTACCAGCAGCAGCACCAGCAACAACAACACTATCAGCACCAGCAACAACAACACTACCAGCAGCAGCACCAGCAACAACAACACTACCAGCAGCAGCACCAGCAACAACAACCGCCGACTGCTGCAGGAGCTGGGGCAATGGATGCTTCGGGATCTCCTTGGCAGCAGTGACAGCAGCAGCCATGCATGGAGCGCAGACGATCTGATCGTGAAGAATAGCAGGAAAACGGATAATGCCCCTCGGGAAGGTGGTTACGTGCATCAGGAAGCAGAGGCTGCAGCAGGAGCGTCTTCGGGATCGGAAAGCCTTGAATCGCGCCATCCTTTAGACCTGTTCACAATTCACCGAGTCCATCCAGAGATCGCCACACAGCAGCCATTTGGGCTGGGAAGCACCCTCGTCGCACCTGAACCCGAAAGAAGACCTCGATTGCGGCAGCAGGACGAATTTTTGCTTCGCGCGGCGAGTGCCGCGGCAGCGGCAGCTGTTTCTGGAGCCGCTGCGTCTGCCAAGAGCAACAAAACGGACTCTCCCGTGGCAGCGGAGGAAAGCGTAGCCTTTGCCGCGATCGGAGAGCGTGCAGCAACTCCTGGAGAGGGCACGGAAATCCCCGACATGGAAGCCTTGCCGGTGTTGGTGGCGCTCAACGAGGTTCCCGAGAAAGACTACAGCGCATCAGCCGCTTACAAGTTGTTGCCACACTCCGCGCCTCCGCGGAAGTCTCAAGCGGTCAAGGTGCAGGCGTCTGCCGGGGAGATATGCTACTTCCTCCCCCGAGGTCGCAAGGATCTCGTCGAGTTTCCCGTCATCGAGCTCCTCTTTCTACCCGCCTCCTCTCCCGTGGGCGGCGACGGAGAAGGCGGCAACAACAGCGACAACAACCACTGGGTGACGTGGGAGCCGCACGCGTACCTCTATGGCAAGGGCAACGAGCATTACCGCTGCCTTGCGATCAGCGAAGACAGCAGCAGTGAAGACAGTGCGGTTCTCGGCAGCAGTTTTTTTATAGGCAAGGACGTCATCATGCATGTGCAGTCAGAAGTCCTTGGATTTGCGGAGGCTAACTGCCCTTCGATTAAGCTCAGGGACAGGCCTGAGCTCCCTCGCAGCCGCGCCTAAAGCCGTACTGGTTTCCGATCATTCTTGGGAGAGGACGACACATTCAGTCCCCCAAAGTTCTCTAGGAGGCCGCCAAAAGAAATTGGGTGAGGGCAACATAATGCAGCAACGTAATACAAACACCCCCGGGCAAAGATGCGTTCCCGGTAGAGCTCAATGTGGCTGCACTGCTACCATAGCAGCCAAAGTACAAAATCTGTTATCGTATTTTTTGTGCGAAAGTAATGCAGAAGGTGACCAATGAAACCACTACATAGACATCCGGATTATGGGAATCTGCACGGTAGAAAAATAAGTTTGTAGAATCATGAAAACTCGAAACGGACACCGGTACCACCGCGCCCATACTAGACGTGTATGCCTAGACATTCAAGTCCGTATATGTACACATTTGCACACCGGAACTAAAAATGCCATATCGAGCGCATGTGCACAGAGGCGTACGTGTGATTACGTGCAACCAGATCTAAAACTTAGGGAGTGGTATCTGCGGCATCGACGCTTCATGCAGCAAGCCAGCCACCACTAATGGGCCCTACTGCCAATTCCTACATGGCTACGAAGGGGTTTCAGCCGCGCCAAAGGCGACGGATTAAACATGAACATCCGAGGACTCTAGGCCACCAACTGAAACGGCGTGTTGCTCTCGAAGCGTACACAAGAAATGCAAATCGAGAATACGCCATACTATACAAGTAGACGCATACCCCTGTATCTGTGCCTATGCACGTGGAGGACTTGTGAGAATAGAGCTGCGCAGCACACCGTAATGGCCTTCAAAGAAACATTTCCTTTCGGCAACCGAATCCCTCTTTGGTCAACTAAAAAACTTTCGAACTCTCCGCAAATTTATGGCGATTAAATGTGGAAGTTAGTGTGGCTGCTACAGTTGCACCGTAGGAGCTGGGGTGTATATACAGATTGCATCATGAGGGGCAACTTCTGCATGAGGATCTTCCTCTGTAGTAATCAGCGGCAATTTTCTCTCGGACAGAAATACATCCCAGAAAAGGCGTACCCCCGTTGGAGTTGGCTGTGTTTCGCCAGACGCAGCAGCGTCTGACTGCTCGGGTCTGGCCAGCTGTTGGAGCTGCCGCAAGAAGCCATTAAACAATTTTCCTTCTCGCTCTCGCACACAGCCGGATCGAAGGGCCTCCATGCACATCATGGCCCTAACGAGGTACCGAGAAGCCATCCCACCACACACTTGCTGCTGCTGTTGGAATTTCACGACACCGCTAGCCTCAGTAGCATCAGCAGCAGTCTCTTGCTCGTCGGCGCGTCCCAGCAGCTCCAGAATAATTTGTTGCATTTCTGTAATCGCCCTTTTCTTCGTGAGATTGGTTTCTCTGCTAGCGAGCATAACTTCAAAGTCTCTTACGGGATTTATGGACCCTACGGCATACGCCCGTTGGTCATGCTGCTTTGGCTGCTGCTGACCCTGCTGCTGCTGGCTGTCTAGCCCCGTGTAAAGTGAATCTGTATCCCAGAATGCTGTCTGCGACTGCTCTTGCAGTTTGATATCGTTTAGACTTAGTACTTGTTCCTTGCGCGAGAGCTCCTCGGAGCGAACCCCTGCCTCTAGGCCTCGTGCCGCAAACAGTGCAGCATCCACATCTACCAGAGGGCCCGCCGCCACCAGCGGAAATAACTGACACAGTAGAGGGTCACCTTTGGGACGACTGTCTGCACCTGCAGCAGCTGCTGTAGGTGCTGCTGCCTCTTCCGGGGTGAAGGCCGTCGCCTCTAGGAGGTCATCCATCGCCCTGAGCAGCTCTTCGTATCCTGTGCGATAGCCGCTTTGCTGTTGCTGCGGAAAGCCGCGCTGCTCGTCCTGTTGCTGCAGGCCTGCAGCCGCAACGGCCTGGATCTTGTCTGCAACGAGTCTCAGAAAGCGTTGCATTGTGGGGTTGGGGATGAGCAGGGGGTTTAGGAGGGTTCCCAGCTCTCCGAAGGCTCTGGAGGACTTAGGCAGAAAGGAAGGGTTAGCGTTTGTAGAGAAGGGGGGGTCCTCTGCTGCAGGGTAGGCCGACAGGGGGCAGCACAAGGGGTGTATGTGTTTGCAGACGCTAGAGCCGTGACAAGAAGGTGTCTGCAGAGAGCCTGAGCCAAAGAAGGGCGCCTGGCCTGCGGGAGGCGAGGCAGAAACCCCACTAGGCGCATCTCTAGAGAGCGCAGTTCGAGAGGCATCAGGCCGGATGCGCGGGCAGAGGCTCAGACGACCAATCAGCGATTTCATGGCTGCCACTTCCGCAGGATGCGAGGGGGGAGGCATCGGGTGAACAGTGGATGCGACGTCATCTGCAAAAGGCAGGAGCGCCAGGCAGAAAGCTTGCTGAATGGTCTGGCTCTGAAGGCCACTCAACACGGCTTCCTTCCAGTTCTGCTGGCAGCAGAGGCGGGGAATCAGCAGCGCCGGTCGGGGGAGGGAGTTTGGCCGTCCCGTATAACGACAAAGCAACGCGCAGTCCAGCCGCACGCATGCCCAGAATAGGGCAGACACCGCAACACCGCTAGTGGCATCACCCTCACTCGCCACGACCACCTCGCTGCTACCCGAGAACCACCTGCAAAGCCGGGCAGCCGACGCACTGGCGAATGCAGAAACGGGGAGCAAAGAGCGACGGGGAAGCTCAATGTCGAGAGCAGAAAATTATACGGAGATCAGACACTGGGGGAGGGGGGGACTTATAAGTGAGAATCTCTCTCTAGCTGCAAAGGACATATATATCGTCGGCAACGAAGCAGAGACACTGAAAAACATAAGGCCCGTTTTAACATGCCTTAGGCTTTCGGGTAGAAACAGGACAACACTTTCTGCTCGCGGGGTGTATAGACAGATAAACATATGTATATGCATGCATATATATATATCTGTGCGTGTGTGTGTATTTGAATTCAAATATACATATTTAGAGGTATTCCTCCTTTCCCTACCATCTCTTGATCTTAGCGATCGGAAGAACGCCCAAAAGAACAATTCCTTTTTCCGTCTTGAGCGCCAAGTGGGCATTGACCTCGAACGCAGATACGGGGATGAGGTCTTTCCCTAGGGGAACGGCGTAAGCAATACTTTCGACTGCGGGAGTACCTGCGGCTTTAGTAGGACGATAGTCTACTCTCCCCTCTGCACTGTCATCGCCCTCGACTTCCTCGATTGCTTCGCTTTTGCATACAGCCGCTACCGGCTGCTGCTCGGGATCATCCACTCTGCAGAAGAATCTCTCTGATGTTAGAGCCACGTACTGCGGTGCACGATGACGACCTTCACCTCTTGGCCCTCCCTCCATCAGCCCTTCTCGAGAGGGAGGAGGGCAGACTTTGAGGCGCTTGCGGAGTGGCGGAAGCGGCTCTTGCTTCGCCAGAATATAAACAGAGACAGCAACGCCAACGGATGGCGATAGCTGCAAAGGCATACGAGCCTTGGCCACAGTTCTTTTTGCGCGCACAGGAACATACAATCGGCACAGGTTCACAAAATCTGGAAGATATATCTCGCTGTCAAAGAAGCCACCTTCACTATCCCTCGACGCAGGTTTACCCCCTGCGGCGCACATGCAGACCCTCCAGGCAACACAAATCGTAGAGCCTAGGGAGCAAACAAAGCCACTAGTTAACTGCACACTGCGGATGCACGGCTCTCTGGAGTCGCCTGCCTCAGCCGACGCTTTCTTTAATACTGCCCTGCCGAACCAAGGGCCATGACGCAACAAGTTCAATCTCGAGTATCTTAAGCGCTCGGCATGCGATTTCACACACCCTCGTTGTATGCGCCAAACTCCCTACCCGTACTACCAGCCATAAAGACTCTGCAAATCTACCTTCAACCATGTGCAAGGCCAGCATGTACTCTGCTAAACGCTAAAACCTCTGGATTAAGCCCTTACAGTGTGTACCTGCAAAGATGCGGATTGCATAAATGCCAGCATCCCGCATATATTGCCTGACGACTCCCGCATCCCCATCTGCCACGAAGGACTCGGGCCCGCTAAACAAATAAAAAAAGCATTTAACCTGTGGGGAACGTAAAAGGCGCAACAATGCCGCAACAAAAAACGGCGATGCCAGAGGATGCGCGCTAACACCCCAACGTTCAGGTGCATTAGAATTCACCGCGTTACGCAGCGGCGCTAGAGAGTTCAAAATCTGCACGACCAAGTGCTAATCCTACAGCTGCGGTTGTTCTTTGTCTATCATTGACAGCAACCCCTGACGCTACCACCCATCTACAACTCTCATGATGCGTCCTAGTTGCTGTGTGTTCGTCTGCGTTTCAATGTGCCTCGTGCCCCTAACCTTTTTCTGTTCTATTTGTTTCGCGTAGGCCTTTTGGTATAAATCAGTCGCGACGATGCATGCATCCAGGAGGTCTCCTGGCTGTCCTCCTGGCTTTAGGGCTTTCCCCAACTCCGAGATCAGCTGCCAGTCGATGGGCAGAAAGTTCCTCAAGACTTCGATATGCAGGTATTGCTTCGCTTCAGCATAGGCCGCAGCAAGAGGGTTGTGTGTGGTACTGCTGCCATAGGCGACCACTGCCGCCACATGCTTCGGATCAGCAGCAAAACGGTTGCTCAGGAGGGAGAGGCATGCTTGGGATAGAGGATGGAAGCAACCGCTCGCGCAAGCTCTTTCCCCAACGTCCATCAACAGGCAGCTCACAAAGGTAGTGCTGCTCGTCATGATTCATGTGTCGTGCTGAGTGTCTCCCGTGTTGAAAATGTTAGCAGAAGCCAACTAGAAGGGTGGAAAGAAGAAAGGCACATGGCAGCCCTAAGGCCCGGTAACGCATATTCGTGGGAATTCCTTATTTTCTCGCAAAATGGAAAGCACGTTAACACCAAAAAACATAATAACAGACGGGAAGCAAGGGCCCCCAAGCGCCCCAGGGTACCGCTCCTACGGGCAAGAAACCCATGGAAGCAGACACTCGACGAACGAGAACAGGAAAAGGGGGGCAATGGAACAAGCTAAGATAGCCCGAGTTGTGAATAACTTATTTGGGAAGGGTCCATCAGGGATGGGCTTGGGAATATGCAGTTCAGTACAGTTGTGGCTGTACCTGAGAAGCCTGGGTCGAATCTCAACCGGCAAGAGTCAATGCTAACGGAAATGAGAGTACGGCCTTACTCAACCTTTGGCGCCACGAAATTCAGTAAGGAGTAATTCTAAGATCAGCAAAAGAGAGGATAAGCGGACACAAACGAGAAGACATGCCACAACTCGCGGAAGTCAACGATGCCACGGCACGCCAACCGACGTTGGGGGGGCCCCACGACGCCCTCGCAAGTGCCGCGTGCAAGAGGGTAAGCCATGAAATTTAGATGTAGCACTCTTTAACATGCTGCTTACTTTATGTCTCAATTTATTGGCCTAAGAGATCGTCGTCTACATATATGCTTCTGAGGTAAGGTGCGCACGCTGGTTCTTATGATGCAATATTCATGATAAGAAGGCCTTCAAGAGCGGTTTGATTCTCCATTTTCTCAATACATCAACATACTAGCTACCTTTGCATCTCTCTTGAGTAGTGTACCCTCCGATAGCGGCAGTCTTCCTCGTAACATAATCCTGGTGTTCCTCGAGCCACCACTCCTTTTGAATGCCGGGCTTTGAGTTCCACTTTTTCATTCGCAAAACAGCCCCACTTGTATACTGCCAGCAGAGGTCTGAAAAGAGGTTTGGAGACGTCCGCACACGCATACAATTCGCACACGTATGAACAACATAAATCAAGGCTTTCCCGAAACCTAAAAAGACAAGGAGCTTGTTTAGTCATAGAATAGACGAGTAGACGTGTATGAAAAGACACAAAATGCGCTTGTTATAACGTGGGAAAAAGAGTTCACCACAATGGTCGTGCTCAGTCAATGGGGACCTCAATGGGTAGAAATGTGTAAACAAAATATTAGGGCCGTCGAAACTGCACGATTGGCTATGGCTGGGTGCTGATGATGATTGTTAGCAAAGTCTTATTTGCTGCGTGTTGAACAAAGACAGGCGGTCAATGAGTTAGCCAGTTAGCATGCGGGAGAGCTATGCAGTTCCCAGTGGAGCCTGAAGGCGTGTTGAAACCAGGCGCGCTCGTTAAGGAGCTATTTGCTGCATCCTTTCTGTGAGGTGACACAATTTTCATTAAGGAATGCGCTTTAAGCGGCTGGCTGCAGAGTGTCCAGCTGTGCCACCCCAATCCTACAAAGAAAGCGAGCAGGATGTCTGGAGAAGAGGCAGAAGGTTCTTCGCTACGGCAGTGGGATGTCGTAGGTGGCCGGCACCGCACAACCGTACACAGAGAGGAGAGAAAATGACAATAAGTATTGTAGAGTGAAGCAGGGCAGGAGCTGAGGCGGGACCTTCTGCAATACCAGAGTCAAAAACATCAGGGGTTCCATCATGCCATATACTAATAGAGAGGAAGACCCTCTTTCCTTTGCATAAGGCATAAAGGCAGAGGCTGAAGCGAAAGCAGTCTAAAAGCTTATTCCTGTGTAGTGATCAATCTGCCACTAGAATGGAACGTCAAGAAGTGTCCGCTGGAGATGGAGAGCATGTAGGAAGTAAAAGTGTAGTCTGCTTTCGGGTAGGTGGACGCGAATTGAGGAAAAGGTAGCCTTCTAGCAAAAAGGGAAGGGCAGGCTAGCTTGAAGCGCAGCGAAGAGGAGAGGCTGGCGTGTGAAGAGCTGAGTGTTGGCAGAGGGTTATCTTCTCCAGCGGCTCAGCTGAAGGGGCTCACTCTGTGCAGCTAAAGGAAAACAGCCAGAGAATCCGAATTGCGCAGAAGAAGGCGGAAGGTTGATTCGCTACGCACAGTGGTTTATACAGGGGATGAGTTCCTACAAGATGTGCGCCCGAAAGGAGAGCCCTGCTTCTCGCTGCGAGCAAGGGGCAAGCACAGACACTAGCCTGGAATGAAGCAAAGTAGCCAGTGGATACTAAGGCACAGGAGAATACTCAAAGGTGACAGACCATTTGGGTCTGATCGAAAGCTGCAAGAAGAGCAAAAGGATCATAGGGGCTTCCTCTCCTATTTGTAGGCGTGGACACTGCTGTTGACTGAACTGTATTCCGAGGGCTTTGAAGCGTCTGGGGGAGTTGACGGGCATGCCTCCTAACGCACTTTTCGCACGCCATTTTTTGTTCAGCTGCCGGTTCACTGCACGCTTGGTGGAAATCTTTGTTTATCTCATACCACTTCACAAAGTGTGGAGTGCTCTCCTGCTGTCACCTTTTCACGTTGCTTAAACTGCTCATTGCAGCTCATCTGCTAACGGGCTATGCGACGAGAGGGCTGTAGGAGGGCTGCCTCGAACAAAATGCTCATTGTTCTGCTGTCTACTATCAAATTTGGTGTCGTTGGTGCGCTGAGGCTGAGGGCGAAATTTCGCCCCATCACCGCTGCAGCAACTGTTTGCATGCTCCCTAGAATGTCTAAAATAGCCTTCGTAAGGCTGCACCCCGCGTAGCAGTCTCAGTGGGGGTACGTTTGCAGCCACTAAAACAAAAATATAGCCCTAATGCCCTCAGTACAAAAAGCCGAGATAGCATCATACAGCTGCTGGTAGTACTAATTTTGATACCTCCGGTGCCTGGAGGTAAGACCACGGCCTTTGCCAGTGAAGCTGCTTTTGCAGGGACTCTTCTCTTTCGCCATCCAGATCCAACTACCCAGAATAGCATGACGAAAGTGCTGCTCGTCCACATATCTTCATTCGCTGATCGTTGTGCAGTCCGTTGTGCATAAAATGCCGCAATTAATAAAGGGCCGGAAGATCGCCTTCGACGAATATGCATCGCTGGAAGGGGCTACCAGCTGGAGATGGAAAGCGTTATCTTACTTGAACTTTTCCCTGTTATGTTGGCTGAATCCAGGTGTAACGGATGGTCTTAGTGAGGGCCTTGAATTTTTGATAGGGCGTAATATCGCTTGGATCCAGATGAATCGAGGCTGCGAAGGCCCTTATGCAGTTCAGGCTTCTTTGCCCCTCACTGCGGTTTTCACGGTCATGGGCCATTTATCTAGCTGCTGGCCACTACAAGACGCTAACTGTGCAGGTAGCGCTTTACCTTCAAATAGATACGCAATGCTTCTAGCACTCTAAAATGGGTGACTGTCCACATGCTGCCCATGTTTGTACACTGCTTGTCTCGGTCAAGGGTCTCATACACCAGTAACTCCAACTGGATCCATGTTAAGTACGGGAGTTGACAATTGAAGCCACCTGAAACGGCACATAGGCAGAAAGAAACGACTTAGAGAACGCGCATGAATAAAACTTAAAGCGTAGCAAAAACCCCTATGACTTTATACTAATAGATTACCCAAAAAAGTACTTGACCAGTCCAAAGAAACATATTGCTAAGCATTAGGAAGCAAGGAAATGGATAGAAAAGGCGACAGACACACAGCAGAAAGACTACAATATCATACCTTGCCTATGCTATTCAACATTCTATATCTAAATCATCTTTCCAGTTGAGAATCTTGCATCAGTACCGTCTCCTTATCCAGGAGTGGTAATAGTTGACCGACTCAGTTGCACAGACTACTAGTGCAACTGGAAACTTCATACCGTTTGATAACTACTGCTATATGTGAAATTTTCGAAAAGGGTAACATGTGCTCCAACACCGCATACCGAGTGACTGCTAACGAATCGCTAGTACTGCCCAAAACTACAAACGCGACCTCTTGGATTATACAAACTACAGCTCACGCTTGCGCGTTACCCCAAAACTCGAACTCTGCAGGCTAGAGAGGCACTAGAACCTATGCCTCAAGTCCATTGTCTCGCATACAGCAGATAAGAAGTCCGGTGCAGCCTTCTGATCGACAAAGATTGCGGGGAGGCGCGTGACTTTGTAGGAAGACTCGAAATGTTTCCGCACGTAGGGCGCCAGGCGGTGACCCATCAGTTGTACAACGAACTGAAGTAAGATAATGCAGCGGACGCGCAAGCACACCCAAAAGCCTCCGTGATATGGCCGCTCACTCCATAAACAAACAGTGGAAAGATCATTCCGTTAAATATGCTCTATTGGGGTAAGAGGGTTAATAGAACCAAAATTTATGGTTACGACTGAGGGTTCATCTGAGCAGACGCAGTTGGCGTGAACGAAAGACCTCGCTCTATCTCCCCCCTGAACAACTTATGGTTTCCCATCAAAGGGTAGCGGCGACAAGCACAACGCAGAGCTTATTGCGAAGCGCAAGATAGAAAGATGAACAACGTAAGGTAAGCACTGAGCAGTGGTAAGTACATGATGCACGAAAAAGCGAAACACGATGGGCACAGCAAGTAAGACAAGACCCATGCAATGGGAGCTACATAACTAGGTAAGAGAGGAAGAAGACATGTGACCATCTTACGGGTTTTCCTCCGCATTCGGCGAGTTTCTTGACGCCCGCCATGCAGATCACGCAGGAGCTGCACAACAAAGAAACCAGGATGCACGTTGTTCATCAGAATAAACTGAATGAATAAAACATCAGGACCCTGAAGCATGAGCAATTCCAAGAGAAGCACGTTTACACTCGCAGTTTTGTTAGCCTTTGGCGTTCCCTTCAGCAAATCTTGACGCCCGACCGACCATAACATGCATCCACCATGAAGAACCGATTGCCCAAACGAAATACCAGTACAAGCACCATACGATAGTATAGAAGTAGGAGAGTCCCCCAGAAAATCTATTTACGCTGGCCTGATCACTCATTACGGACAAAGAAAGCCAAACGCGCACTTGTACAGCTGCGATTCAGCAGTGCTGCAACTTTTCCTCTCCCAAAGACACGTGGATGAAAGTATATGCCTAGCCAGCGTACTCATTCAGAAAAACTACCGTCTTGTGGGCAGCCAAGATACTATCAACGGCAGAGGGGACATCTTCAGGCACGAGTGTGGGAGGAAACACGGAACCTGCCGTCACGACCCCTCTCTTATACTCCGAGATAAAAAGCGCAAAAATACTTAGTAAGGCGACTGCCATAAGGAATGCTGGGAAGAGCTGTAGCACTTTCATTCTGCTGATGCCTGTTTTCTTGTGAGCCTCTCCATGTTGTAGGACGCTGTTGTCCTTATGCTCCCGAACCGTTCCCTTTTCCCAACCTGGAGAGCGTCGCCTCGCTTCAAGCTGAGCACGAAGCAATTCGGGTGATGGAATGGCAGAGACTCCTCCTGTTCCTGTAGTATGAGTGACCTCAGTTGGAGGGGGAGCCTTTGGCGGGGTGAACGCCTCAGAACTCATCTCCCCCCTAAGTTCAGAGGAATGTTCATCTCTAGTGCCCGTCGCCGCGCTGACTGTTGGGATACTCAGAAAGAGCGAACAGATGCAAGACAGCAGTAGCAATAGCCTCATGGCCAATGCTGGAGAAAAGCTGCACCGTAATTCGCGTATGTGTTGCACGCCAAGGGCAAGGATGGCTCACTCCACCTGAGGAACGGGATATGCTGCTGTGGAAAGACCTCTACCATAAGGGCCTTTCAAATCAAAATATGTTGCGGATATTCGGAGGATTGGCTCCTTCTAAGAAGGACGCCTAGAGTCGATGCGTTCGGACTCTGGATGGGACTGTTGTATCTGCAAACTTATTGAAGGAAGTAAGGAAACCTTCAGCTCCAACGCAGGTATAAAGCGCGGAGATATCGAAGGAAGGAGTGTGGCGCTCCAAAAACGTGGGAAGAGGGAAAGAGGAGGGCGATGAACGCTGTCCGCAAGAGGTGATGCCTGGGCTGCAAGGCTGCTGAGGAACAACTGCATACACCCCTAATATCTGTGCGTCAATAAATTAAACAAGAAATCGAAAGAGTGCATTGGTGAAAAGGGAGACAGAGAGCTCTCACGTCTAATAGGTCAAAATCATTGGGGTGGGGTCAGGGAAACAGCCCCGTCGAGAGCCACTGAGAGATGTTCTACAGATCCGGAAAATACTCGTCTCGATACTGCATGTGAAGGCTTGTCTTCTCCGTTATATAGCCACTTAGAGAGTATTCTTATGAATTTTAGCTTGTTTGTTCTTGACTTAGGTGGCGAAGAAGGAAACATTGTACCGGCTGGTGTGCATTACTGAATGCAACCCTAATGGTAAGACAACGTTTGCTAGTTAAGATAACAAAACAAGAGAGCACTTTTTTTCTGCTGATGATAGACTACGATGAAGACTCCCGAAAATGGTCATCTAATCTTGTTTATTTGCTCAGTGTAAGAAAGTTTCTTTCCCGTTGCGCAGTGCATGCACGCCTATGCGGAGGGGCACAAGAAGGCGAGTCACATTATCTACCCAAAAGTATTCATTATGCCACTACCAAGCTCTCCATGCCTTGTCTCCAAACTAGAGGGGCCACCTTGCGAAAGCAGCATCATCCCAAGGGCCTTTTCTCCCTAATGCCGGTATACATGCGTAACTGTAGATGCACTAAGACACCAGCACCGTGAGTAAGTCTATTCACTTCGCCAAAAAGCGCTGTATCAGCCGATGCGTCAACGAAAAATACAAATGTCAGGTAGCACGGCACTGCATTTGTCCTTTGTACCTCTGGGAGGCGCTGCAACGCTCTGCAGGGGCAATTGCAAATGGGACAGTTTCATAGCTCAAGCAAAGAGCAGAACCTAATTACAAATTCTTCCGCCGTTTGAACTCTAGACAGATATGAAGGCTGGGGGTGCTGCCCCGCTAAAGGCAAACAGAGAGGAGGGGACGAAGGTCGTTCACGAGGGAACAACGAGGGGCATTGTTATTGCACTACTGGCTAAACCATCAACGGCCACGAAGGGTTCAAATTGCTTGCAGGCCTGACACAAAGAGGCATACTCAGCGAGAACACACTCCCGTAAAACCTGGGGATCAGACACAACCCCTTCGTCTGCTGAAATGCAAATACTGACAACCCCTCCGCAGGAAAATGCAGATACGCCTACTCCCACCTGCACAAGCACAAAATTCGAATAACGGCAGCAAGTGTAATATACCACTTAGCCATACAAAAACCCATGCAGCTATGGAAATGTGAGCCTCTCTCGACTGCCCATCATTCGCATTCTCAATATAGGGTCTGCTGTCTCCATTTTTTTTGTAGATGCAGTCATACTGGTATTTTTTATGCTTTGCATTAGCTCAACGAAAACATCATCAGCTGTGACGACCAAAGCTACGGGTTTCTGACACTTTGGGATGATTGAGGGTGACAAAAAACAGTAAATCCTGAAGCTGAGGCAAAGCACCCTCAAGGTGAAAACTTTAAGCCGTCAGCAGTACTTGCCTCTCCTGGCTGAGGTACCACGAAGTGCATACTCTGGGCGCGGCTGCAGTGGACATATGGCAACGATGCAGGGCCAATGACGCTGCTAAAAATAACCGAGATCTGTGAACAACAGAAGCATGCTACAAAATACTTGAGAATTCTGAAGTGTCATGCAAATCAGGCTCTAAGAAACTAGACTGCGATCATTCTAGAAAGCACGGCGAAACGCCTAGAGTGTTTCAACAATTATCTAAGAGCGGAAAGACGGGTCAGAAGGCCCGTGTGGGCTCTTAGTCCGCGCATTGTCAATTATATTTGCAAGTAATGCATAGGAGGACGATTATGCTTGCTGCAACCCTTATGCACTTTAACCATAAATGCTTAACATCACGTAAGTGGGCGTGCAGACACAAAATGTTATTTCCTAGACAAGTACACTCGGGACTGCAACGACGCTTCCCTAGGAAGAATCGCCAAATAGTCGGCATGTGTTTATGAACTCGCTCAATGTTGTTCACTAAAAATATTTCATACAAATTTAAAACTCTACTTCGCCCTCGATTTGTCTTCTTGTGTGCCAACCCATCTGCAATTTGTACTCTTTACCTTGTGTGTAAGCCGGAGGAAGTAAGCCATGAGCAAGTCCGGCCATGTATTGTACAGCCAGTTTTCTAGGCACATCACCATGGGGATTGCGAAGCTCTGAAAGGTTTTCCGTATTGCCCCGTGGACTCCAAGCATCCTGAAGAGCAGAGCACTTGATGCGCGAATGGATGTTTGGCACTCACGCAACCGAGAAATTTCACAATAAGCAGTTAGATACGCATACTGGTGGGGGGGTGGATTTATTGAAGACGGCTTCTGAGTGCAAAATGGTTTTATGACGAGTCTGTGGGTGTGGCAAACACCTTTGCAAGGAATCTCCCTGCGAAGTAACTGGCATCTGGAGTACAAGCGACGCAAAGCGGTTTCGAAGATCCTTGGCTTCGTGGTCTTGCCGGCGGAGATTTACGGGAATAAGGAAGTTTATTTCCTCTTTTAGGGGATGCTTGCTTATAGCTCGAATGCTACCCTCCATGCTTTTTTCTTCGTTGCTTGAAAGATTCTTTTTCATTTTTTCTTCGTAACGATGGTACCCCCCGACAATGCATGCAGCGAATATGTCATTCAGCGTGACCCTCAAGGTTTTTGCGTTGCTGTGCTCCTCTCTGACCGTGGGTGTTTGTGCGGTCGCACCAAGCGCACCCCGGTTACCTGCGCTGCTACACATTGCTTTATCTTGTCCTGCTCTCGACTGCTTCTTGTCCATCTGCTGCCTATCTTGGGTGGCACTGAACGGCTTGATCCACTGGAGCAGTCGTCTCCCAACTGAGCGTCTAGTGGTGGCCGGCTGAGTTTCCCGCTGCAGCGCCAACACAGCAGCCAGTCGCGTCTTGAGGTCCTTAAGTTCTTGCAGAGGAATGCATATTGGCTTGGCTATTCTTGTCCTACGGGCACTGCCGCAGCGCGGCGTCTCCAGTAATTCATCATAGCTCATTAGCAAGGCCATTTGCGCTGCATAAAACGGTATTTGTAACGCGAAGCGAATCGCCAGTAGCACCTTCCAAAAAGTATTCTGGGGGATCGCACAGACAGAGGAATATGTTTTTAATGGCGAAACTCCAGGGGAAGTTTTCGAGAGTACGCCTTCGTCTCTAAATTGCAGTGCATTTCGATCTTGCATCTGGGCCTTGAATGTATCGTTTGTTGTTTCGTTTGCATCGGCGGCTGCTTTCGAGGAAGTCACCGAAGCTGTCCAGATAGTGCTGGTGCTCGCGGCGCTTACTGGGCTCCCAACTTTTGGTGTTTGAGCCGCTTCTTCAGTGTTGTCATGAAAAACATCGTTGTCGCCACTAGTATCCGCTGAAACGGTGTGTGACAGCTGCGAGGCTATAGCAGTCGCGGAGCCCTTATCAGGCAAACTTGCCGCGCCCATTACAGAGACTGTCTGCCCTTCATACTGCTGAGCACTTGTGCAATCATTGCAAGGTACTGCTGGGGCTGCACATAGAAAGTCCCTAAGAAACATGCGCGTGATGGACACCCCATCCCCCACTGCGTGGTGCATGCGAAACACCACCACACTGCCAATGCATTCTTTCTCCAGGCTTCCAGCCCCATCTCGGGGGGGCAATATTACATTTTCTATCAGCAGAAACTGCCAGAGGGGCTTTCCAGGGTCCAAGGGCTGAGCAAGCGCTTCGTTCACAAGGCAGGTGACGTCTGCTTCGTCCAGCAGACAGCTGCAATCGGAGGCAGAACTGCAAGAGCACAGCTTCTGTGTTTGGCTCATTTCCTTGGAGTCCGCACTGCCTTTACCCACAACGAAACGTTGATCGCGAAATGATTCAAGGCCTTTCCTTGTAAGTTTCATCACATGTTGAGACACTCGAAAACCTTCCTGTCGAACCCAGCAATATCTGCCCATAATGCGCTGTACTTTTGCAAGTAGCCGGGGGTGCGCAAAAGCCGAGAGAGGCAGACGCCCAAGTGTGGTATCATCTGCGCTGCAGTCAGCAAAGCACGAAAACTTGTCCACGGGCTTTAAGAGGTTCGTTGTAATCGCTGAACAGAGATCTTGCAGGGTCAGCCTTTCGCAGTACGAGAAAGCAGTGACAGCCATCCACGGCATTGAAAAAAAGAGCTTTTCTTGACTTTCCATTAGGGATAAAACTTCCCTAGAGCCAGTGAAAAAGCTTGATTGAGGCTCTACAACACTCTGCCCCTCAGCATGCATCGGCTGATGGAGGAAGGCTTCAACATCCTTGGAAAAAACATACGGACTGAACCATCGCACGGCTGCTTCCCACATCAACAGGCGTAACCGACGTAGCACAAATAGCAGAATCAAAATTGGCCACAAGAAGCCATTGAGGCTGCACAAAAAACCTAAGCTTAAGAGGCCCCATGCCAGCCAAATTAGCAGCGGGTGCCGGCGAGCGAAACGCACAACCGAGTGGTCTAGATGATTCATAGCTACCCAGAACGTTTTGCTGAGTTTGTCTGAGCCATGTGACCCGGGTAGCTGCTGAAACGGGCGTTGCCCCTCGGGTGGCTGCGAGGGAGCACCCGATTCTTCCCATTTAGCATAAAGCGTGTGTATCTGCTGGCTTGACAAGGCTTGATCGTTGATTGCGATAAGACTTTGTTCGTTGCGGCTGCCTCTTCTTATCTTGCAAGTACTCCTGGGGTGCTCGCTTTTCGCTATCTGCGTGCAGCGCCGCGCAGTAGCGAGATGCATTCCAGCCAGCACACCGGACGGTGGCTCTAAGCGGCCAGAAGTCGCCGAATCGCGGCTTCTGAACAGTGCCATATCCCAGCAAAAAGGACGAGCCATGAACTCCACAAGGGTTAAGCATGCATCTGCGGTCTTGTACAGGTACGACGTCCTGTAAAACCGCATAAAGCCATCAGGCCTTGGACCACATTCCCGGCACAACAAAGCCCCCCCTAAGTCGCTGCATGCCCGACAGTACAAATTGCAGCTATCGTCACCGCTGGAATGTGCACTGTGAGGAACACCCCCACAATTTCGCCACGGGACACGCCATACCGGGCGCTTGTCATGTGAGGAAGCTGTAGCCGTGGGGCTGTCACATTTGCAATGCATGCAGTCTCCACTGGCGCAAGCTGTGGGGCTTAGGGCTGCGCTATTGGACACAACAGGACACAGCCATGACGGCCCCCCGTCGCGGCCCTTACTGCGGGGCTGCATGAAGGTGACAAGTTCATCTTTACTGGCATCAACTGAGCAGGGATTGCGGGTGTTGAACTGTTGTGATGTGCGACTGGAAGTAGAAAGGTAGCCTTCACGTTTGTGAATGCAATTACACGCAATGGAATCGCACTCATATGGGCTTTTTTCGCCTTGAATACGGCGGGATACTTGCAGAAACATGATAAATTGGCTCGAAAGACAGTGGAGTCAGTGAGTTCTCCCTCGGTAGATGATGTGTCCGTATTTTCAAGACAGTCACCCACTTCCCGAATCACAGCTAAGGTGAGCAAACACTCAGACAATCTAGACAATATCCGTCAAAAGTGGAGAGTGTGGACAAGCCCAGCCAACCTCTCACCAGCCAACTGCACCGCAGGTAATTGTTACAATTTTTGGAAGCTTCCTGCCTTCGCGCAATAGAACAACAAATTTCAAAGACCTCAGTGCTTGCCTACGCTTGTGAACGAGCACTATGCTCCTCGCTCAGCGTGGTTCCACTCTGGGTGGCCTCAATTTCTCAGCTTTCCTGCTGCCCTGGTATTTGGTAGTCCACCAAACTCTTTGTTCCACTGGGTTGTTTGTGTGCAGCAACAAAACCAATGCATTTGATCCTTTTCGGAATAAGCCTATGAGGCTTCAAAAGAGCTGTAGTTCTCAGGAATGGAGGATGGCTGCCTTCGTAAACTCTTGGCAGCCAGAGCAGGCAAGGAAAAAGAGACAAAAATGGCTTCACTGTAGCATACAGCCACGCACAAATGTAACAGTAGTCAATAGAGGCCAACTTGATAGCTTGTTAAAGGACGTATTTCAGAGTGACCAAGGCCACCATCACCCCTTTGTTTCTCAGAAGCCGGAACAAGCCTCAACGATCGTGCTCTGCTCGTCCGGTGTCAGTGAAGATATGACAGGAATTCGGCTTTCCTACGCGAAGAGTTACGATAGAAGTAAGTTTTAAAATAGCAAGCACGCTGAGAATCACCGTCCATAATGCAATTCATTCCGCCCTCTACGTCTGTTCGGCACTGGTGCGAGGCTCCGTCACGCCCAGCGCCTGCCCGGGGATGCCACCATAGGGCTTCTTGCAACCTTTTTCTACGACGAAGGTGATATGAATACGCTGTAAACACAAATAGCCTGGCACCAACCGTGCCTAGTTCACCTTCGTTCTTTCTTAATAGTTTTACCGCCATGTGCAACGATAGTTTCACCAAGGGGATACGCAATAACGATGCATAAGCTTCATAGTGAGTGCACTATGTGCCCTGAATGCCAAATAACGGAATCAAAGGTATATGCTTGAGCGTAGGACTATTCTGAACGCTCATTAGGTCCCTAAAAGGAGGATTTCGCCCGCAACAGGATGTTTGGTCAACTTACTGCTGCATGAAAGACACCGCAGATCGGGAGATTCGTACACCCCAACGCTAAAAAACATTTAACAAACGCTTCGTGCTCAAATCTTTGTGCGTTGAACCCTGAATTTTATCTGGAGAATCGTCATTTGCTGCGCCGTTGCATTCCTGTTCAACTCGCCGCCCGACGCAGTACTGGTGTCTTGCTACACCGCTCGCTGATCCGACGCCCTTGTTTTTTGCGGCCCTGAGTTTTTGTAGTCTTATTGCACATGATAAAAGGAGCATGAGATCTCGAAAGCCCAACGTTGCTGAAGCTTATGGGGGAATTGCTTTAATAAAAGCTGTGGGAATTATCGACATGCCCGGGCGCAGGAAGAGCAAATCACAGCCAGAAGCCGCGTTCTCCTCCTTGAAATATATATGAAGCTGTGCATGTTATATCATTTTTCTTAACTAGGTAAATAGCCTCATCGTCTCCATTTACACCACAGCATCTTCAGGTGGACCAGGAAACTGTTGAAGCGGAGCTGCCCCACACGGGGGAGTAGAGCTAACCCTAGTAAGCACAAGCCAGCAGTTTCCGTTGAAATATTATGTGCACCTGATTTAAACAAATTTTCAATTATTTTGAAGAACTCCTGCCCCTGTCACGGCTCGGGGGATTGCATTCGGGAGGCCCTGCCCGATGAAATTACTACGTGGCGTCTCCCAACCCCGACAGGAAATATAAGTCGTTCGCAGATCCTGAGTCCAGCTTTTCCTTATACATTGATACCTTACCCAGGGGCATGCAATTCGCTGATATTTCTTGGTAGACGTGTTGCCCAAGGTGTTGTGGCGTTGGAGCCATGTGGAGAAAGCTGCTAGCCGCTCCCCAAATGCGCAAACGTGATGCAGAAGTCACGTGTGACCCGCGAAACTCTAAAAGCTCAAGCAGAGAGGCTGGGAATGAATGGGCGGGGGCCACCATGCGGCCTCTGCCTCTAGCATTTCCTACAGCCTCTTGGTCTTCGTACTACCCTAGCGACTTAGAGAACAGCTATGATGACGTGTCCTCCAAGTCCTATCAGTTCGGTAGCTACTCTCATTCTTATGAGTCACCATCCCAAGGCTCTTCGGAGAGCTCTCAAACGGCTACATTCCCCAGGCTCGCTACCGCCCTATCGCTCCCAGCCAGCGTGGCGCCCGATACGTGTTGGCCAGAGGGCAGTCGAACACAGCTCAAGGTACGCCGCAGCTTCTGGAAGAGCCCAAAACCTTGGAAGTGTGCTGGAGGTAGAGAAAGACGCAACACCACACGAGCCAATGCGCTCCTGTACCTAGCATTGACGGAACCGGCACTCTCTACATCGGCGCTATTGGTGACCCAGCAAAGAAATCCTCGAAGTATTGCACCACCCCCTGTCAAATCAAGTGGGCTGTACTAAGCTTTGGCCTTTCACTACTCTTCTGAACCTGTTTGCGAATTTTAAAATGCTGAATTGTCTCCGCATTGTGCGCTCATGAGAGTTTCGGAGGAAGCTTACACGTGGGGAGTCCCTCACTGTCTATACTCTTCGCGGTGGGTTCGTCGTGTGTGCTCAGAGGAAGCCTCGAATTCAAACGCTTTCTCGTTGTTTTCACTTCTCTGTTTTGCATGCATCATGGTCTTCCTATCGCTGGCTCTTGGGATCGCCGTCGGATGTGCACTTGTGAGATCGCGACCGTCTATGGGAGCGGTAACTCTAGCTGTTTTACCCCTGAGCAGTCTAGAGGCCAGTGTAGTACAGGAGTCTCAAGATATATTTGGTGCTAACGGCATGTCTGCATCTGCGTCAGGAGATGCCGCAGTACACACCACTGACAGTGAAGCAGCTTCCAAGCAAGGGCAGCCCGAACAGCTGACTGAAATGCGCCCCAGTACTTCTGATAGCGACCCTCAGAAGAACGTAAGCAACGGACTGGCCACATTCGTCTTGGAGGTGCTTCATACCCAGCCAAAAGCTCATGAGCCCTTCGCTGTGCTTAGCGGGGGGTTCAGACTGCTACTGTCGCTTTACAATCAAAGTAAGCTCGTGTGATGCAAAGCGGCAGTGGCAACATACAGATTTCAAAGCCCTCCAGAGAGCTTTGGAACTACCAAAAATGTTGGGGTAGGGTCAACTATCCATTAGGAACTGAGGCAGAGCTGACTTTCGAGCGTATGTGATCCTTCACTCTTAAGTTGTATCGTACCTTGTTGCTGGGGGCGCAGGTGCTTTCGGTGGGACGGAGTCAGGTGTCTCCATCCTGGAATATATTCCAGCCCCACTAGCGGGGATAAGACCAGAAGACGCGTGTTTCACTCCATATTCGACTGGGTTCGACAAAGTGCTTCCCACCTCTCAGACCGCGGATCCTGAGGCTTCCCTTGTCGCTGGAGAAGAGTTTGAGGGTACAGGAAAACGCCATGAACTAGAAGGGGATTTAGCCTCGCCCTTTACGGTAAAGCCTCTAGATGCCGTCGCCACGACGGCTACGGCGCCAGGCGGAATGGCCAGCTTGGAACACCTCGGACCTCCATTTGAAGCACTGCCAGATCTGCAAGACCTCGTTGGCGGATCTATGGTGGCGTCATTCCGCCGCAGTCCAGACCACACCTTGCAAGAGCTTCTACATGTGTCGGCAGGAGAATCTGCCAAGATGCTGATGATCCGGGGCTCCTTTCTACCTCTGCATGGAAACTCAATCGTGGCTGTAAGCCAGATCAAAATAAGCGGCCGTTACAAAGTTCCCCTTGCTTTTTGGTACCACGCACACCATATGCTTTCGTGCAGGTTGGCCTCAAGCACCCAGGTCTGAAAAAATAGTCCACTCCTGCATGGCTGCTCTGGTCCCCACTCTAATGTGCAGTCCTTACATTGCCCCTACTGCGCACCATGATGTTTTTCCGACTATTCGACCTGCATCATCGGTGAATATCTGGATCTCGGTTTGAAACGTGCGTTTGGTGACTCTGCTCAGCACACACTTGCCCAGCTTTCCAGCGGATCGAATCCGAACGAACCAGGGAATGCCGAGGCACAAACTCCTGGTGCTCGCCCTCTGCCTCCCCGTACACTTTCTATGGCAGCAGACGGCAGCCGTGGGCATCCAGTGCGAGGCCGTGGGGGATTTGAGGGAGAAGCGAATGAGGTACAAATGACAATTCCAGATGGAGACGATATCGATGGCCGACGTAACGACCAAAGGGCAACTACGTTGGGACTCAGTTCCACAGCAAGTTCTGAAAAGCCATTAGGCTCTCCTTGCATGCTAGGCAGCAATCTGAATTGCTCATCGCAGCAAGCATATAAGGGGCCAGACGACGCATCATCAACAGGGACCAAAGGCCCGCATTTATTGGCCGTTGCATTTCATCCTGTAGTCGATGCACAAGGTAAAGGGTTCCATTCGAAGGAACTTTGGGTAAGCGTTCATCACAGAGTCAGATCTCGCCAGATGTACGAAGATCTAATTCAGGACTGCCGACTGGGACGAGTGTACGTGCAACTAAGCGTTGCTCTAGCGTATTACTCCCTATTTTATTGGAAAGATGTGGAGAGCCACCGGTTTCTCCCACTTGCCATAAACTGTGTTCTTAAGCCGAAGATTTAAGCTCGACCGTAAAAAGGGAAGCAGAGGATGTTAAACAGAACACTTCGCAGCACGAGTCCTAGATCCAGCAAGCTTATTTTACGAAGCTCCCTTCTGTAGTAGAGACGTTTGATGACAGGCACAGGCACACATTTGCACGAAGTTACACGAGAGCCCGAGGAGGGCAGAGAAATCTTGTGCAAGGACCACCCAGGTAGTGTACAAGGGCATGCTCGCTGAGGAGCAGTGGAGAAACACAGATGAGAAGCAGGGCAGATAGCACGGACTTACTAAGGAACCGGCAGAGGGAAGGCTGGACACAAAGCTCTACATAACTCAAGTAAAGCAAAGCTGAGGCGAAGAAGTTCACAATCTCTGACGCTCCTGGTGGCGCATACGTGCTAAACATCGTTGAGGCGAGTAGCATAGCCGGTGGTGCAAATACATAGAGAATTAGGGGCCCATTGTTCACTATGCAGTAACCTAGTTTTTAATTTGAGACATCTTGAATGCTCTTGCTTCTGGATACCACGGCTTTGTAATTGCTACACGGGAAAGGTAAGGAGCTGCTCCTTGCATCGGGCAACGTGCGGTCACTTCGAAGGCACAGGCCTACGGCTGTACACGGCGCCACCGCCATGCCACGCTAGCTGGATAGGCGTTTCGTTTTAGGCCAAGTTGTACACAGTAGCGGGCATTCAGGCGTCCACACAGCGGGGATGACGGCCTTCGCCGTTAGTAAAAACGAAAGACTAATGAGGTCCAGTTATTCCCCAGTGAGGCCCTGAATGGGGTAGTATAAGCATGGTTACATCATAAAGGAAGCTCAAAGACCTGGTAGAGTAGGTGTGAGAATACTTTTGCACCGCCCCTCCTTTTGGCCGTCCAGCGGGGACCTTTGTGTTGACCATTTGGCGAGTTTGTGTGTGAATGCCTTTTCACTTGCCAACTCGCTCTAAAACCCAGAATGAGAAAGCGTTCTTCTTCAAAGCTGCGCAGTCGCCGCCTCGACGCGGCAAGCGATGCAGAAAGGAAGCTCTTTTCCGCCTGCGTGGTTGCGGTTCGGTGGAGTAGCCCGAAGTACATCTCCGTTTGGTGATGACGAAGGCATGACCTGCTACGAGATGCAGCGCCCAGAAAAATAAAAAAAAGCCTCCTGAAAACGATTACGGAAGCCCCCAAAGTAAGCAGGCTAAACCAGCGCACACTACCACACAGCCCTCCTTGAGCCACAGCCCCGACAAGTGGCACGGGCTATGGCCGAGACAACTCAACGGGTGGAACTCTCGAAAAGAACAAATGGTAAAGGCTTTCGACGCTTCAATATCCTTCGTTACCTGAGCAATTCTTAACTTTTCCCGCTGCAACCAACGGCTCGTGCCGTACAGATTCCGGTAGCGATGGCGTGGAGTTAACAAACCTCACCCGACACCACATTGAACCCTGTAATCATGAATGAATGATCCTTTGACAGAAACTACACATGCTTGCCAGGAGCCGAGCTCCTGCCTCTTGAGGATCGCTCTTGCCGCAGCCTTCAGGGGGCCTCGGTATCGGCTGTTTCTACGACCCAAAACAGAACTTCTGCGTTCGTTCCTTTTTACACCCAATTCTGGTCAGAACAGGCCATGCCTGAAGTTTGGCTATGTATTGTTTCCACCAGCAGGAAGCCAGCTCTTCTTGCGATTGCAATTTGAATCGTATGGTCTCAACGCCCTACGCACCGAAATCCCCGTCAGCGTCGTAACCCGCCTTCTCACAAGTCTATATGCAACGTGATATCCGCGCCTTCAGCAGTGCAGCGGTCGAATACACCGGCGTATGCGAACTATCACGTGCCGAACGCCACTGCGCCTTCGCAGGCCTCCTGTTTACTCCTTTCCCACCCCCCACTCGCTTCCCCCTTTTTCCACCAAATAAATGCTAAAATGAGAGGAACTCCTTGTGGCTCCCCTGAACCTGCCGCACTGTTTGCAGGTTAAGTGGATAAGTACCTCGGTTTTGCGATTTATGAGTTCAATCCTCTGTCAGTTTTAATAAGTACCTGCCTGCCGCTGCGGGTAGCAACACTAGTGCAGCGCCAGAATAGTCCACAAACGAGGTCTCTCTTTTCTCGGATGTACACTCCGGCCAAATAATAGGGCCGCAGCGACGGGCAAGAGGAGTACCTTGCCTTGACTACGGAGATAGACTGAAGCGCCGAGGCTTCGGTCTAACTACCCTTATCATATAATCTTTGATATCGGTGGCATGTCTTGGCATTGGAACTCTTGAACTCATCAGCCATTTTGCGCTTCTGAGAAGCGTCTCTGGAATCAGGGGTTCAACAGTGTGCTTATCCCGTGTGAAGGCTGCATATACAGCAAACAGCTGGCACGGGCGTCGGACGCAGTGTCTCTATCCGGTGGCTGCCTCTGCTCTGACGGAAATGCAGCGCCTCCGCACAAGTTTCAGCCGGCCTTCGGCCGGGGATGTGGGAGTCAGCAACTTGGAAAAAGTTGCATCTTTGCCTGTCCAGGCGGGAGAGCAAGGCGATGAGAGTGGTGAGGCTGCGATTTCTCTCTTGCTTTGGGGTGTACCTGTGTTTCGCTACTGGATGCTTAGGCCCCCAGTGTAAAGCCAAGGATGTGGCTGCGTTAATGATACCCTCCATTTCCGGAAATGGGGGAGTGGCTTTTTCTTATTAATGGGGAATATGCAGCTCTGCCAAGACCCGAGGCAGCCGGACTTCTTGGGGGTCTTCGTGTTGTGCAGAAATGAGGCTTTTATGCGTATTGAACCTCTCCATTCTGTAGTGTAGCATGATTCGAAATGTCGAGACAGCCTCAAGTCTGTTTTTCGGCGTGATTAGAGGAGCAGGGTTAGCATATACAGTGTTCAAACCAGTCTATTTCTCCATCTTCGCAACTGTGGATGTAGGTGTCGGCTCATGATGCACAGCCATGACGTCTGCCTCGATAACGGAGGCTTTCGTAGCTAGTTTTAAGGCGATTTATTTTTTTGTTTGGAAGGAAGTTATCGTGTGTGCGCTAGAACGCTTATTTGAGGGCGGGACCGTTGGTATGCGTACTCTTTTAAGCGAAGGTTCAGTAGGTGGCTCTTGGACGATGCATGCATTCAGTTGTTCCCCTTGCTGCTGGAAGCTTGCATCTGAATTGGGTGCTTGGCATTTCTGCTGATTTCAGGTCCTGAAGATGTCACCAGAGAACTGGCAGCGGCAGCTTCAATGGCTGACATGCCACATGAACTGCGGCGGCAGCTGTACCACGAAGCCCACGCATTCAGGCATTCTCCGCTCTTCACACAGAAGGTTCGTGCCGTCTTCAGCACCGCTCAGTGATGCTTCCTGTGGCCTTGATAATCTCTTTGCGAGGGAATGCTCGCGCATGCACCTATCATGCGACAGGCTCGCTGGTTTCCAAGGCGGGGCGCATGCACTTCCAGTACGCTAAATTACGCAGATTGCGTCATGATGTATGAAGGATTTTCATACACGGCATCAACTGTAGCTCGACTGTCGACGTTGCAATGTTTAGAGTGCGATCTTGCACTCGGGCTTGCATGTTTTTTTCTCGCCCTGTTCAGGTGCGAATGGAAAACAAGATGGATGAACATGAACTGTTGCGTGTCCAGCTTGAGGCGCTGGATTACCAGGAACAAAACGGAGTTTTGTTGACGGAGGGCGATTTTTATTACCGCTATCCCCAGTCTTTTGACCCCTCAGCAAGACCTAGGCTAGACGGAGGGGACGGTCAGCCTGAGTGGTCGTCACTCAAGCAGCAGCTAGCGCCAGGCCCCACCCTGTCTGTTATTCCGCAGACTGGAGGGCAAGCAGGCGCTCTGTATGGAACCCCTGAGGCAGAAACACAAAACCAGTGGCAGAGTTGGCTGCAGAGACAGAGGAAACGCGGCTGGTATACGTCAACCACGCTGGTGTATTCGACGCTCTTCGGCGCGGTGGTGGGGGCGTCCAATTTTACGACGTACTGGCAACAATTGCAAATATGGAGGAGCTCAATGTTCCTCCTGCCATACCTCCTTTTCCTGTTCACTGTCGGATTACCGACTCTGCAGCTCGAGGTGTGCCAGACAGACACACGAGCTCAGGTCATCTAACGTCTCTTTCCGTGTGCCCTTTGATTTCCTAAAAGACACCACTTCTGCCACTCTTCCCTCGCGTTTCATGCTTGTTGGGCCGTTGGCATGGATGTCTGAGGCTTGCGCGTTAGTCGGGGCCTTACGGGATTAGCAAGATCTCGCTGATGGCTAGCTCTCTTGCGGTGTTGGTTTCCGTGTTTACGTGCTCGCTTTTCTTCAGCTCGTGCTTGGAAATCTCCTCCGTGGAGCGGCTATCAAGCAAAATACGCAGCTTAGTCGATGGCTTGTCGGTTTAGGGATTTTGCAGGTGTTGACTTCAGTCTCCTTTGTTATTCTCACTGCGGGTGCGCCGCCTGTTCCCTGCGTCAGCAAATATTACTTCCAGCCGTTGCGCGATCATGCAGAGTTTGTGCTTTCCGATGCATGCATAGGCCATGCAGCAGCCCTCAGCTGTCAAGGACTTTATCCAGTTGCTGAAGTGTGTGTCGCCTGGCAGTCCTCTGCACGGCATGAGACGTAGCGCTCGCCGCGGCTTTTTATTTTCATGGAATTCATTGGCTCCATGTTAGGGTGCGCTTGGCAGTACACGTTTTCTCTCCGGCTGTGTTCTGCCGTGCGAGTTTTTCTCCGCAGTCGTGAGCAGCCAACTTTTAATTTACTTCCTTTCAAGCTTCTCTAGGCCTCAGCCGTGGCAAGTCACAGTGAGCGACATGGAGCTTTGTAACAGTTTTCATGGAAAGAGCATGGATTGCAACGCAGCGGGGCACGGTGTACTTTGTTCCTACGTTCCCGACGCCAGTGTCTGCATTGCCTCGCCTACGGGCAAGGTGCGCGCTAAAGTTACGGGTCCACGCTTTGGTATCCGCTAAAAGCTGAACATACACCATTGCCTGGCAAGCAGCAACCTCTTGGCAAGTAGTTGCCTCTTACAAACCAAGGCTTGTGCACTGATCATTTTACGTAGAGGGGGCTCTGGTTCTCTCGTGTGATGGAAGGGTCATTTATTGGGTGTCAGCAATGGAAGCAAATGCGCAATATTCCCAAGTCAAAACACGCAGCTGTTTCTTGCTCTATGTATAGCATAGGATCTTGTGACAGGTACTGTTTCTGGATATTTCTTCCCAGGCAACACTTTACTACTTACAGGAATTGCAGCCGTCCACCGTTAATCCGGACTTAGATCCTGACCTGCTGCGGCCAAAGGCCTTGGCTACACTTGCCTTTGTATGGCTGTACATCCTCGCATATATGTGGAGAGGATTGTTCAAGGCGGGATTCCGTGAGACTTTTTGTTTTCGCTTTATTTGTTCCCTCTGACTTCACTGTCAGCCAAGCAACGAGCCAGCCTATGTACGAACTCGGCAGCGTCTCATGCCTGCTTCCTAGCTTCGTACACAGTGTTCGCAGTGCTCGATCATTGTTGCTGACGCTGAATTTTCGCTGCAGCATCGTCCATTCTTATGATCATTGCGATGGTCCTCTGCGCCACGCTTGCCGTTGTATCCTTCTTCGTCGGGGCAGATGGCGGCGTGCACGTGGCCGCAGCTGTAACTGCGACTTTCGACTGGCGGCCACTCATCCACGGTTTCTTTGATGCAGCTTATTCTGCTTCGCTAGTTCGGCATATCTGCCAGGATCTATGTCTTGGATGCTGCATTATTGGCACAATTACGAGCTATACTAAGTCAGTAATGGCATTCTTTGTATGTAGAGTTTTTCTGGATCATGTGGCCTCCTGTTGCCATGCTTAGAAATTGAAATAACACAAATTTTAACTGGGAGAAATATATCCGCCAATATTGTGCACTTCATGGCAGCACGTACTCGTATTGTGCCAGTGTACTCGTCACGCAAAGCCCCTTTGGTTTTTATCGTCGATTGCGTTCATTGTCCACTACAGGATCGGCTTCAACACGTACCCAGGCGGCCTTTATACATGCATCCTTGAATTCGTGATGGCTTTTGTCCCTTTTGTGTCTCTGCTCTCCATTGTTGGAAACCTTCAGGTATGTCCCAGTAGCGCACTCGTGAATGGCCTTCCAGTTGTCTGTTCGGCCAATCAGAGGAGCCTTCTGGCGCTCTATAATGCCACATAATGATGGCTTTGCCTTGTCTACCCGCCTCAGAAGTAGCACTCTTCTTCGTGTCTGTTAGGTTGCTGCAGCTCATGAGGCCCCTTATCGCTTGCTTTGTGGCTGTGCATGGAAACTCCTCGTTATGGCACGGACTTACTGTTGCGTTTTGCATGCTACAGGCAGTAACTGATATTCCGCTGGTCGATATTGTGAGGAAGACGGGCAGTGCCCCTGCATACTTTGTAGTTTTTCCTGCTGCATTCGAAAAAGTGTCTTCACCCTACGTAAGTTTTTGGAACGGATGTTCGTGACGCCTGCTGTGAGCTCTGCACTGCTAGCTGCAGGGCGTCCCCTGCGCTCGCAGATGGAGACGCTCGAGGGACTACCTCCTTGCTGCAACGCCTTGTCAGTTGCGGACTGCCGCTTTACTAGAGAACTGTGCTGCGTTTCGCTGCCGTCGCGCTACTTCGTTCTGGACGGCTTTTTTCCGAAGATCGAATTTTCGGCGGGAGTAGTTGTGGCATGTGTTTTTCTGATTCTGTGCCTTCTTTGCAGCTCTTTGGACTCTTTTTCTACGGCGGCGTTTTCCTTATCAACACTCAGGTTGCAGCCATCGCAGTTCATTCAGTATTCAATGCTGTCCTAGTGCGTTACCTGTTGTAAACATTTTATCAACCGTGCGACTATCTGTTCAACGCATGCAAAGTGAACCGGAGGGGACTGAACCAATGCTTCATGGAGGCAGTCTGCTGCCTTCGATGTGATCAGACTACATTTGTGGATAACTAGAATACTTTTTGAAACTGTGCACGTTTTATTGGCTCAGGAGTCACGTGTTATCAACAACAACTGGCGGCGGGCCACAAGCACCGTGATTGTAATCATTTGTTACTGCATCTCTCTTCCCTTCTGCGCCAACAACCAACAAGTTGTGAGTCTACATAGTTGCACCTCGACGGAGCACTGTCTATATGTTTCAGCCAGTAGCCATCGGTGTGCTTTTGTTGCCGCGTAAGCTGTTTTTGCCTCTCCAGGCCTCCGCTCATGACACGCTACCTATTCTTGTTGTCACGTGTGCTCAGAGGTTGGAGTACATAGTGTACATCGTAGAATGGCTTCTTGTTCCAATTTCTGTTCTCTGTACCACTTTCTATGTCGGCTGGGTAATGGGGTTTCAGCAACAATCAAAGGTCGTGGGTCTCAAAGGTAAGCTTACCAGCCTACGAGAAATCGTTTCGATGTAGCAGGCGAGCGCTTTATAACTCAAGAACATTTGGGCTCTCTTCTGGCTTATTGCCATTTAGCATTCATAGGTTTTCTCTTGAATAAACTGAAGTGTTCTGGCATCTCGCGGTTCTCTACACATTGCTCATGAGAGAGTGCCCTGGAGTTTTAGGAATGTAGAGTGCACGTGGCGGGTTTCATTGCAGCATGTATCCTCTTCGGTGGACTCTGCCTCATCGTGGGGGCATCGTACATCATTGCAGTATTCTGCCACCAGGAAACTGCCTTCTTACCAATTTGGATAATGGTGTTCGCTAACGCCGTCATTGCGATTGTCGTGGCCCTGCTTGTCAAAGATCCCGACTCACAGGCCAAGACTTTTAAGGTGTGCTTTTTAGTGCCTGCTTTTCATTTCATCGCTTTGGGGCAATCTACTCTAAAGTTTGCACTTATCGTTGGTACCAATGCTTCCCGCAGTCGGCTCCGATCGCTATTATAAGCTTGGCCCTAGCGTTGCATGCTGCAGAAGTGGGTAGCGGACGGGCCAGCAGTAACCAGTGCAGGCGCTGGTGCTGCAGTTCTTGCTAGCTCGACGACTTTCCTTTTCCGTGAAACAGGTTCCGGATACCACTCCGGAAAAGCGTGTACAGGAGCTTCATGCAACTGTGATGGCCCTTGTGTATTTTCAGGAACGCTTCCTGGCGTTGTATCTAGGTGGCGTGCAGGATCTGGGCAACGAGATCTCGCGAGTCACTCTGTTCTTTCCACAGCACACCATTGGTGGCACATCTGTGCTAGGTGTTATACCAACGCTATTTTGTGGATGCTTAACGAAGCCGTTTTTCATATTCCGTCCATCAACGTTTTGGTGTGTATGCATCAAGCACCTCGTGCCTGTCGTCATGCTAGTTTCAATTGTTGATGGTAAGTAACACCTGGGGAAAAGGTAGTACAGTGCTCCCCCCATAAAGCAGTGCCTAAACTACCCTGTACTGTCGTACTCATTAATGTGTCACTTTACCGAAATGGCCGATGCTTAACGCCGACGGAGTAGAATCAACAGCAAGAGAGAACGACGATTGCTGTTTCTCTGTTCACTGTACTCAACGCCAGTGTGTGTGAACTTGGTTTTGTAGCCTGCCAGCATTTTGACATTAAGTGGGAATCGATGCAGCAGTCACCAAATATGAGAAATCTCGGTGCCGCCTTATTGGGAATGGGAGCTGCTTTCCTGTTAGTAACACCATTCCTACCTAAAGTAAGATTCCCCGTAACAAAGGATCGCTGTGGATACTTTCAAAATATGCTTCCTGCGTAGCCGACTTCACTGTGCCTCGTGGCCATCACGGTGGACTGCTTTTATGGGATAGTTCATTCAGTTCCTTTTCTACCGATACATGGAATTTCGGGACGTGGCGGTTGTATTTGCAGGTCCGCGACTGGGTTAGGCCTGTGGAAGAGGATTACATGTCAACTTCAGCATTTCCGAGCCATCCGTTTGTGCCGTGGCGCCGAGTAACTCCATTTTCGCTTATCCCTGCACTATTCCGAGAGCACCTTGCCCGATCGAAAGAGCCCGCGGCCAGCGTCAAAAGTCTCATGCTCGACTACAAAAAACAGAAGTTACCATTTATGCCCTCCTTCGCTCGTGAAGGGGGTGCTGGGCGCTCGGAAGCGGAATTTGCATCTCAGCATCAGCGCCGTCACGAAAGGAGCTCGGAAGTTCAGACAAGGAAGCAGCCAGGCCAACCGCTTTCCTTTGCCAGCAAGTCGTCAGAGAGCAGTGAGACCTCCCATCATGATTATGCAGCTATGGATGCGACAGCGCATGTTTGAGCTATTTTGCCACATCTATAAAGTTGAAAAGAATGCTGTGCTGACGCTTGTGATGTCTTGTGCACGTCTTCGCAGAAAAGCAGTGAAAAAATGGGATTTAGATCAAGATTTAGCAACGATTTTTTCTCGAGGGAAGAGTTTAATATGTCATACAAGCAAACGATGCATAGAGCGAACACCTACCTATGTGCCTTGCATCACAATGGCACTGCTGTCTGCCGTCGCGGCTACATGCAATGTGTAGACTTCAACGGCGGCGAACTTCCTTTCGGTGGCTCCACTGAGTGCCGGTGCCCAGCAGTATACCAAAATTAGGCTGCTGAGAACAATATGTCAATACCTATGCTGCCCGCTCCCCGGACGGACCCGCATCGCCAGTGCCTTCGGCAGCAGGTTCTTCCAGCAATATTTATTGTATGTGTGAAGTAGCTATGCATGGTTACACACTCAGTAAAGCCTTTACTGCAGCACATCTGCATTAAGGTTACCTTGCAGCGTCAGTGACATTGTTTTTCTGAAGTTTACCATGTAAATGGGGCGCTGGCACTACAATCATGGAGCATTTGGTGGGAATCAATGCAAATATACTTCACAGGGACTACGGGAATTTGCGAATCAGTTCGCGATGGCAAAAACACATCTGCCCAAAGCGTGGTAGTTTTGTGAAAACTTGCACAGCGGTTCGGCCTGCAGGCGGTGCAACCGCAGAATCTCAGCACTGAAGCCGAAGTGGTGACTTAGTGCCCTATCCTCCTAATTAACTGAACCGCTCGTGCGAATGTCAAGAACGCCGACATTTTCATTCCCCCACTTCTCATTCACAAGGCCAAATATGTAGCGGCCTCACTCTGTGAAAGGGATGCTAGGTCCGCAATAGTGGAACTTGTAAAGGCCCCTTATGCTGCTGCCCAAGCCATAAAGCGTGAGGGTGCAGTTAACTCCTACAGAATTCAATACAAGGAGGCTGTGGTATTCTTAGGCTCTGCGAGGCACTAATAACCTACTGTGACCTTCCATCTACTTTGCGCAGTAACGAACAACCCATACGTATTGGGTTACAACGTTCCTGAGGCAATGCTCTGCAGCAGCCCATACGTAAACAATGTGCACGGCATGCTCAACCCAGGAACGTGATTACGGGTGCCCTCAACAACGTGCATTTGAATACTGTCGGAACACAAAACGCACGAGGCCGCCTCAAATAGTCCTCACTGCGTGGGCTTTGTTGCTCGCAAGACTTCAAACAAAATACTTCACCAACACTCAGCTGAAGACATACCTCTAAAGAAGCTCCGACAGTGTACGCGACAGTGCCAGCGCACGTTCCATTGAGAATCATGAGAAGCCCAGATTTCAGAGAACTTTGATTGACAAAGCGACCCTGAGGAGTCTCATCCACCAGATTGTAAACGCGAACTCGTGAACTCAACCAGGCAACAACGGTCTCGCATCACATGAGTGCTGGGTAATGAAAACACATGACTGCAGCTCTTGTGTTTTCACGAGGACAGTTTTTGCATGAGTACTTCAGCGCGATAACCTCCATCCTACTCGATATCAAACAAAGAAACTAGGTTTTTTATGCTTACCTTTAAAAAGCCCAAAATGAATAGTGCCACGCCCGATACAGCGCAAGCCATCACAAATGCCAAGCGGCTATCCGTGCTCGTTCCCGACATAGTTATCCAAGCAACAAAACCCGCCAATGGAAGCAATCCAAATGTGGAAAAGGCAGTAAACATTACCGCGCCTGTGACATAACACTGCATTGGTTGATGGAATCAAACAGAGAGAGGCAAGACTTTCCGGGGGCATTAGCTCTTGCATAAAGTGGTAGAACACAGACACGAGCGCCAATAACGACCCCATCTTCTACAGAAGAAAGCTCTCAGGATTATACAGTGCCTGCAATAAATGTTTTGCATCTATACGCTTGCTGCCTGTATCGTGTAGGTCCTACTTCCAGGATGGCACCGCTATCAGATAACCGGAATAGGAAAGAGGGCACCGAAAGATGAACATTACCTCTTCTAATCGGGCTCGGACCCTCGACTGGCATTAATCCCAACTCTTCGACCATCATGTGTCGCACAAAGAACTCTCTGTACTTGAACGAAATTCTGACAAGCGAGTCTGCGTCCTCTTCCGTAAAACCATAGCGATCCCTATAAATCTCGATCATTTCTTGTTTTTCTTCATCTGGACAGTTTTCTATTTCCCTACATCGCACACATTGCAGTCAAGTCATGCCAACCGGTAGTAGGTGGTTCGAGTGAAAACCTTTAGTATCAAAGGCACCATGTATGTGATACAGGTACTCCTGCATCTGCCCTGAACTCTGAGGGATATGCCTTGTGTGTATATTTCTCTACTTTGTCGGTGGCAAAAGCAAAGGATGATGTGGGAGGTATCATACCATTCCTCGCGCTCGCGTTCGCTCTTAACAAAGTCCTCTTCTGCTGCAGAGCTTACAAACTCGCCGAAGCCCATGCTTATTGCATCAGCTAAAAGATTCCCAATACCTATAATAACAACCTTGGAGGGGTGTAAGTTCGCACCGACGCATCCAGCAACAATCGCAAAGATCGTCACGATTCCTGCAGTCACATTCGAAGCAACGAGGGAAAGTGAGAACGCTGCAACTGAGTGAAATGGTACCATCATTCTACAGTCTCGTCATTGCTTAATAGGAAACCACATTGAGTGGAGATGTAGAAGCCCCTGTGGAAATGATTACTTTACCATCGAGGCCTCCGAAAACAACAGCTTTTAGGTACTCCGAAGAAGTTGTCTTGTGTGCTTCTCTGTGGACACCCGAGAGTTCGTCATAGCCGTTTTGCTCGTGGTTGTGAAGATTACGCTGTTGATGAGCAGCTCTGAGAGGCACAAGCCACGGCACACATCAGATAAGCCACTTTACCACTGATACGGCCCAAACGACTAGGTTTACAGGAAGCCCCCAAAGTAACCTCAAAGAGCCGCTAGCACGGCTCGCCGCAGGAATTGATTGCATTGCTGCCTGGCCATCTACCTTGTGGCGTCGATGTCTTTGGTTCTGAAGGCCAGACGCGCCTTTTGCAGGTCTCTGAAGGGTACACTAGCTCCTTCGCAGCATGGTAGTTGATTTGTTGCAAAATTCGCCGCCTCGATGGCCCCAGGGTCTTGCAAGAGGGGCAGTGACTTGTCCTGTTTCATATTTGCCGAAACTACCCTGCACGTTTAATTTTACCGCGTGGATCGGCCAGACGTGGATTCCCCAATAAACTGCCGCTAAGCGAAATTTTGGGTAAAACCTGCTTACAAAGCGTCGATAGCTACATGCATGCATGGATACTGGTGATGCTGCCGATTCCTGTGCCCAGAATAATGGTGCACCGAAATACTTGGAAGGATAACAGCTTAGGCTTTATCCATCAGTTACGACCTTTGCTTCTGATAATCTGGTGAAAAGAATACAGAGGGGAGCACCTGCTGCAAATGCCAAGATGGCACAACAGAAGCCCAGAATGGAAAGCAACGCCTTCGCTAGTATATCAGGAAGTATGCAGGATTGAATCGATATGATGTTCACAGACACAGCAGTCTCTGTGTACGCGGACTACTTTCGAACTTTTTCCACGTGGGTACGCAGTGTTGCCATGTTGCTGGAGAGAACTGGAACACCCCTCAAAGCCCCATGGCACCCAGTACCGTTGTCCTACATTCCAAAAAAGAATTTCCAAATTCAAGTAAATTAGGCATTCATTTTATTGCAGCTTTCATTCTTACTGGCTAGAGGTTTCTAGCTAGTAAAATGGTAGAAGGCACGGTACCACTCCAGTCGTATGGACTTTGGTCCAGGACTGAATGGATTGTTTCATTTTCAATTCTGGCCTTCCTCCCCCTATTTGACACCCATCGCTGTTTCCTTACTCCAATATCTACCATCTCCTAGTCTAGTCGCTCAACCTGGAGAGGGAGTAGCACACGGTCATTCTTAGCCAGTGATCACTGGCTTCGGAATCTTGCCCGCGTCTGCGTAAATATCTGCTACCGAAACTTGACACTCCTAATATTCTCCATCCGGCACCAGTGCTGCAGTTTCCTTGCTTCTTTTAAAAAAATTTGAAGTGCACCAAAGGTGAAACGCTTCTTCTGTTTCCACCACGACACTGTACTGCGTTAAGTTACACTTCAAAATTCAACGCTACACTGATAATGTTCAGTTGAGAATCGCTAAAAAGTTGAATAATCGACTTGTCTGCTCGTATACCTCATTTTAACTTAGTAGTGCTTGTGCTTTACAATAAGTCGCAATGTTCTGTGTGTGTGCACTAAATGCTATTTGAATGCAGGTGTGAGTGCTGAAGAGTGCTCACCAGGTACAGCTATGCACACTGATTCCCTAGCAAGTGTAGGAACTCCGAGACGCTGGGCACGGGAAGAAGGGACGCCTTTTGAAATAATAATAACTTCCTGCATAATTTGTGTTGAGTCTGGAGCCCAGTGTCACCCTCCGGTGTACTTGGACCGAGCATACAGACGATTTCCACCGCCATCAGGTATTTCTTCCACCACTACATCCACAGCCACTGGATTGGCAGGAAACAGCTGCACCGAGACATGCGACGTCGTCGAGTTGTTAGGTTTTATCTAGGCTCTCGGTAGGAAAACTTTTCACTCTCCCCTGAATAATAACTTGACAGGACTTTATACAGTGCTATTCCTAACGAACTCCCTCCTTCCACTGCTAGGACTCGTCAGAGCTTTGCCTTAAAGAAAGAGGAACAGCTGGGGCTACATAATTTTCCACCCTCGCAGCGATCCGATAGTTTGGGAGCTTGTTGTGTCTTTCATCTACCGCACACGCACTGAACCTTGATATGAAGCTTACTGCATGAAGCTAATCCTACTGTGCAAGAAATGCCACTAAGCTATGCAGCTGTACCCTATAGGTACTCCAAGCATTCACAGTCAGTGTGATCTAGCAGCTAGCCCGCATGCACTGGAAACCGCGTCATATTGTATGAATTTACCACTCCTTTGCGTGTGGGCAAAGCCAGAGTCAATGTCCTCTTCTTTTTGCTACTATATTCTGAAGTGTGCAAGGGTGGCTGGTCCTGTTACATGTGTGCGAGTATTTCTGCTAAGAATCAGCAATCGATAGTTCCGGTGCCTTGAGAATGACAAAGCCCTTCGGACAATGCTCCCAGCTCCACCACCGGACTGAGAACCCGTTCGTGCAACCCACTCCAGTGGCCATGAAGAGAGGTCCTTGGCAAACACGAGCTCACAACAACAACTGGCTGTGCAAATAGCTATGACTAGCATTTTGTCGCTGAGCCCGGAAAGCTCTCACGAGGGCTTGAGGCAAGTTCAAGTAGAGATAGGTGCCGTGCCCTCATTTGTAGACGGCCAGACGCAACGCTGGGAGAACCTCGCCTGATAACCACTGCTGGGGGGTAACGAGCTTATGAAATAATAAAAATACCCTACCAAGCTTGAGTAGGCCCCAAACCAGGTCCCACAGCTCGTCTATAGCTATCTCCTCTTTTACTGGAGTCGTCCACATATCAGGGCCCCTGAAGGCAAGCTGTGTTTTGAAATGGTTCTAGCCGACGAATTCTAGCACTGTCCTGGGCCTCTTCAACTCTGTGTGGTAGCAAGTGTCTCCAAGGCAGGCTGTGAATGCATGTATGAATTTGTTACTAATTTGTACAACCAAACCAAACCTTTCGAAGCCTGCCTCAGCACGAGGTCCTCTTTTTACTGCCTAGGTGTCAATGAGAATACTTTGCGGAAAGGTCGTCAGATTTAAGCTCTGTCCGCCCGCTTTCAAGCCCACTGGCGCTGCTACTGCAGGCCTTCAATTCAAGCGTCAGATATAATCTAAAGAGTTCATGTCACAATGTCCGACTCAATGCTTCAAAGAAAGGCCGACGCAAAAAGAGACACTCCACGACTGTAGCGTCATCGACGCTGGCTTGTGTGTGCGCTGCAACACCCCATTTAAGGCATTTTCAGGGATACACTAAACTTCCTACTCAATACAAAATTGATAGAAAGGCACTGAGCATTTTTGCAAAGACGCCTCCCATTTCCTGACCTCGCCTCCCGGAGTTCCGAAATGAAGGAAGCGGGACAGCTAGGGTGCGCGCAGCTGCAACCCCTAAGCACTTGGACTATTCACGAGAACTCTCACACGGTATCTATCGCACACGCAATTCACCACTACGTCGCCTTTTACGGAGCCCACAGCATTCGGCAATAGATAAGATATAGGCATAGGCAAGACTATCGTTGATATACTGACTAGTTCTTTTGGACGTGTATAGTAGGAAGCTTTGCGTGTAGCTTAGCTCTTTACATCTTGTTCTCCATAATAAAACACGTCCTCGAGTTCCACGTCTGAACTTCGGGACCAACTGCGTGCAGGACATGGCGCGAGCTCGAGCCGTTTCCGAACTCCTGGTCGAAACGCGAAAAATGGTGCAAAGAAGAAAAGCGATGTGTGCGATAGTTGGTGAAGAAGGTTTGATGGGCAGAAAAGCACGCACACTAGCCAAGCACGGTCGATAAACTAAACAAACAGGACTGTGGCGACGCGATCACTCACTTTGGTCGCGCGCTAACATCTATTCACCTTCTACTAGGAGAAAACCGAAAATAACTAATATGCTTAAACGGAATCAAAATGAACATTGGTACAGAAGTACCTAACTGCTTCAAACAGCAATATTGGCATGCACGTACAGCAGCCACACACAGCATTGTCAATTTCTAAGGCACATACGAGACAAAAGACAGAATGTTGGGGCAACATACGTGACACTGCCTACTCATAAATCTGAAATAGAGGACAACGCAACAAGGATAATCGGGACTTTAAAGCAATACCTCTAAAGGGAGTAGTTCTTTTAGGCAGAATCTGCGTCGGGGAAGTACATATACCATGACAATGAGAGGAATAGCGCCCTTGGCAACCATCGTTAAAGCCAGCCGAATTCTACCGCATAAAATGAAACCTTTATCTTCCCCTTCGGCAACCACTGAGGTTGGCATTCCCCGCCCCATTTCACTAGACACTTCCGTCTAGTATGCCATCAGTGCTCAAGAGTCGTGGAATCCAGAGTTTCAGCGCGTTCTGTGGATCCTCCTTTTCCATATTGGTTACTTGCCTGTCGGCAAAGTCGAGGAGAATTTCGAAGAGCTTTAAAACGTCTTCAGGAAGCGAACACAAATAATTTCAAAAGTGCTCAAGCTTTGCGAAAATTCCAGAGTGAGAAAGATCATTGATCCATGGGAGAATCTCGGAATAGCTCAGCCACCTGGCCGCGAAACCTTTTTGTCTGATCACCTTCTGATGGACTTTGTAGAATCTGCTAGTTCACCAGGACTAAATGTCCAAGCTCTTTACACACAGCCCACTTATACTTTAACCGCTTGCTCTCATAAGCTTCGCCTGTGCATTTGAACGTGCTATCCAAATATTCTATGAATCCCTTCGCTGATAGAAATGGCTGCTGACCCTGGGGCAATAGCTGAAGGCCCCCATTGAAGAAGAAATCCCCAGTGCGGACTTTGGAAGAGAAAGAGCAGCATCTAGCAGGATTAATTGCCTTATCATAAACCCACTCGGGGTAATAGAGAGATACGAACCAGTCAGCTGGATTTCTTAAAGCATTGAGTGGCATTTACTGCAGAAGGGTGCAATCGGTGCGCTCTATTTGGTCATATGCCTGAGGGTGGTTCGCATTAGACGCATTATGGCCATTACGAAGGTGGGTCAAGCAAGCTCCCCAGAACGCACTAAGAAACCTCAGATCGATATTCGCAATGATACATCTGAGGAATTATGATGCCTTAGTAAGTGAATTCGGAATAATTGGTCTCCTTTCTGGGCCGTGATAGAGCTAAAGCAATGAATGATATGAGCATATTTGCAGGATCTGTTGACAACGGCGTAGGTGCTATCGTAGCCCTTGACTATCAAAGTCCGAAAAATATATTCGTAGTAAGAGCAGTCCAAATCGTTTAAGAATATGGAAGGCTCTACCACTTCTGGGGCTCAAAGTAATTGCGCGGCCTTAGCTCTGAGAATCTGGGCATGATACTGCATGCATCTCTGCTGCGGGACGCAACCCAGACCACCAAAAGGAGCGTGAGCATCTTTTGCAGTGTACTGTGAATCCCATCGTGGTCTGCAGGAACATGATCGTGGAGTCTGCAAAAGCAACATTGCCGAGCAAAGTCGGCTTTTTCAAGCGAGCAAGTCCTCGCTTTTTTTGAACCAAGCTAGGCCATCCTCAATTAACCTTTTTCGCCCTTCTGGATTTTGGCAATGCTGGGTGATGTATTGATGCAAACGGCACAGAATGTACGCACATTTGGTGGAAGCTGTGATTAAGCACGGACATGGGCGGTCGCGCTGCACGATAATCAGTCTCTGGGGCGCTGTAAGCGCGCGTCCACGACCACGTCGCTGACGGTAGTAACGTACTTCACTCTCAAGGATCACTGCAGGAGGCGTTGTAAGCTTGTGAACAACCTAGGGTTATCAAAGTTATGAAAAGTCCTCGTAAGGTATGTTCAAGCCTGATGGCAGTCTAGAAAGAAGAATCGCGTCCATCAAAATAGCGCCAGCATGTCTTCACCTTTCATCAAACTGCATAGAGCCCTATTTCCCGTACTGGATGCCGCTGATGAGCTCCGGTGGAACGAGTAAAACAACAAGGAATAATATGGTTGAGGGGAAAATTGGTAGCCTTAAAGGGTAAAATAGCATCCACCCCTACATCACTAGCACTAGTCAGAGACGCTCATAATCGTGCAGCGCAATTTCTGGAGGAATTGTAAGGCAGCGGACAAACGTCCTTGCTACGTCATTATCTTCCTCTATACAAGACACAGAATGCATTTTGCCAGTAGATAAGGAACAGTATTACGAGCCAATTTAAGGTTGGAACTGCGGTACTCAGTATCTTTTCAGCCTCCTTGCACGTGCGATAAGGTACAGGTCGCACTTGGATTGCCTCAGTTTTTGCCTGACCAGGTTGAAGTGCTGTAGCGGAAAGATGAACTCCCAGAGGGCCACCTGTTCCCAAAAAAGAATAAACATTACTGTCCCTCCATACACCACTGTCTGTCCAAGCAACAGCTAAAATGCATGCCCTGGAAGCTCCAGATGCTCTTGAACGTTTAGGACGAATGCCGACATGTCGTTTAGGTAACGAGCCACCCATCCGTCCTCGATATACTCATTCAAATCCAGAGTAGCTTGCTGCTTTATATAAGCTTGGGCGTTGCCAATTGCGCAGAAAGGTGTTGACCCATTTGATGCTTTGTCAATACTAAGGCATAGCCTTCTACTCCGGTCCTGTAGTGTCCATGTTTGAATAATTACCCATGCCGCGTTTTTCAAATGAAGTTTGTTATGAAGCTGAATACAGGGATACTAAAAATTCTGGGTGTATGTGCGGTATTGTAAAGCGTTGCAAGAATAAATACTTAATTTATTGGTGGACTGAGGGGTGTTTCTGAGGACGTTTTTGATCCTTGAGGTCACAGAACTTTCTCATTTAAGCTCCCTGCTCAGCGATAGCCATAAGGGGGACGGCCAAAGGCTAGCTGAAGGCTCACAATTAAAGCCTGTCAACCACCAGCCTGTCTCAGATACTCAGGCCAATTCATCATGCTGCGGATGTTGAGGAGCATACCGCAACCCATTGCTAAGCTCCACTCCCGAAAGGCTTTTCGGTGAATGGCACCTTTGTAGTAGGCGATTGAGTCACGGCTACTTGCCGACCTAGGTGCAAGTATCAGGAGTGTGGCTGGGGTAACCTTGGTTTGCATGGCCTGCTTGTGACCTATGTAGTCCATGACGCTGCCCATTTGGATAAAGTGGGGGACCCACGCGAAAGGCAGATCGTTTAGGCAATTCCATGTCGCGAGGGCAGCTGTTTGATCGCTTTGCACTGGTGATGAAAGTATGAAGGGGTGGCGCAGGGAAAAAAAAACAGCCATGTACTCCATAAACGTGCTGGTGGAGCATTCATCCACGAGGCCTTGTAGGTATCTGGCCAAATTTTCCGAATTATCATGGAAACCGGGGGATATATGTTTCAAGCCAGACTAAGTGCAAATACATGTGCCTATGGGAATATCACTTTAGCATTGTCCGCGGAACATAGTGAGGGATACTTAGGGATATGTCTGTTTGCTGAACACGTCTTGTAGCTCTTCAAATAGTATGCACCCATCATTGTCTGCATCCGCTTGGCTCAGCAGCTCCTGTCCAATATTACCTGCTAGATTTGCTTCCTTCAGTGCCCTGCATATGTGCTTTAGGCATATTCGACCTGTGGAGTCAGAGTCCATCTGCCGAAAGGTTTTGAGAACCTCGTCGGGTGAAGAAAGGTCGGACGATGGAGTTACCAGCTCCATAAATTCTGGGAAGGTCACCACCTTACGCCCGCTACTATCGATGATACCCAGAATATCAGTCAATGCGCAGCCTCGTACATCAAACCCAGCAGCCTGAAGATATGCATGTTCGTAATGCTAATCTCCCAGTTTGAACGTGTGCTGGTCAAAAGCTGAGCAGATGCACTGCCTCCTCACCTCCAGACGCAAAAGGTAGATGTTCAGGCTATTTATTTAGCTATTGAGGGCGAAGATACAGATATGTATGTGTCTGCTTACTACAAGCCGGCTTTTGAACTCGTTCAGCGGTACTGATCCACTGCCGTCCCGATCGCAAGCTTCGAACAGCACCCGCATGGCAGCCACTTCGTCCGCTTTCATGAAGGGACCCTCATAAGCGGAAGTATCAAATTCTACTCCAGTCGATGGACACATCTGGGAGCTTGGTTGGCGCCGGCCTACCATCTTCACACACTGGTAGCGTGCCGCCAGCTGTGGGATGACACTTCCTCACCCAAATTGGCTAAAATGCGTTCCTATGGCCGCTCTTTCTTAGGCATATAATGTCGAAGAAAAGTTTTATGTGTGGTAATCTGGTTGCTTATGACGACCGAAAAGTAATGGAGCAACGAGGCAGAGCATCAGTTGTACAGAACATGAATTGATACAAGTGTGCTTTTCTACAGAAATCGGATGTAAAACTTGTACAGTACTAATACTACCTATTGATTTTATGCTTCACGCTATCAATGTGGCACTTCTCAAACTTAGCAGACTTTGGGGCTGCCCGCCAAGTTCATCCGCGTGCGCACAGAACCAACGGACCTGGTTTTGAAATGTCTGCTTTAACAATGGGAAAAATAAATCTGGTTATGCTGGGGATAGCTTTGATGGCATATTTGGAGAATTGTTTGAGGGTTGGCTCTACAAATAACTTCAGAGACTTCAGCCTTCTCAGTCCACTCGTTGATTGCAAGCAAATGGCGCTGGTTGTTATGAACTTAGTTCGACTGACCTTCATTTTCAAAGATCCCTCATGTATTTAGGAAGACCAAATAGTAGCCGTCTTGCTTCGTGCTACCAGATTTCATGATCGAGGTCCATTCTTTCTTTGTAAGACAACAAGCACCGATGTGCCCCCAGGGTGCTCTCCATTTCAACATCCATGATATAGTAATTCGAGCAAGGTTTGGCACTCTTGTAATAAACCAGTCATATATTTTTGTGAAAGAGAATTGACTCTAGGCGTGGTTGTTCTCGCACTGTATTCGTTGCAGAAACGACTTAGCTCGATACAAGAAGATGCTAGGTTGTTTGATTGCGTTTTTAGTTGCTGTATGCATCTGAGTGTGAATAATCGGATTGTCTAGAGAAAACAGCAACTCATGCCATACGTCATGACCTTAATCAGTGGTCAGCAACGTATATAAGGCCACGGCGTGAACGATCACACAAAGGTCACCCCACGAGTAGCCTTAACATCGATCCATGCCACACTGTCTAGTAAGAGAAAACAGTTCCTTGGCCGACATGAATCCGCTTCAGCGACACTCCTTAATATAGCTATGGTTAGTGATCTGAAACTGGGCCTAAAACCCTCACACGATGGGTTGTCGAACGCTCGACGGACGGCGGGTGCATTTTCCAGCCCACCGGTGAGAAAACATCCAGTCCCACCGTCCTAATCGTGTGTTCGTCGTCCAGAACTATGGATTCGTTTGAGGTCAATCCTTAAAGCGCTCGGCAAGCTAAAGTGCAGCCAGTTTTCTACCCTATATCTTTGGCTTGCAGGTCACCCCCTCTGGTTCCTACACGAGAAAAGTCTGAAACCTAGGGACTCTCGTAGATCCTTGTTTCTCTTCATGAAAAAAAAGAGTGAAGCACATACTGTGTCACTTTAGCGCATGACTTACGAATTCTTCAAAGCGTAAAACCCATGAGACTGCCTACGGTGTGCGAGATCCGAAAGCGGGCTGTTGCTTGATTAACGTGAGGAGGTTGCAGAGTGGTTTTCTCGACGAAGCCTCAAACATCCAGGCTCCCAGGCATTGATTTTAGCAACGCCTAGTACATTAGGCTGCCAATGCTGAATAACGTGTGTGTCATTATTCCAAGCGATAAATGAAAGTTAAATCTCCCAGTACTTTCAACAGCGACGCACATCGCAATCAGCACTCCTAACGATAAAACAACTTGTACTCTACTAATAATATCAATCCTTAGCTTACTCCTGTGATTTAGAGTGGTGGATCATGGAGTCCAATATCCCAAAGCCTCAGGGATTCTCTTTCTGCAGTAGTAAAAGAAAGCAAGAAGAGATCAGAGCACGGCGAACTGCAGAGTTGGCAGTTCAGGCCGCGATTGTAGTGGACTATTGACTGCAGTCAGACTTTGCGTGCTTCCATGAAGTACGGCTATGAGCATTTCTTAATATAAGCAGCTTGGGAGAGTTTGCTTTGCTAAAAGCGGTGCTTGGGAGCCTGAATACCAGGGGCTTTTGCAGGTAACACTCCTCGCAATCATCGCACGGATGTAAATTGTTCGGCTGCCGGCGGGACTTTTACTCTTAAGTGAGATGTAACGCTTCCTCAGAAGTCACCTGCCGGAGTAGACATGTAGTCCAAAACCAATACGAAAACAACGGATTTCTCGCCCAACTTGGTGCGTGTCCAAGGGTGGGCCGAGAGGGTGGGTCGAGAGGGTGGGAGGGAGAACGCGTGTAGTTTGAGAAAGAGCTTTATAATATGATGGCAAGCTTCACGTGGCTGCCCTCGAGGCAGTAATGAAATTCGTGATTATTCTTAGAATACATGCACACGGGAGTCTTGACGTGTCAAGCCCCATAACAGGCGGTGCTAACTCGAGCACATGTGCTGCCGCTGTTGTTGTTTCTGCAGAACTTGCGCTTGATCTACTGGCAGTTGCCTGTCAAGGTGAAGTAACGACACGTACCACTGCACACTGCCCGGCTTGCTTATGTAGCATATGCTGTATCTGCTTTTAGGAGGCACATACTGAGCGTGCTGCGAGCAGGGTCGTCAGTGCTTTGTCTTGAAATTCCAAAGAAGAAAGTAAACAGGCAGGCGCAAAGAAGCAGAAGAGGATGAAATTGGCAGCCCAATGGAAATTGACAGACCAAAATAGAGGAGCATGGTTTCGTCCCATGAACCTGTATTCCCTTAGCTAAGCTTGCGAAGCTGTATACCATTGTTCTGTCCCACCTTGCGTCGCTTTACACCCTTCCTGCGCCTTGGTTTCCTCCCTACATTATAGTTCATAATATAGCCACTTTTGCAAGCGGGAATTTATCTTAATTTTCTTCGTCCTGCATTACTGCACCCTCCAAAGCATTCTGATCATGTACGTGGCATTGAGTTTTTCATTGTAATCAGCCAAAGCTGCTCTGCAACACATAAAGAATGTGATCAGCCAATAAAACTCAGTTCTTTGCGGATTTTCAATCAAAACAGGAAGTGTGATATAAAGTGCCCAGGTGTAGCTTATTTTCGCTGCACAGAGCCCGTCATCGATGAGGAAAAATAGGATTGATGTTAACTCTGCATAAATACTACCCTGCTCTACACCACTGACTTGTTTCTGGTAGCAAAGGTTCGTTCCAAAGGCGTTGGGGTCTGACTGGCAGGCGTGCCGAGTCCACTTTTGCGAGAGTGGGGGTGGGGGGACTAACTTCGATTTCTTTTGGATGCAATTGCAAGGGCAATCACGCTGCTCCCCCCCAAAAGGAAAGGTGAAAATAGATACTTGCATGGCACGGAGTTTTGCAAGGGGTCTACGGGTGGTTTTCCGGGTTCGGGATTCTCACGCGCACCCCGCCACGCATTAAAGACTCTAGCTACCCCATCGTGTTGTGGAGCCTCGGGATAGCTATTCCAAGTAAGGGCTATCGCTGGGAGCTTGAAAATGTGCAGAACGCAACTAGATATTGCATGTAAGCTACACTCCGCATACCTTTGGCTTTTCGTGGGACAAAGTCCAGTCTGGGAGAGCCTTTGAATGACAGCTCAAGCCCTAAATGCCACTTGATCCAGTAAGTATTAGGCGGGTTTCTTGCAAAATTCAACAGGTGAAATTGCGTCGAACGTGCTTGGAGTAGCAACCAGGGCATTTGTAGTTCAACAGTGTGTGCCTGATGCGTGTGCGAGTGTGACTGCTTATTTTTCAGAATCCAGAAGCTGCCTATCAACAATTAAGTGTAACTACGATTCCGGGGCTATTTTTATTGAGTGCAATATGCATATTTCTTCTTGCATTGTTGATTACTGCTTAGATTTAGGCATATGAAGCGTTGGAGGTGTTCACAGCGCACATGCCATCCAAGCTAGTGGGCGAGTGCAATGCAACCAGACTGGAGATTGCCAACTGATAGGGAGCTGCCTAGGGAGCTTGCTCGCTGATGCCCTCATTATCCCAGTAATATTTTTACATTAGGGAGATCGCAGTCTGCGTACTTTTGCCGATTGTCAAGGAGTATGCAATACTAAAAATTCCTCTGCCTAGTCGTGCCTTGCCTACACAGTGACGACTTTCTCGTATGCTTTCCGCCTGTTAGTGCTTGCTTCTGCGGGGCGTGCTCACAGGAGGCAAAGGGGAGATAAAGCCTTTCCGGGTGCTCGTATTGAAAATCGCGAAAAGCTACTTTTTGCTAGGTTTTTATGGACAATAATACGCAAAAGATGGCACCATGGGACAGCCCATCGGAGGCGAAGTTCGGTGAACTTCAATTTTTGGAGGTTTCCCCTAGTTTGAGCGCATACCAGGAAAATTTTAGAACACATGCGCCCCGCCTAACGGCGGGGCAGTGGTACGATTCATGTTTATTGGAGGTGGTAGCCGGCATTGCTGCATACTATCATGCTGTGTAATTATTCTCGTTATGCGTCCTTCGTAACAGTGTCAGAAAAACATGCTGCTGTGTGTTGACCTAGCTCCGCAAAGGTCCCTACATCATCGTCAAATCACATCAACTTTTTCTAATACGCCATCAAGTCAAAAGCAATAAACCTGAAGAAGCCGCCAAACCGGGAACATGCATGAGGGCAGCTGCACAGGCCTCAATAAAGACGCGTCTTTAACTGGGCTCTGCCTGGCATGCAATCGCCTCTCCAACTCTATTGCAGGATCAAACAACTACTATACAAGTCACATTACACAAGGAAGACTCCATCAGCAAAATATGTGGAATTATAGTACACCATGCCCTGGAATACTGACAAGGAAGCCTTTCGTGCACTGGCTCCAGAACGCAGCGCTAGGAAAAATCCAGTGAAACCGCACTACATTCTTCGAAGGCAAGCGCCGAAGTGTTGTGCTACCTCACAATAGAGTCACTTGAATGCCTACCTCCTGTTCAGCGCCGCACCATCCGCTTCGGAGTCATTGACTCTGGTAGGTCTTCCACGTGAAGAGGGCCATTAGAATGATGTTCAAGTAGAGGAGCACTTGGATGACAGCAAATTAAACTTGACAAACGAGTGCAGAGATTCGCTACTTCCGCCAGCATCTGTGGTTCCGACAAAAGGTCCACGGCCTCTTGAATTACCCGCGAGGGACCCCTTCGAGAGCTTTTCACACGTATTGTCTTGCAGAGAGTTCCATCTATTTTATTTTGGGATCGGGCTCCGGAATATCTGACTGCATGACTTATTGCGTGAAATGGCTTCGGAGAAACACCAGCAACCGCCACAGCGTTAGACTTCCCACCAATTCGTCCTCGAACACTCTGAGGCTTCACACGGGCTTGTTTCAGTACACTGCCAGCTCTCTGCTTAGACATCCCTGATACGGCTGTATCTTTGTAGCTCTGTGTTGGCACGCCATTCAACGAACGGAGTGCAGGTCGGCCTTGCATGTGCGCCGCTGATCCTTCGACTGAGGATTCGAATGGAACACCAGCTGATCCAGACAGCTCACATGTATTATCCCTGCCATCAGAGAGGCTCCCCTGATGAGGATGTAGAATGACTCCTGAAATGTGCTTGTCACGGGCAAATGCTGGTCCTTCAGGAGCAACGGGGGCCTGCTGCTCTTGGATTAGTCCAATTCTAAAGTGTTTCTCTTCAGCTGAGGCCTTCTGGCCCGTTGGTTCTGCAGGAATAAATCCGGCCTTAATCTTGAGTACCTTCTTGGGCTTCACCTTCGTTGCAGGTGCTGTGGATTGATGAGAAGGGTGCTGTGTCAAAGCAGTGGCCATACTACTGCTCCTCCGAGGACGCGAAGGCTCTGCTGGTGGGCTACGGGAGCTTGAATAGTATCTCGGCGATGCAGGCAGTGATCCCGAATTCTTCAACTTTTTCGGCACAGAAACAATACGGCTTTTACCGGTTATCTTTGTCAAGTGCTGCCCTTTAATGGGTGAGGGCGCACTCGTCTCCCCTAGAACGTGTAGTCCTGGGCACTTCTCATCCTTGTGATCGGGTGCCTGCTCATCGCAACTGCTGTCAAAGGAAATGGAAGAGGATGGCTTGATCACAACAGCGTGAAGAGCAGGCGTTCTAGGGCTGGAGTACAGAGATACGCTCAGGCTTGACCTTTGCGAATTTTCCTCGTCTTTCTGCTCATGCTGCTTATATTCTTCTGTGCCTTCTGTGATTGTCTCTAATTTTTCATCCATAGCATCATGCTCTTGCAAGGAGCTCCTGGGCCCCTTGTCCTCTGGCTTTCGCGTTCTGCCAAGGGATGATCGACCACTGGTGTCTCCAGAAGTCCTACTTTCAGATCGGGATGAGCTCAAATGAGAATGCGCGTCCTGATTGGAGCTCGATGTCTGTATCTGATCTGCCACATGTGGCATCCTCAACGCCAAGAAAGCATTGTAGCTGAGGACCATTTCATAACTTCCCGCTAGCCATATCGCCAGCGATCTAAGCTCGTTGCAGCGCCCTGTCGACCGCAGGTACCGCAAATATTTTTCGGAAGGCAGCAAAGGCATTTTGCACAAACTTTCACGAACGTGCTGTATGGCCGTTGACTCAAAAAGGTCGAGCTCAGGTGGCCCGGTCATGCTACTAAGGCAGAAAGGAAACCTACAGCCTGGTAGAATCTCGGCGGGTTTTGTTTTGGCGCAGATATTACCAGTGGACCAACACATCTTGGATGACTCCCTGACTGGCAAGGAGCTCCGACACCGCCTTTGGGCAAGTGAACGGTCTCCGTAGCCAAGGAAACTGCCCTCCTTCCAGGATAGTTTTTCCTGATGGTCTACATGGTTTTCACCGGTACAACCTCTCTCCAGGCTCCGTTCACTGGAACAGCGTGTTCCAGAGCAACAGGTACTCGAAGACTCATCTCCAGCGCCTACCGTGAAGCGTGTGATCTTCGGAATCACCAATGGCTTTTGTCGCATCCGCAGGTACTTTAAAGCCACTTCCAGCAAGTAATCCATATAATTGTCAAGGGGCGTAGGAGTCTTCGGACCTCGCGAACCTGAATCTCGCAGGAAAGCGCCATCCTATGCAGAGTTAGGATGCGAACTTTAGACAAGGAAGATAGAAAAACTAAAAGCAGTCATACACAGACATACAGTAAAAAGGAGTATACAGAGGCAAATAGTCACAGCTTATAGGCAAGATCGTTGACAAGGTTTTGCGATGTGCTATGCCACAGGTCAGCACCAGCATACTAGGAGGCACAGAAACAGCATGTTACCACCAAGGAGCTTGCTCGAAGGGCCTTCTGCTTGCAACAAGCGACGTAGCTTCTGCTCGTCCGTTTCAAACAAGCCTTCTTCTCGTAAGAAGTTACGCAGGTCGTCAAGCGTTATGGGCCTTGAGGGTACTTCGGGGTCCAGGAGATTTCGGTGGGTTTGAAGGCCAACAAAAAGAGGAGGTATAACATGCCACCAAGGAAGGTCCTCCTTTACTGCTATGCTATTGCTTTCCAGAGCATCTGCTGCCTTGTCCATCCAGCGCGCAATTAGCATCATTGTATCTGGACCATCACTGCACAGGGAGGAGACTGCACGGTGTGTTGCTTTATCTCTTGCTTCTTCTGTCAGGCCTTCAGAACGTTCCATCACGTGAAGAAATGTTATAGAGTCCTGAGCGTCCAGCACAGAAGATTACACGGTTTGGATGCAGACCATTTATTAAGTGAGCATGGCAGCCACGACAGCGTTGGCTACATGCTGAGGACTACTCTGCGTCTGTGGACACGCTTGACGTCCATGCTTGAATAGCTCACGTCTATTTGTGGTGGCGGCTCAGGGCTGGGCTTGAGAGGCAGAGTTTCCAACTCTGGGAAGTGTCTGAGAGGTTTGTCCAACATAGGAAGCTCGGCAATCCGAAGGTAAGGGTAAGCAGACTCCGGAGGAGGCATTTCTTCCTGTGGAGCTTCATCTGCCTCCTCACTTTTCTCAGAACTTTCTTTTGCTTCCGGCTGCTGTTTTTCATTCTTCGCGGCTCTGCTGCTCTGGGTCCGCTGTTTTTCAGGGGATGCCTTGACAGATTTGCGCCTCGCCCTGGGGCCTTTGGCAGTCACTTGACCTGGCGCTAACATAGCACTGTTTGCGCGCGCTCGCGGCGGAGTTCCAGGGGCGAACTTTGGCTGTAAGGCCTTTCGCGAAGAAGAGCCAAGCAGCCGGCGGCCTGTTGAAGCGGCGCTGTGAGGTGCGTCCCGTGGGGAAGCTCTGGGAGATTTCACGGGACTTTTCTGATCCCTTTCTGTGGTAGCTTTTCCCAAGGCTGGAGGCCTTTCGGGCCTAGTCTTTTTTGAAGTAGGGCTGAGTGGAAGGACGCCCCGTGGAGATGCAACTTGAATGGAAGCCGTTCTGGCCTCCCTTCCCCTCTGTTTCAGTCGGGGCACAGGAGAGCTCCCATGGCTTACAGACTCTTTGTCTGACTCAGCATCGCCCGCATCGACCGTGCGACCGATCTTTGCTGACACCGAAGCTAACCTCCCTCTCGACGCCTCGGCCACGGTCAGGTACCTCTCCCGTTTGGGGGGCGAAGACAGAAGACCTTCGTGACTGTGCACTGATCTGCGAGTAAATCGCTCCTTCTCAGAAATAGGCCTTGTCGGCGTTGGGGTAGCAGAGGCACGCCTCCTCGGTGTTACAGGGCTGCGCTCTACTAGCATTTGACTTCCACGATGGGGACTCGTGGACGCCACTGAAGCAGTTGCGGACTCTGCCTCGGGCTCTGCATGCTGCCGGGGTCCAGTGCTTATTACGCTTCCTCTTCCTTGAGTCTCGTGCAGGTCAGATGCATCTGAACGACCAGACTCTTTTGATTCTGAATAACTATGATGAGAAGCTGGCGGTGACGTCCCAAGAGCTTGAATGGAAGCGAAGCGTACACCAGGCAGCGAAGGAGGTACAGCACATCTAACAGTGCCACCTTGTAAATCTACTCTCTGCGCCTTCTCATCTTCTCCGAGGCCAAGAAGCCTGCACCCACGTGAAGCTGTGGCCTCCAAAGCAAGGCTGCAATCTGTGTCTCCCGACCTTGCTGATGAGAACGGCTCGGGTACTAGCGCGTCGGCGTAATCCGCTGAAAACCCTGAGCCCTCAGAAGAAGTTGTAAGCTGTCTTTGCTTCTCAGTGGACCTGTTTATGGAGACCACCTTTGTCCGCGTCCCCTGTGGCCTCTTGTGTTCTAAAGCTCCTTGGGGGAGTCGAGAAGCCACGTGCATATACCGCCCTGTGCTCGCCGAACGCGTAGTTCGAGGCTTTTCATACCGCTTCGTAGATCCCTCCAGTTGTGCAGTTCCATTATAATTTTTAGCACTAGATGACACGGCAGCCAAACGGTCGCCTGTAGGGAAGGCTGATCGAGTCGGTTCCAGAGGGTTACGAAGTGTAGAGGCAGGCCTACCATACACCAGCCCCCCTGTAGCCGCCGGAAGCCTGGTTGGCTTCCACCCAGCAGGCAGTCGGTCAGTACCCTGGTTCACAGCTGTAGGATGCACTGGCCCAGGGCTTGCTAGAGGACGTCTTGGAAGAGATGAACGCTGCTCGCCAACCGAAGCGTTTGATATAGTTACCTCCTTATGACCCGTAGCAGACGCGGGGGCTCTTCGACGAGCGGACTTCGAGCGAGGCTCAACACAAGCCACACTTGATATTCTGGTAGTGGCGCTGTTCCCACCACTCTCACAGCAGAGGGCTGGTGGTGCGCCACCTTGAGTAGGTTGTGCAGCATTAGCGATTTCTTCCTTTTCAGCCAACTGGCCTATTACATCTTTGAGGGGGATCAAGGGCCTGATTGCGTGCAGTAGCTTTTGAAGTATGTCTGGATGTTGTAGAAGCGTTTCGGATGAAGGCCCTTCCTCTTCATTCCCTCCCTGCTCTATCTGGTCAACAAGGTGTTGCAAAATTTCCCATGTGCGCCGTTTTCGGAGATGGGGAATTTCAGAACTTGTTGCGTCCAGCAGGGTGCGGGATTTAGGGTTTTCTTCTGAGATTGTAGAGCTGCTAGACTGTACATAAGTTGACATCCGAGGTGCTTTGCCCTTGATTGAGCGGCCGTCAGACCTGAAATCCTTGTCGAAGCGATTCTTGTTGCTCACCATCGCCTGCTGCCCATGCATTAAGCGCCTCTGTGCACGGATATCGACACTGCGTGCCTGCATTCGGTTGATGGAAGATATTTGTGCATATCTCCGAGGAGGGCCTACAGATGATGGCCGGATTCCATTGTCTCTTTTCCCTAACACGGTGTCTCTGGGGACAGCTGAAAAGGTTGCATGGGTCAGGTCACTAACAGGGGGTTCAGGTATTCGGTCGTTCCAGCCGGGCCGCCACGACATACTACGCCGACTTATTTCATCTCCGTTTAATATATCCGTCGACGTCCCTGTTTTAGGATGCCGTGCACCATTATGTTCCCTCCTTTTCAGCCTATCTTGGGTGACTGTGGTCTGAGCATGGCCCGCCAAAGGACGCGCAGAGGCCACGGGCGCCATCGGGTTAAACGCACCACGGGTGGAGGTAAAGCCAGGGACGAAAGGACTCATACGGAGGCGCCGTTCCATTACTGTGAAGTTCGGTAGGCTCCAGAAGCAAAGATGGTAGTAAACACCCCAAGAACACTTAACACGTATGTCAGGTCCAGTGCAGATGCATATCCGCCATGGGGAGATGAGCCTTCCTTCTGTAGTGGCAACTTCGGGCAGATGGCAGAAAGCTGAGGGGGAGTTTTGTCTGAATTGCCTGCGTGGAGGGTTGAGCCCCACGAGATCATATGGGCCCTATGTTTACAGCATGCCGGAGTCGACGCAAGATGCTGAATAGCCACTGGTTCGTCCGTGAGACCACTCAAACTAGCAGTTTCGTGCAGCTCTCATTTTACGGGAGGATAATGCAAAGAGGTGAAAATTTTCCGACTTGGACTGCCGTGGTGGCACTGTGCGCTGGCAGGTTTCGATGCCACCCGGCGGCGACATTGCAACGACTAGCACCGAAGATCTAGCCGCTTGAAATATAATTTGGTTTCCCTTAAATGTTTTTACGAGATATAGGTGAACCTCAAAGGCCAAAGGCTCGTAATTGGGGATGGCTGTTGGGAGCAGAAGACCCGTGCTAGCTGAGTCTTCTGCCGCACAGGGACCACCGTTGGCGCTCCAGTATTCTGAGGTAACTGTTGAAGCGCTCCCAGAATGAGTCGGAGATTTCCACCTGCAGGAAAACTACGTATGCAGCAAGTGATTTTCAAATAAATGGACCACTAGCTCTTTTAGGCCCGCCTCGCGACCCGGGCACAGTCTCGATTCGCCCTCGCCTGGTCATGAGAGCGTCCACAGATTCGCTTCCTCCCATAAAATATGCCACTTCGCACGGAGTTTGCTCTAAATGCTAGCTTATGTACATGCGATGGCAGCATAACTTGGATGTGTTACTAGAAAACCCGAGTCGCTCCACAGTAATGCGATTTCCACAGCCACCTACTGGCTGGCACATTGAAAAGGGCAAGGCGACTCCTTGAGAAACATGACGCGGTATACGTCATACCTTTCTGTGATTAACATATTTCGTTTAGAGACCTAAGATTATATAAGTGGGACCTCCACAACAGGCTGTTGCAGGTCAATCCCGGTGTCGCACCGTCACGAAAGTTCGTAGTAATCATAGTATGGTTTTTTGGTTGTACCAAATTAGTACCTTAGCTTCTGCTAAGACGATACATTTCCTAAAGTCTCGCGCTGAGGGCGGCCTTTTAAGTACCATTACTTTTCTTTCGTTGCCACGAACCACCTTTGCATACGACTTTCGAAATCAGCTTGTTTGCCCAACTTAGGATAAGGTCCAACATTCACCATTGACGAACAGCACATAATCAGCCAGCAAACGGATTTGCTGTGATGACCTGCTTTTAGTTCGGTGTTATGGTGTGGGCCAATTGGCACAAAAGTCACGCAATGGCAATACTTGAGATCTGGACCAGTGTCAGTCAGGGTGCTTCACAGCACTACTGAAAAGAAGAAAATAAATTTGTAGTCATTCAGATCGTAATAAAAGCAGGATCCCTTGAATTTACCACCCACACCTCATTATGTGTCCGATATCGTGGATTCGACCCTGTAGCACAAACAATCAATATAGGATACAACCGATGCATCCAATGGGTGAAGCTTAAGGCATTGGATTTTTATCCTTCGTGAAGTATGCACCCCTTTAGGAAAAGTTAGAGATGAGGCACCACATTTTTGTGTAAGCACGTGTAGAGTTATACCTTGAGGCATCCCTTCGAATCAGCGTAAAGTCGGAAGGGCCTATCCAAACGAGGCTCAGGATCAAACCATAGCATTCTGAGAAAGTGCCGCCACCCAAAATTCGCAGGTATAGGAGCATTAAAACGAAAGCATTGCCACTTGCGACGCTCTATCCGTGGAATTTTGGCATATACTAAAAGAAGATTTTATCGAAAGAACCGTCACATAAGGCTCATGATGAATGCAGAATTCGGAGCAGCATATTCTCACCTCTCTAGATCCAGAAGCTGCTGTTGTGTCAGTTGAGAAATGAAAGCCCGACTTCTTCCGCGGGCTCGGCCAGTTCTCATGCTTCCAGAGGGCATGGCAAATGGCACAGTGCTGGCAGCTCCTCTATAAGACATAAGGAACTGTCTTGGCGGATTAGGGAAAACAAAGCTGTTGAAGGCAGTGGCGGAAAGCCCGCATGTACTCTCAGAGAACTTGCCTACATAGTAGAAAGACACATACATCTGTATGTTCGAGAAAGACCGGAACAAAAAAAAATCCTATGTCCCCAAGTCTACCACTAATAGTGTCCATTTTCTCGTGGTGTAGGTGCTACAGTGAAGGAATTTGTACTCACAAGCACCAGGAGGCAGCTCGAATGAGTCCGTTCTGATTATGCATGGCTCGCCTGGCAACCACTCGCGGTCCCTTAGGGGGCGCACGTATTGGTTGTGCAGCGCAAAAATAGCCCAATCGTCACTCGTTGTATACGCGCAGCGTTCCTGCAGGAGTACACGCAAACAAACCGTGCAGATACACTTTAAGCCCCGGAAAGCCTGTCAGCGCAGGTTACTCTGGTTTTAGAAGACGAAAACAAGCCTTTTCCCATTCACGATAAGTACTCGCCACGTACACGAGCAGTTCGACAGCAAATGGGATAATGGGCTGAGCGAGGTATCCGCTTCTTCCATAGCGCCCCTGCAATGGCATCATTGGCTCCCTGTGACTCCTGCGCATCGTCAACTTCCTGCCACTCTGGTGAGTCTTCCAGCTGCTCGTAGGCCTCCTGATTTTCGTCATTCAGGGAATGCAAGGCCTGGCGCAAGGCTGCCGCTCCGGGCGAATCGGTTTTTCCTCTGTCGAGGATATTTGAGGAGCGTACGTCGTGGAGCCTCTCGGGTCTGCTCGTCTTCCATGAGCGCGAAACGCCGCCGTCAACAGGTTTCTCCGATCCACTAGAAGGTCCATCATGTCTTGAGGCAGAAGGGAAAGCACGATGTGCTACACTTGGGGTCGGTGGTGAGTACGACCAGTATTCCACTTCGCTTCCCAGAGACTTCTGCGCACCGCCTGCGGCCTGCACACTGGAGAACGAAAAGCCATCAGCCCCTTTTTGTCGCGAATTATCACTGTGGTTTCCCTTGTGGCTGGACAGTGGCCGATGTGCCTGCGCCGGCCCTCTTGTAGACACCGAAGAAGACTTCCTCAGTCCTGAAGAGATACTAGCCTGTGATTCCTGTTTTTGTAGCGCTGACCGTAATGGTAGATCCTTACTGGGCTTCGTCAGTGCTGCTGATGACGTGAAGTTCACCCTACGGGAAGCGTTAGTGACTAGAGCAGAGGATGCAGAGGATGCGCTCCCCCCGGGAGGCAAAATGATTCCAAGCTTGTCCATGATTGCTGCTGTGGGAATCAATAGGTTCACCCGACTAGGCTAGGCCGTGCCTCTTACAGACTCGAACAAGCAGAGAATGAGTACAGATCAGTGCTTTCAAAGGCTGTTCTCGTGTGTGTGGCCTCCCCTGACTAACTTTAGGGGCTGGATCTTAAATAAGAAGAAGAAAAGTAGAATTCGTTGGCGAATGCGCACTTCCATCACCCCTTGGCACGGTTGGCACTCGAGACCGCAGCGATATCTGTATGTCCCGGTGTCCGTCCCCAGCCTCCGTTAATCTGGAACCTTCTTAGGTCAGAAGGCAAAGATTTCAAACTGAATAAGCGTAGAGCATCCAAACGGAGGAGGTGATGAGTTGCATACTCTCTTACTGAGCGACCGCCGAGGCGTTTCGCCCGGGAGCCTCCGTGACAGGCGACGAGAAGTTGCACACTTCAAACTGCCAGCCTAGAGGGAAACATCCACTTCTGGCAAAAACAATTGAGTGTCATGTCATGCATAGCTTTGGGGGATCAATCGAGAAATGCGGAAGAGCCCACCTTCCCATCTTCAACCCGACCTTCAACGTCGCTGGCTACCGCTACTGCGCTTAAAGCTCACTATTAGTCCAAGCGTTCCCTTGAATATCCCTGTCATAATCAAAGCCTCTTTAAGATGCGAATCTGTTGCAATTCAAAATATCGGGAAAATTCCGCGTTGTATTCCACTTCGCACAGCACTATCAGACTCCAGATGCCGGCAGCGTAAATCGCCTGGGCCGCAGCTGCACCTTGCATTAAAAGACAAGAAGGTTGAAACATGCATCTCCTGATTTTCTTTGAAGCTGCATCAGTTGGCACAGCTGGCTAAAAGGGGAAAGAACAGGGCTCACCGATCCTTGAGCGCAATGGTAAGTGCCCGTGGCCATGGTTTGTTCGGTACCTTTGGGCTTCCACAATAGCCTTCTCATGCATTTGCCCTCTATATGTCTTCTTCAGCGATATGTAATGGATATTGCTTGTGATGCTGAATTAACGGTGTACATCATTAGAACCCTTGAGGATTGCCCAGCACTGTATGTCAACACTTTTACGGTGGGCGGCCATACATGGTGGTAAGCATGCTTGGTCATTCCACTAGCTGAAGTAAATCTTTAAATTTTAATGACGTGCGCTCCGTCTGAATTGAATGGAGCCATCTCAGGGTGGCAAGTGTCGTCTTACTGAGGCCACTACTGCACGAGACCGAATCATTCTGCTCTAAGACTTCAGTGCGCTTTAAAAATCTAATTGCTTACAGATGGTACACTCGATATCGAATACCCCATGTGCCATTGCGTTTCTTCGTGGGCCACAAGTTCTATATCAGCTTGAACACCCTTTGCTACACCTTGGTAGAGCGCGTACCTGCGATATCAACATTCGAAGCGGCAGTATTTCTCGCTTTCATGCCGCACTCGACTTAACGGGCTTGCAAAACATAGGCACTTGTAAGCATCTGGGCCCCAAAGTGCGCGTACTCATTTAAAGGGTTCAATCCGTTGGCAAACCCTACATTATCCGCGCGCTGCTAAAATCAGAGTAACCCAACATTACTAAACTAAGAGGATCCACGCAATAGGTACATGTCTGTGTAGACTTTGGCTCCTGAATTGTTACCTCTTGTGTGCGTGGAAGGCGATGCTCGTGCTCCTAAAGTTTATCAGCGGGAGGGCAGCTTCTTTGGAAGGGCATTCGTTAAGGACTTGGCGTCCTTAAACGGTAATGGCACCCATCAAATTATAAATTAAATAACACGGTACTCTGAGTGTCTCGTCTTCACAGTACAGACACCGGGGAAGACTAAAGATGATGATGAATATGCGCTGCTCTGAATGACTGCCTTCTGCGCCGGGGCTGGCCATAGGGACATGGCTAAACAAACGCCGGCTGGAGCCGCACGTTTGGTACCCACTGGAAAACGGAGATGCAATTACTTTCTCTTCATCCGGTACGCAGCTACTGCAGCTGCACCCACATGTACTGATCTTGACCGATGCACGCACACCTGCTGCCCGACCAAAATGCTTCACAAGCAGTAGCGATGAGATACTTTACATCTGGTCTGGCATTCTCCTCCAAATAAGTGCTTGTCTTTGCAATCGTGAACTAACAACCTGTGCACAAAGGAACGAGCAAGCACACACTGGTTTGGTTTATCGCTCACAGTCCCTTTAAACAGGACTGCTCATATTAGCATCGGTTTTGTTGCATTTAGAGGAGGGGTATCTAGTATTTGAGATTCCCGAAGGTCAAGGCCACTCGCGTACTACAGAACTAAAGGTGAGCTCTTGGGAATAATTTTAAACACTTTTTGTCTGTCTCACAAAAGTTGCTGTACATAAGGAAGGCGAGAGCATCATATGCATACGCTTTCGGCCAAGGTATGTCACTGACAGACCGAGGAAGAATGCGGCACAGCCCATCAAAACTGCAAATCACTGATCGTTCCAGGACGTGAACGAGAATTGTCACAAAACATCGGTCAAGATAAGGACAATCCAAGAGAATGCATTTCGCCTCGAACCTCTAGGTGCCCGACGCAGCATGTTTCCCCCCCCCCTGCTTCCAGCAGGAAAGCGCGCAAAACCCCCAACAAAGTCGCTTTTTCTTCAAAAAGCATTCCCATAAAGACTGCAGCTATTAAAGAGGGTCACGCGATCCGGGAAGAGACAACTGATCCAAACGGAACGCGTGCTACGTGTCCAAATGTTGCCAGCAACCGGGAGTTTGAGTCTACAGAGAGCAACATTAAGGCACAGGCTTGCCCGCGCTTACCCGCACCTATTTTCTCTTCCCTTAGTCCTGGGGGGCCACGCACGAATGAACGTGTGCTTCGTGGAGCTTCGCAAGCTAGCGGCAAACAGCTCCAACGAGCCAAGGAAACCGAGGAGGTGTCTTCTGAGAAAAGATTCGCTGTTAGCACGAAATGTACTGGGGACTTGTCATGTTGTTTCAGCAGCTTCGGCAACGAGGGCGGCGACGACCAACCCCTAAACACCGCGGGGATTCGCAACGTAGCCTCTTACCATCAACAGTACCGGTGCACAGGTGTCGCTTTGCCGGAGGACACTCTTCCTAATTTTAAAACGAGTATGGATGCTTTGAGCAGGTTCCGCACAGATGCTCATGAGATCCCTTTCGCTCGCTGTCCACATACGAAAGCTGCATTACTTGGTTCACCAAAACATAAGCACACCGCAGATCCCCATGTACAAAAGACCTCCCGCGAGACGCAGCATACTCCTGCATTAGGAATAAGCTGTTCTTCATGCGGATGCACGCCAAGCTTGCTTGGTCACGGCTCTTGCCATTCCTGCAACGGTGAAAAGCTGCATATACCTCCTCACGTGTCGAACTCTAGGGCCTCTTGCAGGGCTTGCCATGTTCCGAAAGTCTCTCAGCCACACAGCAGGGACAGAATCGAGAGTCGAGGCCTGGCGAACCAGTGCACAAGGCTTGCTTGTAGGGGCACCTTCAATTGCTCCTGTGCAAATATTCACTGGGCACGACGAGCTTTGCCGAGTTTTGGCGCCTCCACTATTGCCCCTGTAGGGCTGCAACAGCAGCCTTCCCAAAACGAAGGATGCATCACTTTCGATGCGGTGAAATCAGCTCCAACAAACCTCGAGTCACGCTCCTTGCCAATATATACCTTCGACTGCAGCAGTCATTGTACATACAGTTGCAGTCCGCGAAGGAATGCGTCTGGATATTTTCCGGAGCTTATTTCGCTCCCCGATTCAGATCCCACTGTGCCCATTGCTACACGTAGCCTTCATTCCTACTTTCCATCTCCATTTGTAGCTTGCCCCTCTGCAGCCCACTATAGTAAAAGTAGACAGGTAGCAGCCCGTGGGCCTTTGCTCCAACCTATATTGCAACGAGCAGGGAAACCAGCTGGCCTTCCTGGCTGGAGTCCGCAACCAGTGGCCCGTCAGGCTGCTTCCAGGATCTTCTTGGGGGGGTTATATGCAGAATCCCACTCGAGATATCAACGTGAAGCGGAGAAAGCCAGCCCCTATGTACGTCCAGAGCAGACACAAGAACAACTGTCTGCTGTGCTTACCAGAAGCCTTAGAAGAGGGCCAGCAGCTTTCAGCACCGTCAGACTGGCGGACGAGATAAGCTTGGTAAGGAACCTTTGAAATCCCCCCAGTGCCTGCTATAGGCTTCTCTCCCACACTGCCGGCACTCTTGCCTCTTCACTACCCTTGAAAAAAGTACACTCCAGGGGAGACACAGCTGCAGCATAATGCTTCCGTTCCTCCATTATCTAAAGGCCCCCCATTCGGAATATTGCGGGCCTCGAAGACAAATTGCATAGAACGTGCCATGACAGTTCAGCGCAGCTAAGCTGTCAGAAAACCCTCGGACACATGCAAAAAAGTGTACCTCAGCTTGTGGGACTGCTGGCATCCAGGTACAGCCAAAAAAGAATAGCAGAAGCTCCAACGCCCCTTCGTCAACCAACCCTGCTTGCAGCCTAAAACCCCTGTTATCGTATGAGACCGACACAATTCAACATCAAACCACGGCTGACGGCAAAGTTTCAGCGGCAGCAGCAGCTTGCAGTCTATTGCGAGGCTCGGTACTGTCTAAGTGTCCGCAAGGCAGGTCGACTACGGCGGAACGAACCCTAGAGATCCAACAGATGGCAATCGGACAGCAGGACCCCCGCGAAAAGCAGGCATCTAGACTCAATCCAATTGGGTGCCGGTCAAGAACCCCAGGGTGCTCATCTACCTTTGCTATGTAAAATTGAGTTCCAAACGAAAGTGTTACTAAAGGCATGACAAACAACTGTAGAACACAATAGCACAGAATTCATCCACCAACCTTCTGGTCGTACGGAAGATCTTACAATGGAACAAGGCATAGAGTTATAGGTGGCCTGAATTTGATGAGTAATTCAATAATCTTGTGTTTGTTTTGCATCAGATACGCCATGGTTAGCGAAAAGAAAGCCAGTACACCGATGAACAGTTGTGTTGACTCAAAGAAAAGCTCTGCAGCATGCATTCATGCACTTGAGTGGTTCGCTGATCCCGCCGCTGCGGCCACACCAGCGAAAACAGCAAAATGCGTAGACGCACTGGCTAACGCAGTCGCTGGCCAAGTAAGCGTTCCCTTATCTTTTTATAAACTACGCCACGAAAGAGTCAGTTGCCTCTTCGGAAAAGAGGGAATTTTTACCAGGGGTGAAGAACATTCGCACCCACTACTTGGCAACGAGTTTCCTTCCATTGCTGTCCTCTCAGGTTGCTGCTCACCTGCAAGCAGCTACGGAGGCTACTGGCGTAGCAGTGAGAGGCGCATCTTCTCTAGACTTCTGTGGAGGCGCCATCAAGCCTACTTTGCCTCTAAAGGCATGCGGGCAAAATCCGATGTCCTTCGCCGCTGAAAGACATAACAAGCAAGCCCGATTCCTACAGATATCTGTTGCCGACGACAGCCCTTTACACCGATATGAAAATGTCTCGAAAGGATGCTTCTCAGAGCGAGAACAGCAGCTGTTAAACTGCATGGCGGCCTCGTTTGCGGCTGTACAAATGTAGCTTCGATTTAAAACCCGTTTCCTCAAGGCTTTTAGGGAACCACACGTAATGCTGAATGCGCATCGCCCAATCCGCTTAACCTTACTACAAAGAATGTGCATCTGAGGCTATTTTGTGCAGTAGAGCAGCTGCACTAAGCCCCTCTCGCGTAGGTAGGCTTGCAATCTTGAGAGCCGCAGGCTCAAGTGGATGGGCAACTTCGATCTACCCTGCTTCGCAGTGACAGGCCCCCACTCTAATTCAGTCAGTACAAAGAGACAGGCACACGCTTCGAAATGTAAAGGCGAAGAATGCACTACCTTTTCCGTCCTGAATATCAACCGCGTTGGTTGGACTGTACGCTGTCGCTTCTGCGCCTTCCACTTATCACAAAAGCCTGGCATGCTGTGTAACCTGATAGGAGTAGGTTTATCAAAGCCTTCACTGCCATGTGCTTAGAGTAAGACCACGATGCATTTGCATGCGAATATATAGACTCCTGAGAATTAACATGCTGTAGATCACACGCCCTCCTTTGGCCGGAACGCCGCAACTCTGCAGCTCTAGATACGGCACTGCAGCCACTTAGAAGGAAGAACTGGCGCTGCCTCTTCCCCAAAGCGAATACGGACTACGGGGTAGCCGCGTAATAATTCTCATCATAATATGCAAATGCGTCGATGATAAACTTCCTGCAGCATCAACTGGTGGCAAAAACACACAGAATATAAACTTCCCTGGCAGCGATAAAAGATGAGGTGGACAACTCCGAAATTCGAGTACTCCCATGTAATGCACACTTGAAGTCGCCGAAATTGCGTAGTGGGCGGTAAGTGCTGACAGCAAAGTCCATAGTGGCTTTGCATCAGCATTTCTCCCTTCTACCCTTAACAAAGGGATGGGACTCCCACAAGCCAAAAGTATCACTGCTGTTCATCAGCAGTGCAAATATACCTGTAGTTTAAAAGTTGGCGCAGCGTTTATCGCCGCATACACGTTGGGAACGGCTCAGCAACTTGGAATGCCTGACTCGCCAACACAGCTGCCGCCGTCGCCAAGGACTGTTTTTCTACGATCCAGCTTCCCATTGCTTCGCAGGACATATGAGAAGCACAGGTTCTTCTGACATATGATGCTAGAGTCTTAAGTTGTGTTCTTTGGGGGTTCGCCTCCTACGTGGCATCTTTACATTTACACCTCACAAGAAGCTGCAGTGCACTGCGCTTGAGAAATAATGGATGCCATCGAGACAGCAGTGATCATTTGGAGTCAGTAGGAGCCTTATCCTTCAAATGATTTCTCTAAGAAACAGAATACAGCCACAAGCAGAGCGACAGCTAGCCATGGGAACTGCACGTAAGTGCGTACTTCCGTGTCAGTCCGGGAAAAACAGAATGCAGCAGCAAAAAATTGTCTTCGCGTATGGTGCTACTCAGAACAGAGAACGACGCAGCTGTCGATAAAGCCTTTTAAAAGTAGGCTTACAATTTCGGACAAATGACCGTATTGACGCGTGTTCAAGATAAAAAATGGAAATCCTCTAGCGTGATACTTTGAATTGATGTGACTCCAAATTGCATTTTTATGGCGGTGGCCCTCAACCATTACAATTACCTGAATGCGATTTGCACACAAGCTGACAGGCGTGAAAGCATGGAGCCTTGCTGGAAACCCTTTAGCTTAGTGTGCCACATGTGGAAATTTGTTTTATAAATAAGCGTCAATTTTCTACCTCAGCTGCTAGCTGAGGTATTTTACAAAGAGGAAGCAGCCCAAAATGCAGGCAACAAGTCCAGCATATACTCCACGACTGCCTGCCTTACCGGCTCCATTCCAGCCTTTTTCAACTCTCTGATGCCAATGCCGCAGTACTTGCACGTACTACGCTCAAACCAGCAGACTACACAAGTGAATGGTAGAATAAAACGGAATTCCACGAACACACAGCCATGAAAACAGTGCATATTTCACAACACACGCATACGCTTGAACGCCTAATAGCAGTGCACTTGAATAAATGCTCACTAAAGTTTACAACCCACCGAATAACAAAAGCGAGTGGCTTCCCGCCTGCCAGCAGCTCCTGAATTGCATTGGGGATTTCCGTGCGGTCCTTAACGTCTGCGAACGGATCGGGCACATCGCCGACGTAGTTCATCAGCTCCCATGTGATCTTTCCTGCCATCGCGATGATCAACATGAACAGACCCACTTTAATAAGACGACTGAGCAGGTGCCAAGTAACGCTAGACTTTTGTTTCCGCCTGCTGCATATCTCTTCTCCCTTGTTCGCAAACATGTACACGACCTTATCAGCAGAACCCCTCTCTGCAATGGGGCGGCCAAGTGCACCCACGGAATGAGAAGTGAAACTCCCTTCATCAGCTCTAACCATTGGTTCATGGTCTAACACTTGTACTGCTTGATCAGCCGTTCCCCCGACTCCCGGATTCCGATCAGCACTAGCATAGCTTTGAACTGACCACAAAAAGACTAAATGTGCGAAGAAACGCACAGGGCCGGGGCCGTAACCGCCGGGAGCTCTACTCCCTACCCTCATGGTAGCGAAGCGCTGATCGATGAGGTAGTGCCTCAATGCAACCAAAAGCAATAACCGAACTGCTACACGTACGAAATACTCGGTAAATTGGTCAAACCCAGAAGAGGGGGGTCCACATTTCAAAGTGATCGTGCCTATTTCGCGGCTGACCGACTGTGAGCCGTTTAGGCGTCGTGGCATGGCCCACTATAGCTCCACTGTCTACCCACGTCTGCCTGTTTGCATGCATGGTGCCAGATACGGTAACAATTCACAGAAGAAACGCACTCCAGAGGCGCATTGTAGCTGTAATCGAATCCATTTCCTCAGGACGAAAATCCAGTTGTCGTTTCCCGCAGGACACCCTGCGGCTCGATGCACGCCCTTGATGCTACCCCTCCCACCTATAATAATGGAGAACGAAATAAAAATTGAGTCACACTGAGTTCCAGTTGATCATTCGCCGTCCTACTTACAAATCAGGGGTCTTTAAGTAGAATCACTTCACAGTGGACGCGTAGGAGCACCCTGTCCAAAGGCATATGTTTCAAATGTAAGGGCTATACAGGCGAAAAGAGGGGCTCTCCTGTTATGAAGAAAAGCGTCCTATGAGAGAATAGTTGCCAGAACCAAGGGAACAAGTACGTTAATGCTTCAATTCCTCTACTTCCACAGAAAACCCTATGGCGAAGTCCGTACACACACATACACACACATCTTAAGTGAATGCGGTGTGATGCCGGCCCACACTACCAGTTGCTTCATTTTAGATGCTTCCGGCCGTAAAACTCCAAAATGTTCTGCCTGAGCCTTCACATCCGCGAGAATCCCACAACATAGCTACACGGTAGCTAGTTCAAGAAAGTTTACACGGAAAAGGTACCGCCTAGTGGAGTGCCACAGTCCCGCACATACAGCATATATAAACTTGCCGCTGTCATATTTCGGCGTGCTGATATGATAGGGGTAGACGTGTTCTCCGCTTCTCCAATGGCTTTCGCCCTCCAAAGCCAAGCCGTGAAGGAATTCAAGGGCATGGCAACACCAAACTCCTTATACCGTCCCTCAATGCTGCCTGGATCTCAGGAAAGTTAGTGTTACTGAGATATAGACAATTGAGGTGTAAACAGTTGCATCTCGTTTGTTCTAAAATGGTTCAGTACGGCAAACCGCTTAAACATGCACAATGCGGTAGCCGTGGCAGTAAAAATGGCCCTCCTTGAGATGTCTAGAAAAGACAGCTATTGCTGTATACAATATACGTGCATGATACAATGCGCAAATACCCCTTCCCTCTCTGAGCTTGGGGCATCGGACTCAGGTCATAGCCACACCGATACTAGCCCTCCGGCTCTAGTATATGTAGTTGTGAACGCACACTAGTACAAGGTAGACTGTTTAGGCCTGAGGTAGCCCGTAACCGTAGTCGCGCAATCTATGTGCAAAATACAATGCGCAAATATCTTTGCCTTCTCGAAGCCTGCGTGGCTAAAAGCCGCAATTGTGATGCCCAAGGAGCGGGCGAGCAAATGTAAAAGTGTTTCAAACACTTACCTCGTTCCGTGTGGAAAGGACAGAGATTGCCGCGGAGAAAATATTCTATCGCCATCGTCGTACTTCACAATGGCCTTCACTGCACCAATAAGAACTACAAGCCACTCAACATAAAAAGCCCGAACCTTCAGCCTTAAACAATAGCCAGCTATAAGCATACACGTGTAGAAAAACCGAGCCACACGTGGATGCTGAAGTAGAAGTGGTCTCTCAGTAAAAAACGTGGATCTAGAAGGTACGGAAAATGGCATCTTTTGAAGTTTCCAAACAATAGCTAAAGTATCGCAAGAATATTGTAGAACTGCATGGTGATTTACTGGCATCCTTATTAGGTCAAGTAGCTAACTTAAGTGAAGCTACGAATTATAGTGCGCTGCCTGTTCTGTGGAGCCTGATGTGTGGACCGAGGCAGCCACCACCGGACTTCGTGAATTTACACTCTTCCCCAGCGATGTACTTACCCTTCTACTGACAAGCAGGCTGAATGCGCTTGCTCTTTCGTAGACCGTGGGGTGCTGATTACTGGAAACTTAACTTTGAGTGTGGGAGACTGAATGGGCTCGTTAGAGTGGCGACGAAAGGTATTCTCTTAGAGGTTCCAGGGCACTGTTTTCTCGTGTTTGCTACGAGCCTTTGAACTGGCATCCTATGGAGAGCAGAGGCATTCTGCTAGCTTGTGCGCCTCACGTTACACGGTTCGAATAGGGTAATGCAGACAAGATAAGCGCTCGAATTTGTAGACTGTCTCCAACGAAAACCGCAAAAATGTTAGAACTTTGAGAAGCACAAGTAGTTTAGAATCAATTCAAAAGATCAGACAAAGATTTAAACCCGTATGGGGAAGAGAGTGGGAACCCCAGGAAGAACTGAACATTTACCTACTTCACAGCCACTACTTCGACGTCTGTGCTACCTGGGACCCCCTAAACTAGTCATTTATAAGCTGTTATTACTGACATGTGGCCCTACGTCAACAACAGACTACGGCTGACGTCTCCTCTGTGGGGTTTCGATGCCCTGAGTGTCGTCTGAGAGAAGATAGTGGTATTCCTTCATACCTAAGCACCCCTACCGGAGGGCTGTTTCGCAGTGGGCACCTTCTTGGCGTGGAAGAAACAGCCCTCTAAAACAGCCGACCTTGTCGTAGCTGAACTTCCAGTTTCAAGCTCCCAACTCTGGCGCTCAAACTGTGGCAGCAAGCGGGGCCGGATTCATTAGATGAAAACCGAAAGATCTGCCGTTCCAGGAGGTGTGCATCACACCGAGGTTACCGCCTTGTTTCGATGGTAGCTGCTGCAGATAGAGCTGGCACTCGCATGTTGGGTTTCCTGAGGCCCTGTGAATCTGAGATGGAATTACGTACATGGAGAGCAGTCCACTTTCGCAGTTCGACGGGGTGCGCCGTGCTGGTACCATCCCGACAACCTGGGCAGCCTTTCCTCTGCTTCATTTTTGCATTTTCGCCTTTAAAGAGCTAGGACAGATCGTTTCGAAGATTAAAGGAGGTCGAACCGAAGGGCTCTTCCGACGAAGTGGTGCCTTGCTTTACTGCAACACACTTTTAGGGGCAAGGGTAACGGCAAGAACAGCTCATAGGACTTTTCCTCCCTCCCGATGTAATGGTCGGTAGAGACAGAGGCGAAGCGCTAGGTCCAGAAGAAAAGGGGGAAGCTCCTGTCCCCCTTTGGCACGTAGGGGCGACGGCGACTCACCCTGGAGACGTCCAAGGCTCAAACTCAGGTAAAATACGGCGCTCAGAAATAGACACTACACAAAAGGTCAAGCAGCATGAGGCCACTGCCAATCAGAAAGACTGAAACAGAGACAACCAGGGAGCAGGTGCAAGAAGAGCCAGAGAAAAGCAAACGCCCGTGTTGACGGGACTGGGGGTCCAAACGGAGGCTGCGGTCTTTTGGGGAAGCGCAGCTTCTTAGCCCGAAAATGCCTCATTAGACGAGCTACGGAGCTGTCGTGGCATAGCGACTTTTTACTGCACGGGGAAGGAGGGTGCGCAACGGAACCGTTCTCCCCTGGCTACGCATCTACGCTGTATTCACGGCCTTTTTAGGGAGTCCCAGGTGTTTGAGGTACTGCCTGAATCTTGATCAGTCGCATCGATAACCGGGGGGAAGAAGAACATCTTGACCGCTTGTCTGCTTTGATGGACTCGGCCACAGCAGCCGGTGCATCTGAAGCCCTGCCTTATCAAAGGATCACATTTCTCGACGGTGCTCTGCCTTCCTCGACTTCCAGCATATGTGTAACCCCCCCGCGCGTAGCTCACTGACTCTGGAAGCGCAGAAGAACCCAACAGTAGCAGGCAACTCGTTTTCTCGTCTGCCGTCTTCCGTCCTTGTCCACGCGTGTGCAGGCTTCACGAACTGCCACCGTTTCGGCGGTGCGCAGAGGCGGAGCATTTTTTCTGCCCTCATAAGTTCTACCGGCTGTTCCCACTCCTTTGCAGCTGTGCCTCCTTTCAAACGCTCTCAAGCTGCCCTTCGTGTCTGGTCAAAAACCCACGCAAGCGGCGACGAATCAGGAAGTTGTGCTCAAAAGGGCGGATCCCTGAATCCCAGTAGCTAGTTCATCGAAGGCATGCAGGCACCGTGAACCGGAATAAATCATGACTCGTACCGGCAGCAGCACGCCCGACCTGCGTTCTGGATAAAAAAACAAGTATGCATCGCAGAGCAAATTTTTTTGACAGATAGACGCACTCGGCTCTCTCGTTACGAGGCAGAAATGCAGAAACATCCCATTTTTTGCAACCGCCAGTGGTCAGCGGTAATAATACCGCATTTTTCTGGGAAATTTTCACAACTACACACTCTTGAACCTTGCCGCCAACGGCAGACGCGAAAGGCCTGGGCTGCGTGGCTCCTGGCGCTTTTGCGCTTTTAGAGGGGGACTTGCACGGAAAGCGTGCGCAAGGGAATGAAACGCGAGAGCTGAAATGCTACGAGCGCAGGGACGCCAGCACATCCGCTCAGCTCTGGCGCATGCACAAGTCGAAGTCGGGAGGTGGATAGGACGATTCGACCCGGGAAAACGCGCCGAGGAAGGCGTGTCGCCGGGCTTGTCAGTCGCGAGAGTACAACACTTGGAGGGAGAGTATCATCGCGCGGATCGGTGGGAATGCCACAACATGCGGCCGCCAGGTCGTCAAGTCACATCTTAGGCGGGTATTTGCGAGGCTCAGTGGTGCTGCTGCAGCAACACCGAGGAACTTGCAAGCCTGCAATCTCCTATTTCTAAATTACGAGCTGTAGATCTTACAGCGCCTGCGGCCAGGCCAGGGCGTCCCAGATGAGCTTTCACTGCCTCGACATGACTCATTCTACGCAGATTTGTGCTAATTGCAAGACTTCTATGAGCCTGCCCAAGCTTGCAGGAGAATGGCTTTAACTTGCGAAAGCAAAGCCAGAAAAAGACTACACATCTGGATTACCCATACCCTGCCAACAAACAAAAGGAGGACCCCCGTTGGAGTCCTCCTGGATTCGCGCTCAGAATCCCTTTGCCCTAGGCCAGCAGTAAAGGGTGTCTTTGATGCTAGAACCACTTAGGCTGCCGTCAAAACCAACCGCTTCCCCAAAAAGCGCAGCACATGCCACGGCAGACCCGAAGCATCGCTCGGTGGTTTCGAGCTACTAATGGTACCTCCTCAGGCTTGCTTGCGGGGAGCGCAGGGGGGGGGGCTCGCCTTGACTGCGACTGGAGGTGTGCAGAAACAAGCAAACACAAAGGCGAGCATTCCAAGCATAGCGAGGCTGCAAAGCATGGATTCACTGGTGGTGCCTGCGGTTATTAGCTTTTCTCGTTCGCATCATGGGGGGGCGCTCTTCGCGAAACTCCCAAAGCAGCTAGCAGCGCTTGCGCCTTCACATCCAAGCGATGCGGCTGCTGCCGTGCATGCGCCTCCGTTTTCTCCGGCCGACCTTCTGCCTGACTGGACATGCCAGCCTGCTGCGGTAGATGCCCACGCCTTAGCGCCAAAGCAGGGGGTTGCGCGTTGCTCTGCTGGAGGCAGTGGTCCTTTGCCTCCGAGCGTTTGTGCGCATGCGCGCTTTGATGCAGCTGAGCTGAGGGCTGCTGAGCCGAGAAAGCTACGGGGGAGACAGCGCCTTCCCTATCTAGACGAGCTAGCGGGCTTCCTGCAGCGCAGCTAGCCGACTCCCGCGACAGCGTCAGGCATTGGCGGTTTGTACGGCTATCCTGCTGTTCATGGACATGCGAACCACTGTCGAGAGATGATTGGGCAAATTCCAGCGGCTGCTGGGGTGCAGCTGAAGCTCGTGAATGCTGCAGCTGCTGCTGCAGCTGCTGCTGCTGTAGCTGCTGCTGCGGCTCTGTGGGAAGCGGGTTGTACGAGCCGCTGCAAGCGGCTCCAGTTGGCGGGGGTGTGGCTGCATTGCCGCAGATGTCGGCTTCCATGAGTGCTTTTTGTGTCGTCTTTGCGCTTGTGTTCGTCGCTTTAACGCCCAATACTGCCAGCAGGGCATCAGCCTTCGCTGCCAGTCCTCTTGGCTGCTGGTTGGGAGGACAAGTCGCAGAGCTGGAGGGGGGAGGGGGCTTATCTCGCGAGCTGGCTTGCCGGAGGTGTTGCAGCCCCTTTTCGAGAGAAATGGTGGACTCTTCTGCGTGCTCGTTAGCCCTTGGATGCAGAGAGTCTGCTACGTACTGCTCCTCGGGGTAATGCGCCTGCTCGGAGCGTCCGTTTTCCTGATCGCGTGCTGCAACTGCATGCGGGTAGGCAGTGCAAGGCCTAGGAGGTGTCTGCTGCTGCGCTGTGCGGGCAGCGGCGTGAGTGTCGCTGGTGCGTGCTCGCCGCTGCTGCTGTTGCAGCTGCAGGGGCGTTGAAGCCTCCTTCTGTTCGGAGGAACGCTGAACAACGTTGCGGGGTCTCTGTTTCTGCTCAGCAGTCGACATCAGCCTGCCTTGACGTGCAGCGAGAGCAGCGGGAGTCTTCATCTTGGAAGGATCCTCCTGCGACAGCATCGCCTGTGTCGCTGCTGCAGGAGGAGGCTGCTGAAGAGAAAACAACGCACACGCCCTCATGAGCACCATGAGCTGGCATTTAGGCCGAAAGCCTCTATGCCGGTAAAGGCCTAGCAGTGAGAAGAAGACACGTCCTCCACAAAGACAGCTATGTGCGTCGATTCACTAAGCCGCTGCTAAAAGAACCGCCGCTGTGCTCTGAGCTGCTGCTGCAACGCATGCCACGCAAACGAGGCACTTGATAGCGTAAAAAGAAGACTACATCGCGCCATTGTTGTGTGAGCTGGAAGGCACTTGCACTGCGGATATGAAGACAAGCTCGATACTTTGCTGCGCACTGATTAATCCCCACAAACTGCAGTGGCGAAGGCAGAGCTGCAAGCACTCTTGGATCGTGCAATGCTCTGCAACTGCAGCCAGGGCCACTTCTCTACATCATACCCCTTTCCCGCTGCCTTCCAGATCCTGATGATCAATTCAAAAGGTGAGCCAGCCCTCCCCCCGCTGCTGAGCTATCGGCAGTTCAGAGGAAGCAAGATGCAATGAACACAAAAAGGCACCAATATGCCAAAGCTCGGTTTCCCTCTCAGGCCACACCGTGCGCTTGGGAGCTCTCGCCGTCGAGAAGGGGAGGTAAGGAACGAAGGGATGAAAGGGGGGGAAGGCTAGGGCGCTTCTCGTCAATGGGAGATACAGCTAGCTGCAGCAACGCACTTCGCCAACGCAGAGAGGCAACCATTGGCTAGCAGGAGCCCTTAGCATGCGAAGCGCGCTGATTCGGCCGTCTCCGTCAGATGCCCCTGCGGATAGGGAGGCATGGCGCACAGAAAAAGAGGCAAAAAAGCTTTTGTTTGCGTCTACAGAGGCATATTGCCAGCGGGAAGGTGAGAGCTGTGCTTTGAGCGCGCAGAAGTGACTGCCTGCTTGCGGGCAAGGAGCTGAGAATCGTTTACGAAGCTCTGCAGAAGGCAGTTGATTTTTCTCCAAGGCTAGTTCTAGAATGCGCAGAGCAGGCCACACAAAACCTCAAGGAAGGGGGGAACTTCTATCCATTTTCTAGCTATTTTTCACGCCGAGAGGCACTTACCGAGGCACGACTCATCTAGCAGCACTTCGATGCAAACGTCGTCAAGATACGCCATTTGTTGCTGGAAAAGGTCGAGCTTATCCTGCGTATTGAGCTGCGAAAGGATGCGTTGAGCGTCTCTCTCTGAGCGAAGTGTCGCAGTCTCCTGCAAGTGCTGCTGCGGGCTGTTCTTCTTCTGCTGTTGCTGCTGTTGCTGCTTTGCTGCGGGAGCAGCTGCAGTCAAATCCAAGCGTTTCCGCGGTGTAAGGCGAAGGAAGAAGGGGGCAAAATTGATAGACCCCTTGACAGAGAAAGGCGAAGCAGGCCGTGCGCTGCTGCTTGCTGCGTTTCCTTCAGCAACGTCTGCATACCTGCCAGGCTGACACCAATCGCACTCGATTCTGCACTTGCCAAGCTGCGAGGCGAAACCAACCGCCGTTCCCCGAGATCCCTGCGGCACAGAGCCTCGATAGCGGGAGTACGCTAGACGCTGACCAAGCTGCATTTGCACTGCAAAGATAAAGGTATACTCGCCAAGGCCGTTGTGCTGCACGCCTCTTAGCCGTAAGAATCCTGCAACACGCCAGGAAAAGAAGCAGAGAGCCGTCTCAGCATATAAAAAGGAGTCTCTTCCAAGGAAACATCCAACACAGAAGGCTCAATGGAGACAAGCACATGAAAATGCTCGCTTGTTATGCCGAAGCGCAGGAACCTTTAGCCTTTAGAAGAGTCGAGAGAGAGACACCGCAGGGCACTCATAGCCGCGTGTTGCCGCAATTGCAAGAGACAACGGCAGCGCTGTGCCCCATGAGAACACTGACACTTGCAGCAGCCTCTCCAAAGCAACTCTAAAATCACCCTCGCTACCGCTACATAATCAGCGCTGAGAGACACGTAAATATATATATATATATATCTACATATAGACATACACACACATACCCGCGAGGATGTGCTTCTGAATTGAGAGCAAGTCTGCTGCTCGCACGCAGCAGCAGCTCTCATTCGCAACACGCAGCACAACACTTTCGGCCTGTGGCAGCTTTGCATTCTGTCGTTCCAACTCCTTCTGCAACTGCGTCAGTACTGCAGCGCATGCACAGCAGAGGCATCAGGTAGGCCAATAAACACTTTCAGCATCGAGCGGAGGAGGAAGCTCCGTTCAAGCAAACGAGGATACAGCTGCAAGCACCTCTTTCAAGCTCGCATGTATATACGCATATACATGTATACTCACATACACACCAAAATTGACACACAAATACACACACACATATGAATACACACACACATATGAATACACACACAAAAACACACATACACACACACATATATGAGTACACACACAAAAACACACATACACACACACATATGAATACACACACAAAAACACACATACACACACACACATATGAATACACACACAAAAACACACATACACACACATACACATATGAATACACACACAAAAACACACATACACACACACACATATGAATACACACACAAAAACACACATACACACATACACACACACATATATATGAATACACACTTGCTCGACACTTTCCCGTGTATACACTTATCCACACATACCAATCCACGTACATACACAGATTCTACGCAGAAAAAGCAAACGCATGCACATATTTGACGGACACACCTGGGGCTGAGAGGTGTGCATACTCTGCAGGCACCGCTTTGGCACGTCTAGAGGGAGACTGAGCGGCCATGGATGCCAAGCGACTTGCTAGGAAGGCGGGATCGCCCGATCCCGCGAACACACTGGAGGCCTTTAAATGACACCTTGAGGACAAATTTTTCGCGTTAACGCTAGCCTGCACACAGGAGACCTCTGAGCCTCACAACTCCCCGATGAGATGTCTGTCATGACATGCGTCGAAGAGCGGACGGCGCGCAGGAGGCAGCCTCCATGCTACCGCGTCGACAAGGGACTCTTTTCTCCTCCGAAGGAAGCAGACGTGACATACCGCGTCTAGGGCGTTTCTCAGCGCCGGAAAGGCATCCAGAAGCTGCTTCCCAAGTTCGACTGTCTTCGCCGTGAAGAGATGCGTGTTGCATCGAGCTGCGCATACCCCAAACCACAGAAGCACAGATGCATGCATGCACAGAGCGCAGCCTACGCGACTAGGCGCACCGCACCTCTACGGCAATCGGCGAGCGCCTCTGAGGCACACCACCCACCCCTGCATCAGGAGCCACAGCGAGTGGCGTGCATGCGATCTGCGACGAAAAGCAGCAGGCAGCCACGAGCTCAGTGCCTTACACCGCAGAGAACCTCGGATAGCAGGACGTGGCCAGGGCAGCGAATACGCCAACACAAATGCAGGCGCTCGCGTTTCTTCCACAAAAATAATCGTGTGCAAGCCGCAGTCCTTAGAGTTCCACATTCACACATATACAGCATACATACATGCTACATAGAAGATAGAATGTACACACACACATACAGATAGATACACATACACAGACACACATACACATACACATAAATACATACATACACATAAATGCATACATACACATACACACAACATACAGATAGATACACATACACACAACATACATACAACATACATACACACAACATACAGATAGATACACATACACACATACAGCATACACATACATACAACATACATACATACATACACATACGTACACATACAGCATACACATACAACAAATACATACATACACATACACACAACATACAGATACATACACACAACATACAGATACATACACATACATACACATACAGATACATACACATACAACATACAGATACATACACATACATACACATACAACATACAACATACATACATACACACATACACATACAACATACACGTACATACACACAACATACATACACACAACATACATATACATACACACATACACATACAAACAACATACATATACATACATACACACACAATACTCATACATATACACACATAGCCGCAAGGAGATGCCTCAATCAAGCAGACAGACAAAAGGCCTCTTTCGCGAAAGCCGCTTAGGTGGAAGGCAGCAGCAAATGGAAAGGCTTTCGAAAGGCCCTCTCTGCCTTCTTCCCTTGTTTGTCGCTAGTACAAATTCCTAGACAGCATTTTCACAGCATTCTCCTCCTGCTCCTGCTTCTCCTCCTTTTCTGCCTCCTAAAGGAGGGGGAAAAGAGAACTCAGAGGCTGCGGCAGCCGCTTCATGCAATGTCACAGGGTGTCTCTTGGACCAGCTCCTGCTTGGCGTGAAACTTACGTAGAGATTGTCGCCTTCCTTCACGAAGACAGAGGAGAAGATGCAATACGCGGCGAAGGGCGTTACACCCATGAGAGCTGCGGCTTGTTCCAGAGTATGCATTTCCGCCTAGAGAAGACAAAAAAAGGCATAAGAGGGGGCAGCCAGTGAAGCCACTAGAAGTGCTCCGAAGGCCACATTTACCTCGTCTTTTAACCATGTTGCAGCAAGGCTTTCAGGAGGACGTGCCTCTACGAAACGTCTCGCACTGAGAGCGATGCAAACGCAGCGAGAAAAGCAGAAGGCGGAAGAGGGAGAACGCACTCGCGTGGCAGCGCAGATGGCCTTGCATGCATCCTGAAGGCTGCGCTGGAAGTCGGGAGTCTCTCCCCGCCTCGCGGCAGCAACGTGAACGGAGAGCGGCTTTTTTCCCTCCTCGTCGGGAGGGTCTGCAAGCACTCCCGTGACTCCCCGAAGCAGCCGATAGCCGGCTAGCTTAGCTGCGCTGGAGAAGATGCATAACACGTCTTCTCCGACGCGCCAGCGGTGCGTTTTGTGCGCTGCGACGGCCTCTAACACTTCCTGGTGACACTGCTGAAGGCTCTCAACGAGAGCTTTGGAGGGCTGTGCAATCAGCGGCAGCAGACGATACACCGTCTGTGCGCTGTACCGAAAGTGTGCGCAGGGAGTCGTCTTCGCGTCGAGGCGAGCAGCAGCAAGCCTCTCGCTCCCAGAACTGCAGCCTTCTCTCGCTAGCTGCTCGGCTGCCCCCACAAGCCTCTCCTCGAGAACGACGTCTTCTACCGGCAGCAGCTCGACGAGGACGGTTGAGAGGGCAGTTGAGGGATGACATTCTCTCGCCATTTGCTGCTGCTGGGTACCAGGAAGTGCTCGCGTTAAGGCCATGGCGAGTTGCTGAAGTTGCACTTCGGTAGGGGGCTGCTGGGCAGCTGCTGCTCCCCCTGCTTCCTTGGACCTGGCTTCTGCTTCGTCTGTGTGGCTCCCCCCCAGAATCTGCTGATCGGGGTGCCAGTACGTCGCTACTGCTGTTCGTGGTTGCTCTTCTGCTGCTTTATTCCTTGCCATTGCCGCTGCTGCCTGCGAACGCCACTGTGCGCGGGTTGCATGCTGCTCGAAAAAGCTAAAGGCCTCCAGTTCGTCTGCCACTGCAATGCCTTGCAGCTGCAGACGCCGCTTCTCCGTCTCTACAGCCTGCAGCTGCTCTGTGGGTGCGCAAGGCACCTCAGAGCTCCGCTCTCCACGAGGACGCTCCTCCAAAGGATAGTAAATCGTAGGAAGCCAAATGGCGACCTACAACGAAGACACCCACGCAAGGGGCAGGGCAGTGGGCTGCCCCTCACGCTATCCTTATGCTGAGAAAAAGCGAGAAAAAGCGAGAGAGAGAGAGGGAGAGAGAGAGAGGGAAAGTGAGAGCGAGAGAGAGAGGAAAAAGAGAAAGAGAGAGAGGGAAAAAGAGAAAGAGAGAGAGAGAGAGGAAAAAAGAGAAAGAGAGAGAGGAAAAAGAGAGAGAGGAATAAAGAGAGGAAAGAGAAAGAGAGAGAGGAAAAAGAGAGAGAGAGGAATAAAGAGAGGAAAGAGAAAGAGAGAGGGAAAAGAAAGAGCGAAGGAAAGAAACGAGGACACGCGGGAGAGTCTCCTCTTCCAGGAAGCTTTCTGCGAGGGGAACTGGAGGCAGAAGAAAGCGTTCCAACAGATGACATGCATGTAAAAGCACAGAGGTTAGTCTAGGGGTATCCGACAAGGGAAAAGGCACGCTGGAGAGCAATTTCGGGCAAGAACTGTAGGAGCACTGCTCTACTAAACACAGCCTAACCCTGTACCGGTAGCTCTCTGGTAGGGATGCAGCCGGGGTAAGACTAGAAGGCTAAAGTGGAGGACAAATAGCCGTGTCTAGAAGCATGTTCTGGCTTGCTATCTACTAGAGCATTTTCGGAAATCTTGCGGAGGAGGCCTTGGTGCGAGAGGAAAGCTCAACGTATTTATATAATATATATATATGGATATATAGATATATATAGATATAGATATATAGGCAACATCTGCGCAGCGATGCGTGGGTACCTCGGCGGATACAAAAAGAATGCGAAAATCCCTCCATTTCAAATGCGCGGCTCTATCATCTTAGCAATAAAATGCTATTACGGCGGAAGCCGCCCTTGACGCATGCATGGCACACACAGCCTTGCTTAAGAACGGGGAGCAACAGACGGAGGAGCAGCACAGGCACTTACTGGCGAAGCGAGTTTAACGAAGGGGAAATCGTAGAGGACGAATTTGGAGTCAAGGAGCTTTAGCAGCGCAGCCTCAGGCTGCAGCAGGTCGATGAGCGTTCTTGCGGATCGCTGTTGCAGCTGCTGGCGAGGGAAGGGCATCGTGCTCATCACCACAGACTGATTGGCAGATTCGCGGCGAAAGACTTTCACGCCGCTCCCATAGTGCCACTAAAAGTCGCAAAAAAAGAAAACACACAGTGTAGCAATACACAGAGTATGCGGTGTACATTGACAGTACAGAGCGGCAGACTTCAGAAGGGAAGAAAAAAGGGCAGGATGACGGGAAGCATGAAGACACGGCTCGAAAGGAGGAGGTAGAGGTAGAGGAAGAAGAACGAACGAATGAACAAACTCGCTAGGCACCCTCTCTCCTTCCGCGCGAAGAAGCAGGAAAAACCGCGCTTAGCAAGGAAGGCGTGGTCTCTCTTTGAATGTATGTATGTGTGTGTATGTATGTGTATGTATATGTATGTATATATATGAATATGTATGTGTATGTATGTATGTATATGTATGTATCTATGTGTATGTATGTGTATGTATGTGTATGTGTATGTATGTGTATATATGAATATGTATGTATATGTATGTATGTATGTATATGTATGTATGTGTATGTATATGTATATATGTGTATGTATCTATGTGTATGTATGTATATGTATGTATTTATGTATGTGTATATATATGTATGTATATATATGAATATGTATGTGTATTTATGTGTGTGTATGTATGTGTATGTATGTATATGTACGTATGTGTATGTATGTATCTATGTGTATGTATGTGTATGTGTATGTATGTATGTATATATATGTATATGTGTATTTGTGCACGTGCGCAGGCACAGAATCGCTGCAGCTCTACAAGACTTTGGCAGAGGTCTTACGGCGAAGCAAAGAGCATAGAGGGAAGGCGTGAGGGCAGCCGCATCGGGGGAGGCCCCTGGAAGTGGCATCGTTGGAAAGAGAAGCTCAGTGTCTTGGGGATGCATATCTGGCGAAGGCAGCTGTGGAAGAGCAGCCTTGTCAGATTTCCTTTTCTCGGATGGTAGTAGGACGGCCCCTTGCGTCTTGAGGAAGGAGCAGATCTGAGCGACATGTGCGTCTGCTGCCTCTCTAGGGTTGCATCTGGAATAATCAGAGCAATCAGTGTGGCTGAGGCTTAGCAGCGTGAGGAGGCTGTGCGCCTTGCGCTCATCTAATCGCGCAACGAAGGGGGGCGGTAGCACAAGCACCTCCTCCTCGAGCACACAGCTATTGAGCACGTCGGGAAAGATCGATGGCAGTGAAGACGGGAAGACAGAATTATGAGACGATGCTGCCTCGGCTTCCGAGGAGAAGCCCTCGCTGTCAGCCTCCGTGCAACACCCTTGCACCTGTGCCAAGACACTGGGAACGTCTACCAAAATGTCGAGGCTTCTACTGATTACTTTGTGCTTGAAGAAGAAACATTCGCAGTCATACACCGCATCTGCAGACGCCAGTGAAGTTACGGCATTATTAAAGCGACGACCCTGCTTTACGCTAGATGTCTCATCCCGCATCAGCAGAACCACACGGCCAACAATATTGCGTCTCAAGACATCCGGTCGAAGCCGTCTAAGCAACGGAAGAACTATGCGCTCAAGCGTAGCCTCGTCCACAAAGGGCAGTAGCGTGACGCCCCCCCAAGGAACCTGCAACACGCCAGTGGGCAGAAACAGAGACACATAACATGAGCAGATACTCTGGAAGGCAGAAACAGAGACACAACATGAGCAGATACACTGGAAGGCAGAAATAGAGACACACCACATGAGCGAATACACTAGAGGGCAGACATAGAGACACACCACATGAGCGGATACACTAGAAAACAAAAATAGAGATACACCACATGAGTGGATACACTAGAAAACAAAAATAGAGATACACCACATGAGTGGATACACTAGAAAACAAAAATAGAGATATACCACATGAACAGATACACTAGAGGGCAGAAATGGAGACTGAAGACGCTTCTTAGATCTCTGACATCACTAGAATCACCAAGTAGAAGCGAAAGCAGAGAGGACACCTGGTGCCCATGAGGATCTGCTGCACGGCACGAGTAGTCTCCCAAGGCTTCTTCGGAGGAGAAATAGATAGACACAGAGTCCAACAAAAAATGGGTGCACATCAACTGTTGATGCGCGCCTTTCCCCCTTTGACGTCTCGTCGCAGAGGATTGTCACCCCCCACCCCACCCTCCTCCTTTACAGCCGCACTGACTCCATGCACAAGTCTCTATTCGATAACGCACTTTGACCCCTTCCATATCGATCTCGAAGTCTCGAGGAAACGCATGCGCGAGTTCCGCTGGAGGATTCAATAGAAGGGGCCGCAGTTCTTCTGGCAGCAGATTTGCTGATCTGAAAACAACGACTCGAGCAAAGGGTGGCTTCCCACTGCAGCCTGCGCTACAGCGTGAGGGGTATACCAAGAAAAAGCTGCCTGCTTCTCAGCTTTGTTCCAGAAAGGGGAGCTAAGCGGCTAAGGGGCCTCCCCCCTTCACTCACTGCGGAGGTAAGATGGAGAGCAGCTGCATGAAGGGCGAGTAGGGCGAACCGTCTGGCAGCGAAATTGTTCGGTTCACAAGATAAGCGCGATCGAACTCAGCTGCCTCCGCGACTCTCTCGGGGAAGCCACAAGTCGCGCTGCTGCTGCTATACACCTCGCCGTATACACCACTGGGGTTAAAGACGGAGCATCGGAGGACGTCGTGCATGAACGGTGCATAGTGGTATGGGTAATACCACCTCCATCCGCTTCCGTCGCAGCCACGAAAGTAATAATACGCAACCTGCAGCGCGTCCAGAAACAGCTAGGAGTCTAATTTCTCTAGCCGCGGGAAGACGCAAAGCATAAGGCCCCTAGAAGGCACTCGACCCCTCCATAATATCTATATATTATGTATATATTAGCATCGTGAGAATGGGGTGTGCGCGCTGACCGCATGCGCATTGCACTGCACGAGCAGACAGCGTGGTAAGAGAGTCTGCGCAGACTAGGATGCATACCCACTGAAGACCTTCTAGGTAACTCTGGCACAGATGCTGCAGCTTCGCCTGCCCCTCAGGCTTAAAGACTGCGAAATTCAGCTTTCGCTGATAAAATCGAGCACGAAACGCTGCGCTTGCATCTCCACACGAGGCATACAGCTCCATCTGAGCAAACGCCACACCGTCTCACAGCGTACAAGTCTCACTGCAAATGTGGGAGTCACTCTGGGGAGACACATGCATGCAGCTGCACAGGAGGAGGAGGAGACCGCTGGAGGGACGAACTTTTCTGCGTGCAGGCTTCCTGCATAGACAGGAAGGTACAAAGGCTGACTGTTAACACTCTCTACACTTGTTGCAGACAAACAGGGAGGGCGTCATTATAATTCTGGTCCAAAGAGAGAGAGAGAGACAAAGAGAGAGAAATACGCATACCTCCTCTTCCAGCTCTCTGCCCCCCCTCTTCTGCCTTAGCCACTGCATGTCTGACGCCTTCCCTTCAACCTTGGGGTCTTCTACCGTAGACACAAATAGGTTGAGGAAAATGTACAAGTTCAAGAGATTCAGCTGGCCGCATCGCCTCACAAGCCATGGCCCATCGTCGGGAGTAACGCTCGTCAAAGGAGCTGCCAAGACGCGATACTCCTGCCCCCACACGCAGAGAGAGATCTCCAAATATAAACTGTATCGTGGGTGGAAATCAGCTTCCGCATAAACCGAAAGCGTCCCCAGCAGCAAGGCACTACAGCAAGACACGCCGCCTCTGCGGCGGCTACTCACCCTCGACAGCCAGCGCATATATCAAAGATTTGCACCCCAATGCACGGGCTACATAGATATATATATATATAGAAATGCAAAAAACACAACGGTTCAAGGGAGTCGCTTACGGCAAGAAACCTGCGGTAACAGGCAATCATGGTGTCAAGGCCTTTCTCTCCGATATCTGTTGAGAACGTATGCGGCAAAAAATCGTTCCCCGCCAGAAAGCAGAAAATGACAAAGTCATCAATGACGCGCTCCCTCTCGCTCGCGAGAGAGAGCATCGTCTCGATGTTGGGGTGTATCCGCGTTTCTAGTTTCTGATTTGGCGGCAGAGACACCGCATCGGATCCATTGCTTGTGCTCGATGACACGTTTTCTGAGACTTGCCGCTGCTGCGTAGAGGCCTGCAGCTGCCGCTGGTGTAGACTATAAGCCACCTTCTCGGGCAGAAGATCAATCACCAAGTACTCCCGCAGCAACGAGATATGCAAGAGCTGGAGCTTCTCGGGATTATACAGCATCTGCAAGGTGCACCACCCCCATCACACATCATGCGAAACAGGCCGTGCAGGCAGGCTATACCATGCCAGACAGCCTACACATGTGCAAAGGGCAAGAAATGCAGATCGCGACTTCCCACCATGCAACGTGCGAAGGAGTCACGGCAACCAGGAAAGGAGCGAACACACACCGTTAAAATCCTGAGGCGAATGAGCTGAAACGATGAGGGTATATACAGACACACGAAAAGAATGAGATCCACCAATTTTTTGCATGCAGTACCCAATAACGCTTACTCTGTCTGCTGCATCGACAGTAGTTTGGCGACCAAAGATGACTTCCTCCCTTAACAATGCGAACTGCGGCTCGTGAGACGCAAGGGCTGAAAATACACGAAGGGAGTAGAACGAGACTAGGGGCATATCGTGATGCAAGTGTGAACACATTCTTACAAGGGCAGTTTATTACACGTCTACAAGCACTCGAGGCACCCTTCGTGGAATGGGCTTTCACTACGCAAAGTCGGAGGAATGCAACTGCGAATTTTTCCCCCGCATTGGCTCACACAACATTATTAGATCGGCGTCGAGGCCATACAGGCAGTGCCTTGTATTGGGATCTGCATTGCCTGCCGCCTTGCAGCACCGAAGGTAGGCCATTATTTTGTGCTCTCCCTCCCCTGAAACGAAAAAGCGCTCATCTCACAGACTTTAAGCTTCACCAAGAAGACCTATTTTGCAACCGACAAATGATGAAAAAACGAGGAACACCTTGTGTATGCACAGACCACTCCTTGAATGAACCAAGCGTGAGGTATCAACTTGTAGCCCGATCTTAGTGAGTGAGTGGAGGGAAAAAAGACATATCTCTCTCTCGTACGCCAAAATACGTTCAACTCACCAGGAACATCAGGACCTGACAGCAAAACTTTCAGCCCACGCCACCGCTGATCTTCGTTGAGCTTCTTCTCACAAAAAAATCGAAGATGGCGAAAGAAAGAGGCCATGAACTCTGTTCCAGGAGAAATGCAGTTACTGTCAAATCCCTTTACGGTGTGAGCTGCCTTCCTAGCCGAGCATGAACCAGCTCCCTGACCCTTCGCGTCTGACATTGCGTCTGCACGCCGCAGATTCTCTTCTGCTGCAGCCGCTTCCGCTGCACTCTTAGCTGCCCTGTACCGACGGGCTCGCTGAAGCAACCAGACCAGGGATAGCAGCAACAGAGTGATGGCATTTGAATCACGTGAAATTCTCCAAAATGTGCATGGATAGGGATTAACGAATACGCCCCCAAGTAGCAGAGCTGAGAATCGCTCAAGAGTCTTTCAGAGGCCACACCTGCTGATTCATCTTAGCACGAGGAGCCACTCCATCAGCCGCGAGATAGAGCAGCTTGCGTGGGGATATGGTGGATATAACTAGATCCAAAGCTGAAAAGACTGACTGCCACATCAAGTTCTCATTCGCATGCAGCATGCCACCTGAGTGAAAAGTCAAAGAACGAACGGAGTCAACCCCCACATTTTAATCAAAGTGCTTTCCTTCCCAAGGACTGTCTCACGAAGACGGCGTGCATCTCACAGTGCTAGTTCACTGATTCAACATAACGAGGCTTTACCTGAGTTGCCGTGACTGCAGTTGTGCAAAATTCCATTCATATCCAAGTACAAGTTGTCGAAAGCAGGGATGGACGAAGCATCAATCTTCTCGTTTATGAGCGGATAGCGCTCGGAAAGCCACCGGTAGAAGCGTCCTATCCCCATTTTCGCTCGGAGCGAGAAGTACACGCAACACGATGGAGCAGGTAAGACTATGAAATGACACCTGGTGTCTGAGCAATACCACTGCGGCGCTCAAAAATTATAAACCCCACAGTTCCTTTTGTACCTTAGACCTGTCATTGGACCCCTTTTGGTGATTCGCTTGGCCCTTAACCGCAGACAAGGGATGTCGTGGCTTGGGAAAGAGGCTGAGACTGCCGATGATCATGTAGGACTGCAGGATGAGTCTGGCTTCCTCTGATCAGGGAGTGTAGTTATCCCCCCTCTAAACACAGAGCGAAAATCCGTCCCAAGCTCTTTGCTTTGAAAGTGTTCCCTTCTCAATGAATAGAAACCAATAAAAGGGGTAGCAAGATTGCCGTGATATAGTGGCGATCAAGCTGGCAGGCCTATATTTCAGGGAACAGGGACATATACAAGACGGGTGCACAGCGCCACATGAAGCCAGCTTCTAGAAATGAAGAATTATCAGAGATTCCGCCAAGCAAATTGTAGAAGGGTGTTGGCTATACTCAACATCGTGCAAATTTCAGATACAATCGGTCCCTGTTTTTGTGCTGCATGCATGGAGAACGGGTCGAAAAATCACCGCTAGATGTACCCCACAGAGGCTATTTCCACTGAAAACCACTCGATTTATTCATCTTAAATACTCCGCATACTTTGAATGAGAGCAGCTACCCCGATCTCTTTCGACCGATTTCCCAGTACTCTGGAACCCCGTGAGTTGGCTGGTCCGGTGCTGCTCCACTGCCGGCCAAATTCAGCAATGTGTCGTTTTGCTGGAATCACTGAATTGACGGATTTACGATTCTTAACAAGATTTTTGCGCGAGCGCTTGCACACACCTTGTCAGATGCTGCAAACAGACGCTCCGGACAATACGTGGGAAAGTCCCAGTTACGATATTCCTTGGCGTTTGTGCATGCAAGCATTCCATATACTTGGTGGAGAGGTGTCTCATTTTCCGTGCCCTCCGGCTCTTCTGCATACGAGAACTCTGCACAATTCGTGGATACAGGTCTTTGTTTCAATGTACTCTCCTGTGTCTTGCACTGCTCGAGAGGTTTGCACAACACAGCTTGTGTTCGGTAACAAAATGCCTAACACAGAAATTCTTGGGCAGAACGGTCTCTCAGGAAAGCCGCTTGCTGACACTTCTGACTCTTGCTCTATGGTATCTATGGAAAAACATTGGGGCTAATTGCGCTTGACAAAAAGCTTTTTAGTGTCTTCCAAAAGAGCTGCCCCCTTCACCTACCAGTGCCCCCATATTCCGACGTTAGGAAAGAAGTAAAAGTCGAGTGCTCATTGCCCCGCCTATTTAGCACTCCAAGCATCCACGAATAAATGTACGAAGCATCGAGGACGAATGCCCACAACATTGCGCCTTACAACACAGGTCCAACAGTATTCCGCAATAAGCTTTACTAACAGACAATAAATTTTGTCGTTTCCTTCTAACTCTTGATCAAATAAGCTAGTGTAGTAGAAAGGGTTGAAAAGTAGCGTAGCTCGCTACGCTTTCCACCCCAATTCAATCAATTCCCCTCATTGTCAATACCTGTACGTCAATACCAACTGCATGCAGGACAGCGGAAGAGCCCGCTAAATCGCCACATCACAGGAGGACGGGAACGCTAAAACAGCGCAAATGAGAAAGACAAACGTGCTCATCAGTGCTAAAAAAAATCTACGGGGAACAAGACCCACACATTGGCCCGTAGCGACGGAGGAACCAGAGCAACGAGGCAGTATGGCTCTCTGTTGGTGGGGCACTCAAATGTGTGAGGCTCCAGCCACTAGAAAGCAGGACACAAGTGGAATGTGCAAGGAGAAGCAAATGCACGCTAGTATATGCATGCCCGATGTCGACGTTGAGTAGAACGTTATCGATTGCCAAGCCCCACAGGAAGCATTTGGAATGAAGTAGGGGCAATGCAGCTGAAGTTGGCTGCGCATAGAACTGCATATGGAGAACACCTTGGCGAATAATAATTGTAATTCTTTCATCAAGTAAAATCGACGAAGATAGCTCACTGAAGAAAAGCAAGGAACACCGTCCATGGCGACAGGTGTTGTGATGCAAACGAAGCCGTGTATTTCCCTGCCTGCAAGTGCAACGCGAAAATTGCCTATGCAGCAACCAATAGGATTGCAGTTCCCCTCCCCACTTCACTAGACCATTTTGTTCTGTTTGTATTCGGCACTCATCAGTCTCAGAAGCCAGCACGTCTTCGGCTCCGTTTGGATCATGCACCTTCTCATAGGTCACTTGTCTGCACTGCAAAGGCCGCACAAGTGGTTTGGAGTTTGGAAATGTCTGTTGGACGCCAGTCTTGATAGTTCCACGCCACAAGCTTCTCGGAAATCCGGTAAAGGAAGGAAAAGCATTCCTTCGTGAGGCAAATGCAAATGGTCCTATCCACCTAAACTAAAACTTCTTCGTCTGTTCACCGGATGCACATCGTATAGCTTGTCAAGCCACCTGACCCAGGCCTCTAGGCTAATAGCACACAGCTGGACAACGCATGTCAGTTATGTGCTTTTTGTTGCTTGAGCTTTGAGCCTGTGTTGGGGTACACGAGCCAGCTGCTTTTTGAGTCTTTTGTCTGCAAAGAGTTGCCGGTGACCTCGGACCATTGGGCTCAAACATGTTCGTACAAAAGTTCCTTAGTATGAATCAGATGAGCTGCAGAACAACAACTGGAGAAATGTTCTGTCATAGTGTAAACTAAGTCACAAAGAGAAGTTGAAGCCAAACATCTGGATTTGTGAAGGCCCAGGGTCGCAAATACTATAGAAGATTACAAATGGTGCTTTTTGCCTGTCCTTCTGCCTGGGGGTGGTTCGCAGTTCGCAATATGGTCAAAGTGTACGCTTCGTAGGCACGCTACAAGCGCTAGCGAGCTTTGGATCCATTTGTGTAATGCTGTTCCCAGGTATTCTTTGAAGCTTCATGAGACGAGCTAAGAATAATAGAGCGACCTCCTGACCCATGTTAGAGCGGGGGCAAGGGATGAAAAGAGCAGATTTGCCGATCCTGTCAGCGTAAATACTATCCTGACACTTAACGTCAGGCAGTCCAGCAATGAAGTCTGCAGTCATCAGACCAAATCCTTTCTGGAGGCGGGATGCATTGTGGGAGGGCGGGTTCAGAAGAATTGAGTGGCTTCAGCTCCAGCCACTCAGGGCGGGTTGGGGATGTGAGTTTTTTGTCAGCTAATTCGCAAATATGAGGAATTAAAAATATCTGCCTCATAGCAATATTGTTCAGAAGCTTGAAGTCAACGTAGACGAGCCGCCGTCGGTTGTGTTCTTGGCAGCAATACTGACCTCCGCCCAAACCCGCTGGCCAATGCTAGCGTTTTGGTCATTTAAACACCTCCTGCCTCTACCGCTCAAGCTCTCCTTTATGCTGTGGGAGCTTTCGATACCGCGGAAAAGAGCTTGGAGCTGATCTAAGGATTAGTTTAGTACGGCGGTGCTGACGGCCAGCAGGTGGCCAGCCTACTGGAAGCTCTTCATTATTTGGCACCATTATGAACGCTCCTTTAAAACTTGCCTATGTCTGCGGTTCCGCTTCTTAATTATGCATCGAAAAGGTGATGAAGAAGCTCCTCTAGGAACAGTAAGACGGAATGCACGCTCACATCTGTCTTCCGGATTCGGACGAAGTGGCATTTGACTACCGTAGACATGCCATTCCTTGCGTTCTGCCGCCCGTCAGCAAATCTTAGTTTTAGGGACTGCGCCAAAGAGTCAACAGGCAGACTGCGTTCGGCGCATCATCTCGGATGATAGATCCACTTCATATCCTGTGTCAACTAAAAGCTAGCGATTGTTGAGATATAGAGTGAATTTGCAACGGTACATAATTGCTTTGTGGTGAGTCCACGAATACGCCTTTAACGTTTGTAGGCCATTCCATACGATGCAGCCAGCGTGGGGGCCCTACCGTTTCCCGATGTGTCTTCTTTGCCTGCCATGCAGCCTGCTTCCACTGGGCTCAGTCCCATTGTTCAAATCTTCGGCTTTTCGCATGCGTTCGCAGTTCGGGATTACACGACCGAACATCTTACAATAGAAGCAGGAGTATAGTCGTGGGACTTTGTGGGGCTGCCTAGGAGCATGATTTTCTCCGGCTCTTTCGCTACACGTAAGACTGTAGACTAGTGCAGGTAGACACAGTCCCGACATCCATAGACTCTAGCGTCTGACGACTATTCATTGTAGGCCAAATATGCAGCAGCTGGGAGCCTACTTGCTCTTGAAAGCTCAAGTCGTTCATCAAACGTGGAGATTCTACCGGCTGGGCGTTTCCTATCTAAGTCGTTGACCACCCTGTGCGAGCGCCTAACAAAACACTTCGCTGAGTTCTGAGACAAACCGCTGGTAAAGCGGCTGTTTGCCCACGCCATGGGTTTTGCCAACAAACGCCTAATAATTCTCTTCGTACCGATCGATCGATAGATTTCACCGCTTGAGATTTCGTCACTCTCCCCAAACCTTCTATTGAGCTGATCTCAATACAAACTTACGAGTCAAGGCTTGTATGAAGGCTTGAAATGTAGTGCTCCCTGCAAGCAGATGACTTCCTCTACATGAATCGGAGCTATCACTGAAGTGCTTTCCTCTCCACCAGTTAATATGTCGCACGTTGCATTTGTTCCTCTTTACCTCGCGGCTACAAAGCGAATTCGAGTTCCTGCCGGTTGACGGCACTTTGGAGAACTTGCTTACCACTACGGCCGTCAAGCATTTATGGTATCAGCACAGCTCCTTTGATGCTTCCATAAACCTTTGATCGACTGGCAAATCATGCACGCGTTACAAGCAGGCCTCTGAAGCCTCAGCAGGCGTTTCGCAAGTATCGCGTTCAACGCCCGACAAAATTTTCCGCCTGATGTCGAAAAAAATCAGATTATTGAGCTACCGAATAGCGTCATGAACCACCAGGGAGCTGTTTTAAGGATAGCTGACATCCCCCTTCATCCCCAGCCAGTGGGTTAGCGGGGAAGAGCTGCATTGAACCATGCGCTTGCTACCAACCGTAAAACTCCGAGGTCTCCTTATGAAGATACTTAACTCTATACCCTTTATACACTCGATAGAGAGCTGCAGAGTGTGTTTTCAAAGAGTGTCTTTATTTCTTTTCGTTGGTCTCTCAAATTCCCCGCATGAAGGAAGACAGGGTGCGCGTAGCTGCACCCTCCAACCACGCAGAGCATGTACAACGCGTTGCATGGAACATCTAGCTCACAGTTACACCACAATGCGTCCTTTGGTATCTAAAATGCGGCACTGTGCAGTAAACAAAATATACGAACGGACAAACCAAATAGCTATGTCTTGTTCTTGAATCAAGTATGACTAGCACTGTAGAAGATGCCTGCAAGTATAGCTTTGCCTCCTATTTGCAGTGCTTAGAAAGTGGCTATTGTACTGCGGCCCTTCGGCCACCAAGCAGGAGTATGCTAGCGTGGCAAACACGGAATATAAAGACGCATCTCTAAGTCGACGTGGGGCACGTGTAGTTAACCAAGGGAAATTTGGTTAAGTACAACTTCTGTAAGCATGACTGCAATAGAGCTTGTGCAACATCAACTCTTTGCTTTGTGTAGCTTAAGCTCGTATGTTCTTTTTATTGCAGATCACTGTACACCGGATACTTCAAGATGCATTAGGATGTGCGTGTGTGCTTAGACGCAATGTGCAACCTGCTGTATATAGTCGTGGTGCTTGCAGAGTTTAGTTGCAAGCACCATTGCTCTCCCACACCCCTTCTGTCGGGACACTAGGGGGCGCAGGCAGGTGAAGAAAGAGTCCTTTTAGATAACCACCAATAGCTCTATGTAGTTTGCATTGAGCTTGGAGAACTTGGACGCAGCACTACAGTTCAGCTATTTCATCATTCTCTAGTGTGGGGAAAGGCTGTCACCGCATCGTATGGGTGTAGTCAGTATTGATGAGCATGATGTCATTGATTGCAACTTTTGGTTAATGCCAGGAGTGATTCAGAGACTGTATCTACACGCATCTGCTCCGCGCTTCCTGCCAAGACGCAGTAACACTGTGGGGTGTTAGCTACGAGCAGGAAGAGTTCTACATACGACTCAAAGCTTTCTTATATCTAGTAGGGTTTGGGGGTAAATCGAGACCATCTGCCGCAAAAGCCTACCAAAACATTAAAAAGCTACGCATAATGCGAACACCAAAAGGGAAGTGCGTCGAGCTCAAAGATAGCCCCGCCCCACCAAAGGCAGATAATAACAGAAAGGCCGATAAGTAAAACCAGTTTTCACTCAAGTATACGTAGAATGCGATCTAACGCAGTTGCAACACTGAGAGTGTAGCTATATTCTGTTACGCACAGCGTCGGAATGGACGTCGAAGCTTTCGCGCGATTGGTTCTGCTCACAGGGAGCAGTGTTACGGGAATGCGGCGTGGGAAAAGCTATGTGTCAAGTAAACCATTATGAAAAGGCAGGAAAGAAACAGGCCCTTCAGCTGCGACGCGAAAGGCAAATCGGGAGGTGACAATGGTCCGTCCCAGCAAGTGGAGTGTTGGCAGTGCAAACCGGATTTTTTTCAACTACGTTCTTTTAGAGGGCAGCATTTTTGCATGGTATTGTTTTCCGTCATAAAATGGAATGGGTAAGGAGTACTCTATGTGGTGGGCAGAACTTCGTGCTGCTGCCGATTGTGTTCCATGGTCTGCCCGAGCCACAGGGAGCACCCCTCCTCAGACAAGCCCTCAATATTTGTGCGTTTCCTTCTTGCCTGTTGTCCGAATTTCTGAGTGCCAAAAGAACGAAAGACATAGTGCTGCATGATCGTCTTTCGTAATCCGGCTGCTCTGGATTCGTTGGCAATTCCCCAAGGAGTGTCAGGTAGTTGTGGAGCCGTTTGCTCGACGGGGTTGCATCGATCTGCGCCTCCCAGTGTAAAGTGGCTATGCGGATTCTAAAGTCCCTGTGCTTATTCGGGAGTGCGGCTGCTGGGCTAGTCGCGTATTCTGCTCAAACTCCGTTCCTTCGGGATATCCCAGGGAACCCGGAGTCAGACGGCAAGCGAAACGAAGGGAATGGCGAACTTCCCTCCTTAGAGAGGCATATAGGCTTCCCAGTTGGCTCCTTAGGATACATTTTACAACAGAGAATGGTGAAGCGGAGGAGAAAAGAAAAGGAAGGGAAAGCGGAAGAATTGGCGTCTTTGAGGCTCGAGGCATTGGTGGAACGCTTAATCGAAAACGCTGCAAGGGAAACAGCAGAAAATCACGACAAGAGCGAACCACCGAGCACGATTACTGGCCACGCTTAATTTGATTTCTTTGAAAGCAGCCAGGCAGTCGATTATCTGCCAAGGAGGCATTTTGTCTCGGTGTATTTCTCTCTTGATTGTCCCCGAACCTCCACCATCCCTATTTGCCGACCGTGGCCCGTCCTTTCTCCGTATATGTTTTCCCTCTCCATCTTCACTCTTCAGTCTCGATGTGGCTTCCACTCCGGCTTTTCATTGTCGCGTTTGGCAAAGGCCGTTCAAGGTTTCACATTCGCAGATGGAATAGACTAAAGGCGCCGGTGATGCACATCTCGTGGTCTCTTGTGCTTCTTAACTTTCCTATCCTTCGATTACTGTGCTAATGGGCTGCGCGACTGGCGGTTCTCCACTTGGAAGGGAGAAGCCTTTACATTGGCAGCTGATTTACAACAGCTGTACATGCTCTTCGTGATAGGCATGCATGCTTTCAGTTACTGGCATGGGCAAGCGGTGTACGTGATTGTGGCGCCGCCTTTCATTGGGACCTTGCATATGCCTATCAGCGTCTTCAACTTTACCTGGCCACCGAAATTCGTTCAGTAGTAGCCAATGTGCTGCAATAATTGTAGTGTTAACATATTTGGGGGAGAGAATACGAAGTGGAATGATGAACTGTTATATGTGTATATAGTTGTTTTTGTGTGCTGTATACGTTCGTTCTACCCGATACTTTGCGCTATCATATGTTTTCAATTCCACCGCTCCCTGGTTCTTCGTTTTCTTTATCAGTGTGACCTACGTTTTCTACCTGGTGCCTCAGCAGAGAGGCACAGGCGGCTGTGCAGCCGTCCAACTTATTGCTCTCATTCCTTATTTGCCGACTTCTTCTAGACGCCTGATTCATTTAGGTCTTTTAACCTGATTTCCTAGGACTGAGGGGAGAAACTGAGGTTTAGTTCTACGGCTGAAAGCTGCAGTCTCAAAAACAGCCAGCCATTGGACGCCATCAAGACTCGCACCTCCCTACAGCAGTAGCTCGGTAGAGAAAAGCTCACCTTGTGTCTCAAAGTCGATAGGGCAAGCTAGTGCATTATCAGGAGTTTTGAGGCCATCCCATTTCCAAAACCACAGGGGGTCGCTCTCCCGCATTCTGTTTCCAGCCCCCACCGGTACGCGCCTCATCATTCCCGACGTCAACCGGCTTCCTCCGAGCAACGTCGAGCACTCATAAAAAGGGAGATGTGTAGGACTTAGCCCAGTAGCCCGTTCGAAAAGAGGCGCTCGACAATTGCGTAAGGGTGTGGAGAGTTACGTTGTACCCCACAGGCGTGGGTACTCGTGCAACTGAGAGAAAGTTTGGTAGGCCTTTGTGCAAACGAAAAAGGCGAGGCATCACCCGTGCATTCCCTTGGGTCACGTCGTCCATTCCACGTCGAGCTGACGCAAGCGAGTTCTTGAGCGTGAGACTTCCTCGCTGAGGTTTCTCCAGGGGACTTGACAACTATTTTCCAATTTAAAATGCTTTAGCTTTCCTAACCTATACGGAAAAAAGATAATGACTGCAGTGGGAAGAGGAGGTATGCGTGGCCAGCACACGCAGGACCACTGGTATATTTTGTATCGGGTGGGTCTGCTTGGCCGTGCGTCGGAAGGAAAACGCATGAAGTGCACCATGCATGTGTCTGCTTATGCTCCCTAACTGCTTCAAACTCTGGAAAGTTATAATTGCGAAGATGTGTAGGGGGACGCAGACTTCGGGGGTCCCTGGCCAATCGCCATTGTCGCTGAGAAGACCTGCTAGCGTTACCAGCCGTGGAATTGAGGCGAAAGCAGCAACGGGACGAACGACAGCTAACCTTGAATAATGCACCAATGCTTGAAGGCTTTTGAAGCAGGGAAAAGCAGAGCTGCTGCTTGGAAGAGTTTACGAAAGCAGCTGCCCATGCCACTCCACTGGCGCTGGCGGTTCCCCACCCGAGCACCTCGCCTCGTCCAAGGGTTCCTTGAGCGCTTGCTGGCTTAGCTGCCGAGCGAACTGTGCCATTGCACAACCTTTCACCTCCATCATAGTGACTCGTTCTGATTCGTTTGGGCTGTTATTCTTACAAGACGAATCCTCTCCGGTCGGTCTTTGTGCCTCGGGATCAGGAGTTTGCTGAAACCCCTTCCTTCGACCCGCTGTGTGATTATGCACCTGTTATTGCAATTAATACTGAAGTACTGATTGCTTTCTCTTAAGCTCCTACTCTCTCCCGTGAAAAGCAGCCTCATCGAGCTCTCTTTATCACTTTGCGTGGATTTGATGATGTGCCAACACGCTTGTGAACTGCCTCGACTCAGAGACTTTAGATTTTCTCACCCATCCCCATGTTATATCCCTCTTTCATGGGTTTAAATGTGCATCAAGTTGCATTACATCGGCACAACGCGGTCTAGTTTATTGTAATCGTTCGTGCCTTCTGCCTGCTGCTATACTTGCAATACAGCATCGTAGGTTTAGTTGTTCACTTTCATGTTTGCTGCATGTTCTGCGCTTTAGGTTTTTCTCCCGTATTTGTGAAGATTCTGTCTAGCTTACCACAAACGATCGACGATGTGGCGCCCTCAGGTTGTATACCATGTCACCGCGGTGTGCTCTCTGTTACTTCTTCTCTCCCAGAGTTCTAACGCATCTGAAGGGAACAGTATCTCGCACGCAGGTGTTCTTGATTCAGTAATAAAACCTCATTCTCAACAGCATGGCCTACGACGTGAAGAGGGCCCACTTGAAGGCTCGCAAGCTTTAGTGGAGCAACAAGCCCGGGGAGGGGCAAATCAATCAGACGAAGATGTAGAGCTCGAATCGAGCGAGCTCAACGCTGGCACGGAGACAACTCCCAGCGAACATTCGAACGAAGAAATTGGACAGGCGCTGGAGCGGTTTCTGACAGTGGAAAGGGAAGCACTGGAAGAGCTACAGGAACAGCTTGATGCGTCTTATGAAGGAGAGAAGCCTAGCGGAACCGCTAACTTCCTGCAGGCGAACAACGTGGAGACACCCCTTGAGGTGTCCAATACGCAGGCTGAGTTGCCTGGCCATAATACTAGCGCTGACAGGTTTGATGGGACACAGGGAGAAGAGGAACAGGAGGAACAGACGCTAGAGAGTAGACGTCATGCTGGATCGAGGTTTAAAAGGTTTATTGACAAAGCAAGAGATAGTGCAAAGCATGCCCTTAAAAAATTGAAAGCAGAAGGTCATAACCTGGCAGAAAATGTAGAAGATATGGCGCACGATGCCAAGAAAGGACTGCGTAATGCTTGGGAAAAAACTAGTGACGCGGTTAAACGGGGTTTGAAGGGTGCGAAATCACGCTTAACGGATACCGTTTCTCGGATTAGAGACAAAATGCATAATGAAGGGAAAGAGGGTGCAAACGCAACCGACGAGGAAAGTGGTCTTACCCACTCAACAGCAGAGAATTAGCCTAGCAGTGGCACGCAGAAGCGAGACGTTCAGCAAATGGAAGAGGAGCAGCACGCATGAGAACACATTTTCCCCTGATGAGCTGCGGAAGATCTACCACGTGGATTCTACAAGTGGTGCGCAGAGGGAAGTTTCCCAGGAAACAGCTTCCAGGGGGTCATCATATTTGGGCCGGAGGCAGAAGCGTAGGCTGTCTTTGTGGCTGCTTCCCTTTACAAAATATGAAAGAGTCAAACGGTTTTGTATCGATAAATGCAATCCAACCGCTAGCGGGCAGTGCAAACGTACTCACAATTCAAAGAAATGTCGAAAAGGCAGCAGTCTTAGCTTGTGCTAATGACTGCACACTGGCAGTGGGACAACGGCCTGAGGTAGCAGGGGTGTTGCATGGCAGTTTTGAGAAGCTCAAAGAACAGAAACAAGACATGAATGAAGTCTATCCTGTGCCGCCCCACTTAACGTGGTGGAAAGTGCACAGATGTTGCAGCAATCACATTGTGATGGCCGGCGTTCCCTGGCTTAAGACGTGCGGTTCTTGCCTGTACGCTAACTGCTTTTTGATGCTCCATGCAACTTCTTGTGCTGTGTAGGCACTTTTATACAACTTGCAGCTTTTTGGCTCTTCAGCATGTGGAGAAAACAGCAAGAAGCCAGAGGGAAGTAGAAATCCACGACTTGGTGAGTATTTGTTTGTCGTCATCCACGAAATCAGTCACATGGTGGCACTAAGGACAGGCATTGGTAGGACTTGCAGGTAGATTTAGAGTCTGCATATCTGCAGGTGGCGCGGACTAGCTGCTTTTTGACCGTAAGTAGTATTAATAGAAATTCAAAGAGAAGATTGCAGGGGGGGGGCCGAGATTAGAGGAAGGAGGAATGTACAAGGCACAGAAATGGTAACTAGGGATTCACTGTATTAGATCGCACATGGGAATGGCTCACTTCCAAGTCACCGAGCTCTAGCAAGACTTCGACTGCAACGAATAGCACAAGGACGGAAATAGCAGCTGCTTTTGTACGTTATCCCCTTTATAGTTTGCCGCTGGCGAGCAGCACGCTTCGGATGGGCACGAGGAGCAGTATTTATAGGGCACGAATTTTAAGGTGGGAGCAGAATAGACTAGCCACAGTATACGCAACAACCCTACTTGTAGGGGCCTTTGTAGCAAATTAACGCTCGCTCTACTCACAAGTTGGACTGCAAACAACAGGTAGACGATGCAAAGCTGGAAAGCGCTGAGTGCAATGAAGCGTCTGGGGTCAGTAGAGGGCGATAACTAGGGGACAGCAAATCTTGACGTCAAAGCATAGAGTGTTCAAGGTGACGCAACACAGGGGAGTTAGCCCTCGAGGTGTAGAGAAACAGAGGCGTGTGTTGCTGGAAGGGCGTGGATCGTTATTCCCGAGCTTTACAGGAACATATCACTGCGTAAACCTGCAAGATAACCGCGTTTTGCACGGGATGAAGCTTGAAATTACACCAGATCATTATCCGCTTGTTGCCCTATATTCTGGATCAAACCTTCTGTGCATGAGCAACCAAGTTCATGGATCTAGAAGAAGGCGGGAAACAGCTTGTGTACTCCCGTCCTTTCAGCGTGGATGGTTATGGTGGATTTCGCCCATTGCTGACATGCCTGCCAATGGAAGCACTGTACGCAGCTTTGTCTCAAAAGAGGTCGGGTGTTGCTAAGCCACCTGTTGTCGCCTCAGGCGCAAAAATCTCGGCTTCCAAAGGGCCCATATCCTCCAGCCTAATGCGGTCAGCAGCTGATAACTCTCGCGCACACTCGCCCTTACATGCAGCCGCAGGCAAGCGGCCGACCAACTTCCCAATAAAGCCTGCAGTGCGCTACACAAGTGCAAAATGACACGTGTTTTATCTGGCTCTAGCTTGGGGAACAGACGATCTGGGCGGGCCCTCTAACTAGTGGGCTGTATGCGGTTCTTGGGCTATTCTTGGAAGACTATATGCCAGCGTTGCAGATATAGGCATATATATATATATACATCTATATGTACACATGCATATACACTTCATGCTTACATCTACAAGTAATGCCCAAACGCAGGCGTATCTGTGAAGGCGTCAAAAACGTCCAAATAAAGCTGTCGAATGACGCGCATCTGTTGATACCGATGTTCTGAATATCGAAGTGGGTACATATTATGTGTATTAGTTTTAAAGCCATGCCGGAGTTGCCTTCGTGCATGCCTGCCTGCCTGCCTGCATGCATGCACGGGTGGGTTGGCGGACGAGTAATCGCACGGGGCCCTTGGGTTTGCGTCTGGCTCCTCAGTTTTCAACCGTATCCTCTAAGAGACTAGGGCAACCACAGAGCCGCGGGCTGCTGTTGCTCAAAACTGTATCCTGAAAGCAACAAGGTGCCTGGAAAGCATGTTCTAGCTAAGCGTCTGAGTGGCATAGCTCCCTGCAACTGCCCCCCTGGTGCGGCTCCGGTCAGTATCTCGTGGGAACCTGCGGCAAGCAGCCTCCGTTGCAGTGCTAGATCCTTGTGTTCCCTGCATTCTCGAGCTAGAGCTGATGAGAACCGCAGGTAGGCTGTAGAGCCTCGCCTAAACAGCAACAAGAGTTCCTGGAGCTCTCCGTGCAAAAGGTTGCATGTGTGGGGGGGAAGGCGGGGGGCCTTAGACTTCTTGAGCATTTATTTCCCAGGGCTGCTTCGCAGAGATTCCCACGCATACGGGACGAAATCGAAGGCTTTGGCGTTGGCTTGCTGCTTCAGCTGGTCAATGGTTTGCTGCATCAAGGGTTTGCTGCGCACTGGAGCCTCCGCCGGTCCTACATCGGGAGAGAGCGCCGTAAATTGTTTGATAAGCTGCGGCTGTACTTCGTAACGAGGGGCCCCCTGGGCGTCGGTCGTGAGCAGAAGGTGGGGCCCCCCCGGTCTATTGCATTCGCGCATCAAAAGGAACTCCTTCGAGCATACAGAAGCATCTGGACGCCTGCAACGCAGCGCAAACATCGGCGGGGGAAAAAGATTAGACGGCATTGGCGTGGTAAGGAATAAACGATAAAAGACGCGCGAGAAATGGAGGGTGCGTTGTAGTGAAGGCCCTGCATTACATATACATGTACATGTATATATATATACATATATATATATATACATGAGACGAGGAGGACACACGCATGCATGTAGGGTTGCAAGCTGTGCGCTAGCTTCGCAGGATGCCCATAAACAAACACACAAATCGGTGCCCGTAAAATGTGGCGACCTCACAATCCCAACATAAGACAAAAAAGGGCCAAACGGTTCAACAACTGAGAGCGGGTGTACAAGGCTTACCTGGCGCATTTCATGAGGTTGTTTGTTTCGTCTATGCAGTAAGAAATATTCAGACTGCGAGATGCAAACACACAGACACAACACACTCAAACACACAAGGCATCTGTAGACTCCGTGCCTGCGAGGCCAAATCTTCGCGGGACGTAGACGCATTCTCATAAAAGACAGAAAAAACTGTTTCCCTGCAATATTGGAAGAAAAGAGAGCATTTTGACGTTGCAGCAGAAGTGTTGGCAAAAGGGAGAACCGGCAACGGCAGCAGCCACACAAGGAGATACGCGTTGGCGTTCCTGTTGCAGAAACATGGTTCTCTGCTGACCAGGGCACCATGCACACATGGCGATACAGATTCGCATATGCAGTCCAGGAGGCACTAGCAGCATGAGAAAGGTTCAAGAAAGACAGTGCATACAAGGAACTCGGTCAGGCATAAGGTACAACTGCACAGATCGTGTGGGGTGCTGTAGCGCCTCTGTACACCGAAGCCGCCGTCTCCCCCATTCGCTGTATACGCGTGCTTGCTTGCCCCCACCAAGTCCAAACCTTGCTGCTGCACACGCTCAAAATGCGAGTGAACGCATGCTAAATTACCTTTTCTCGCAGGCGCGTAGCTTGGGAACGTAGTCAGCGCATTTTCGGGGGTCTCTGTTGGAGGTGGCCAGACACTGCTTGTACTCACTATGAATCGACTGGCAAGAAGCCTGAAGGTGCTGCTCTCGCGTCATTGTGGCGTGCGAGAAAGTGTGAAAGACAGCCTGGGGGGCGCGCTGTTGAGGTGTACAGACTCGGCGGTCTTGCCGCGGAAGGATGAGTCTTGCGCCGCTGTACGTGTTTCCACGGAAGGACTTACGTTTGCTCTGCCTGCCTCGCACGCCACTGCGGAGACAAAAGCAGCGGTAATAATGTTGATGCTGAGGAAGAAGGTGGGACGAATGACTCGCACCGAACGCTGGGCACCGAGAGCAGTGATGCATGCCGCGCACACCTGAAACTCCTTGGCTCCCCTTATGCCTTTTCGCACTTAAAAAGGCCAAAGGAACCATTTAAATGAACCCGCCTTGAATCTAAAAGCGTGTGGTTCAGCTCGCCCAGGGAAGCTGCGGCACCATCACGCCGACACTCCCGCAGCAGCTGCTGCTGCTCCTGCTTGCAACTTTGCGCAAGGCCGTAGTGGGCGCTGAATTGGGCCTTTCGCAGTGCTCTCAGCTGCATATCCTTTGCCAATAATCCGCATTCACAGGTCTTGGCTTCATTGCTTTTGAAATTTCCTGCTTAATAAGGTTTACACTCTATAAAGTACCGAGCAGCTCCCCGGAGGTCCTCGGCAAAGGGGGGCAAACCACTTGAAGCAGCACAGCGGGAGGTCCATACACCGAGGGATACACATATGGACTTTCCCGCATATATGCCGGTGGTACGGCAAGTCTCTTTAATTTCTCTTCATCTGCTATCTCCAAGCTTGATAGGATCACTCTCTGGCTATCCATCTCTAACTCCGAAAAGCGCCTAATCAAGTAGCATTGAGGCCTTGCTGTGGGGCAGCAGAGGCCCTTTCAACAAGGCCCGCTTTCGACCCCCTCCAACCCCACTACTACGACTCCTTCTTCTTCTACCCGTATCCCTGCTCCTTCGGCTCCTTCCTTCCAACTTCGCTCAATAAAGTCTCAGCGAGCGGCTATCCCCGCGCTTACCGTCGGCATTCCCTGCCCGCATCCAGTCACCGAGCCTGGGGGAACCTCGAAAGGGGCGACCTTCTGCGAAGGCCCTAAGGGGGCCCCTCGCTTCTCCTTCTAGTGGCCTTGCCGGGGGAAAGCCTCCCTCACCTGCTGGCTGTTGCCGGGGGCTTATTGCTGAACAGGCAGGATGCTGGCGTCTTCGGGGAAATCCTCAATGAAACAGCAGCAGCCAAAGCAGAGGCAGCTGGAGCAGCAGCAGCAGAAGCAGGCCAAGAGCCTTCTCGACCTCTTCTGGGAATTAGCAGTTCCCTCTCCGCGCGAAAGGACGGAGGCAGCTTGCCGCTTGGTGCGCCATGTGCTTCAGGAGGGGCCCCCTGATGCTGCCGATGCCGCGGCAACGCAAGCCAAGGGGGCCCCTCCGGGAGCTGACCAGCTCCCCGGGGTTGCTGCAGCGGATGCGTACAAAATGAGGCCCTTTATCAAGCCTTCTGCTGAAGAAGAAGGCGGGGCAGTGCCCTACGATCTCCAGTACGCCGCGAATCGGCTGGTGAGTTCCTAACTAGGCAGCTAGCTACACAAAAGGTAGAACCAGCGATCCGAAAGGGGGCCTCAGATTCGTGTGTCTCCTAGCGTCATTGAAACGCGCTGTACAAACTGGCTTGTCAAGGTTTAAGGCGTTCGATTTCATGCTGCACAGGAGGCTGCATTTCGTGTGGTACTGCAGTTTCAAGGCCTCGCCTCCCCCAATGCAACCGCGCGCGATTCGTACGCGCTGACGCTGCTCCTGTTGCTGCAGCAACTGCAGCAACTGCAAGACCAAAGGGCGCACCCTCCGCTAGGAGGGGGGACTGCTCGAGCCGATTTATGCGCTTTTGCCCATAATATACGCCGTGTCTTCTCTGTAAAAGGGGTGCCACTCTCCGAGCTGAAGCGAAACCACCTTGCGCGATGTTTGGCTACTTACATCCTCGTAGGCCTTGGCTTCTTCAGACGCAAGCAGGTAGGAGCTCGCTCTTTTTAGAGGCATATACATGTATATATGTGTACATAGAGATCTCGCTGAAAGCCTCTTTTCTGAGCTGCATTTCGGCGAACGCTGTGTCTTCTCTGCTGTGTATCGAAAGAGGCCTAGTATACACGCATGTGGCCTCGCATTCTTCTAGCCGCTTGTAGGAGAAGCATGAGTCTCCTATGCCCTCGTTCATCCCCACACACTCTCTGCTTTCCGCTTTAGGGGCGGGGGGCTTCCTTCTTCTCTGTTTTTCTGCATGACTTCCTAGACAGTGTCAGTCACGGCTTCGCTACGCGTCCGCCTAGCTGTCTAGGAGGCGCTCATGCCAGTTCGCTCTTCGTGTGGCTGTGGCTGCTGCCTCCGTGCAGAGTTTGCCAGAGGTGCCAGAGACGTTCGAGATGCTGTTTGAGTGCTTCAATGCAAAGCTGCACCTTCAGGAAATCTCAGGATGCCTCATTGTTCAAGTCACGAGGCAGCTCGCTCAGTAAGCAACCAGCCCTCACGAGCATGTACGGCCTTCTGCGGCTGCCTCGGCAGGCGAGATTGTCGACGTGAAGAGGCGCTGGTTAAGGAATATAACGCATTCACGGACTAATTCTCGCTAGCACGGCACAGACGCTCCCTGCAGTTAGGGGGCTCCGAGTGTAGGAAGGCTGTGGACTTGTGGGCCTGCTGTTGTATACATATATATATATTTATATACATGTATATATGTACATATACATGTATATAAATGTATACCTATAACGGCAGGCACATGTATGTGTATTGCCTGATAGTCTACGCTCGCGTCAGGGAGGCGCAGTAGAGGCGAAGTACACACCAAACACGGAGTGAGAGAGAGAGAGACTTCTCTGTGTGTATGTGTGTGTTGTGTGTGTATGTGCCTGCCTGCCGTACAGGGGGGGTCAGGGGGCTCTAGGCCTCCAATGTTGCGAGCGGCGCCTCCGTGGACTGGTGTCCAATAATCAGCTGGTTTGCCCCTCCCCGAATGACAAGAAGGGCGTTGGTATGGATCTAGGGAAAACGGCAACTGGACGCTTGCCGTATTCGCTTCTTGAGGTGTACATACGGCTCCAGGCTGAGGCAGAGGAGGGCCTGCTGCCATCTGCTAGCTGGCTCGCAACGAATCTCTTCTCGCGTAGGCAGGCACTTCCCAAGACACGGGGGCATACTTAGGGCGTGCCGCTTTTGCACTGTGTTTAGGCAGATCATTCTTGTAAGCTCTCCCAACCCTTTGGTTGTGGCAGGCAGGGTCCTTCTTCGTGCAGCTGCCTCTTTTCCACGAGGAGGGGAGAAGAGGGGGTGAAGGCGGCCTTCTGGAGCGCTGTTGCCGCTTTTCACACATAGCCTCTCCTTTTGTGCACTATTGCATGCAGCCCAAAATTTACCAGCGCTCGTCAACTTCCTCGTGGACACGGCGGGGGCCCACCCACGCCTCCACGGACTATGGGGAGCCGTCATGCGGCTCCTGCTTTTGCAGAGGTATGCATGCGAATTGACGACTACGCCAGCCGGCCTTGCAGCTCTCCTTCCCTCTCAGCCTGTGGCACTGGCTGCTTAAGCCTCTGCGCCTTCCGCCTCCCACAGCGTGCCTCGTGCATGGATGCCCTCAGGAGGTCTGGAAGATTCTCGAGCTGTGCGCCTTCTGCTTGCCTCAGGCACGCTCTGGAGACCTTCAAGCACCTGTGGACTGCCATAGATGTACAGCTTTTTCCGCCGAAGACGCGGGGAGCGCATGCTGCTCAGAAGGCTGTAGAGGGGCCAGAAGGCGGGTCGTACAGGCCCGCAGAGCACCATCAGAGCTTGCAGAATGCGTTTGTCGGCCTTCGTGCGGCTTTGCTGGTTCTGTGGTATATCAAGCACAAACTGGTGGCAGGGGGAGAAGGTCGAGGGGGAGGTGACAAAGAGGGAGCGGAGGAGGATAGAAAGGCGCAGCTCCAGCAAATGGCCGTTGCCGTGTTCACGGAGGGCAAGGGCTTTCTGAGGGTCTTTATCGCCCACTTGGAGTGTACGTACACCTCGGCAGGTTGTGCTGCCGCTGTTGCCGGTTGAAAGGCGTAGATGGAGGGAAGCCTAGGGAGAGGGACGAAGGGCGGGCGTGATTCTTTGATCTTTGCCATTGCGGTCGCAACTCTGCTGGTTATCGCGCAAAGCAATTCGAAGGGTCTGTCTGAAAAACCAGCGTAGCAAGGGACAGCGCGTTCTCTGTTGCAGAGAGCATAGCCTGCCTGAGCAGGCTATGCTCTCTGGTGCTGTGTGTGCTGCACGCTTCTATTGCTTTCGACTCCACGACTTTCGGCTATTGTGTCCTATTAAGGATGCTCTGGTGCACGGCTGTGCGGTGTTGGTGGTGTCTGTATACAGCTCCTAAAAGCCCCCTCCATGCAGTAGCGCGTTTCTTTGCCGAGCGTCTGGAGGAACTCTTTAGTCCGCAAGGGCAGTTGGCTGCCTCGCGAGGGCACCCTCTATCTATAGAGGCCCTTGCAGGTGCAAGAAGTGCTGCAGGCAACGGCCGAGACACGCTGCGACTGCAGAAGCTGCCCCTGGTTTGCAGGCTCAGCTGCGGCTGTCACACAGATCCTTACATGCACGCGCTTTTGGAGCCGTTGCTGGGGGATGTTTCGGATGAAGGCCGGCATTTTGCACGTAGGTGGCTTGTAGCTGTCGCGGCGAGTTTGCGGGAAGCGCTTGTCGTTGCTGCTGGTGCCGCTGTCGGCGCCTCTGCCACTGTGCCCGGCGGAAAGGGGCTGGCGTCTGTGGGGGACGTTGTATCGACCTCGTGTGGACGCTCAGATGCGCGACTCTCGCTACATCCTGCGCGTAGCATTTTAAGTGATAGTGTATGACGCAGGGCCTTGCGTGGGTTTTATGCAGAATTCGGCGATGATTTTTCATGCCTGAGATCTCCGCTGCCTCTTACTCCCGAATCGCGTGTCGCCCTGTTGCTGGCCTTCGGCGCTGCTTGCTGGTTTCGTCCCCTAAAGCGGCAGTCCCTCTGGAGGTGAGCAGAAAGAGACACGTCAGTCCCTGCAGAGTCTGCATCGTCGTGCACCCGTGCAGTCGGGCAGTTTTCCAGCAGCAGCAGCACAGGAGTCGCGCGCATGCAGACCGGCAGGCAGACGAGAGGAGAGACTTACGACTAGGCTGCCGAGAGACATATGCCCGTTGTGGACCTAAGTCTTGTGTGTTGGTTTGTTGGGGGGGTAGGGTTTTGTGCACCCGAGGGACTATTCATCAGTTGATTTGACTGGGCCAGCTGGAGCTGGTCGGTGTTGTCTGGGGAAAATGATAAGAATCGCCAGGGCTCATTCATAGGCCATATTCATAGGCCCTTAGAAGTGCAAGGGTACTGCAGGGGAAAACGCACTGGGCGTTATCTAGCTGCCTGCGTGTCGTCTGTTGCTGTGGCTGCTAGTCAGGATTTAGTCTGCGCGTTAGGGCAGCCGAACGACATTGCCTTTCAGGGCGTGCCGCTTCCCCAGTGGCGATATACGTGGTGCTGCACAGGCAGTTTCTGCTCCCTGAGTGCTTTTACGGGGGCCCCCTTCTTTCGTCGCTCGACTTGTGATTGGTCCTTTTGCCGCGCGGTTCGCTGCTCAGGTTGTGTAGCATTTGTTTCTTGTCCGCTGATGCTGAGCACTTCGAGACCCTCGCCAAGCGGCTCGTGGCAGCCCTCAATGGGAACGTGGCGACACAGAGCGGTCCTTCCGAGGTGAGGCACCTTGAAGTTCGCGTTTACTGCTTCTTGCACTGATTTTGCCCTTTTTCATGAGTGCTGCGCAGCCCATCGTCTGCGGCGGGCAGGGGCCAGGGGCCCCTATTTGCCGCGTTTTGCTTGTGTTTCTTCCCTCAACCGCTCTACTCCCTCCATCCAAGTGTCGTTCTGTGCTTCCCGTTGTTGCCTCAGGACCACCAAGGCTTTGCCAGGCGCAGAGCTTCCTGGCTTATCGACTGCCTATTGCTGCTGCCGCAGCTGCCGCGCCTGCAGCACGGGGAGGGCAGCCGCGTGCTCCTGCCGGACTGGTTCTTAGCTGCTGGTCTGTGCTCCTCCTTCTTCTCCGTTGCGTGTGGGTCGTCGAGGACGGGAGCGGCCTCGGAGAATCCCCCCGTTATGGCGATGGTGGTGGATCGCACCGAGCTGCCTTCCTTACCCCACGCAGAGCCGCCAGAGGGAGTGGAGGAGGAGGCACTGCCGTTCGATCCAGCGCAACAAATGCCGCAGCTGTTCCTGTTTGGCTCGGGGGACGCTGCCAAAGGAACGCGTCCTGAAGCTGCTGCTGCAGGAGCTGCTGCTGCAGCGCGTATGCGCATGCACGGAAAGATATGCCAAGTGCTAGGAAGTGCATGCAGCAGTGCCATGGAGCGGTACACCAGGGGCCCTCTCGCAGGGGCCTCGGCAGGAGATTCCGCGGACTTTGTGCAGCAGCTGCACAGGGCGCATGCATTGGTTTATAGCCTGTGGCGTAGGGGAACTACTGCCAAGGCGGGGAAGCCTTGGCTGGAGCTGCAGGCAAGGGCCCTCAGCCCGGTGGAGGGGCAGCGCGAAACGAAGATGAAGGCAAGAATCGCTGCAAGCGACAGTCTCTCCGCATTGATTGAAGGGGGATCTGAAGAGCAGGAAAAGCTCTTCTCGTTTTGCTTTTTTGCGTCACAGCAAGGAGCTGCTCTGGCAGCAGCTGCAACCAGGACGCCGCCGCTCATCCACGAGCAGGTGCACTGTGGATTTAATGCAGCAGCCCATGTATTGGGTACTGCAACATGTGCGCTATCTCTGGTGCCGTATCTGCCGTCTGTTGGGGCTGATGGAATGGGCGAAGGGGAAGAAGACGGAAGGGACGATCTGTTTGGTGCCTCAGCTGAGCAGGATTCACAGCCGGCTGCTGCTGCGGCGGCGGCAGCTGCACGTCGGGAAGAGGCGGAAGAGGCCCTGGAAGCTTCCGTGCATGCGCTGCAGCAGCTGCTGAAGCTGGTGCCCCCCATTTATGCCTTTTTGAAGGAGGGCAACCCTGAGAGCAAGGAGGCTGCGGTTTCTGCGCAAGCGAAGGCGGCGGCAGTGAGCTGTACGCTGCTTCTCTTAGGCGGAAATTCGGCAATTAGCGGACTGCTTCGCGAAATCGCCGGAGCCTTGTGGAGATCGCTTTGCTGCTTCGCAAAGCGCAAGACCCTCTACAAGCTTCTCGCCGTTGCCTCAGCGTCCTCGGGGGGCCCCCAGGCGGGGGAGCAACACTTTCAAAACTCTAAAGAGACAGATAGTGCCAATGGGGTTGAGTTAGCCAGTGAAGAAGCAAGCACCTCTTCTGCAGACAGTGGAGAGGAAGATCCTTCGGATGATGAGGACGAGACGGCAGCAGCAGAAGAAGAAGAAGAAGACGGAGAAACAACGAAATATTGCGCGAAGCGTTGTGCTAGAAAATCGCAGGCGGCGTTGGAGGAAGAAGAAGGTGTCGAAGTGGCGGCGTCTATGGACGAGGACGGAGACCCCTCGGCAATTGAGCTTTCCCCTGAAGCAGCACTGAAAGCACTTGCTGATGAGATGGCGCTACCCGGTGAGCCTATACACACGTGCGCGCTGAATGTCAGGGGGGAGGGTGGGGGTTCTAAATTTGGGCAATTATGACGCCTGTGATTATTTCTTCGCCATCCGGTTCGCTGCTCTCTCCTATGAGTAGGCCAATCCCACGAGCGGTCACAACGCTGATCGATACAGGGCATAGTTCCACTACCTCTAGGGCGTATATGTATGTATATATATATACATGTATGCCTATGCATATATGTATATATATATGCATATCTATAAACGTATGTTTGTGTGTATGTGTATCGTATCTGTTTGTGCCCGCTACCAGGTGCGTACTGTCCTCCTGGGGGGTTCAAGCAACGCGGCATGCTATCTCAAAGGAAGCTGCTCTTACGGCAGCGGCAGCGATTAGGCGAGTTGCGGCTAAGGGCTCTGGCGGCGCTCCAGGTGTACGTGGATAGCAACAGTCGCAGCGTTTTGTCTCTTGAGGTGCTGACCGGTCTGTTTGCTGCTTTCAGTAGGGTGCTGGTGCAGGCCGCGCAATCCAGACAGAGACAACAGAAGCTTGCTGTGTATGATGACCTTGCAAAGAAGATTAAAAGGGCCATTGAAACGGCGCTCAATGCTGTTGCTCAGTCCTGGCACGCCCCAGCAGAAGGAGCTGCCAGGGGGTGTGGTGATGGCAGCAGAACGAAGCACCAGCGCAAGTCTTCAGCTATTGTTCTCTGCTACCAGTCTCTGCAAGAGCAGCGACTGCTCTCCCTTCTTGCGCCTCCTGCTTCTGCCAGTTCGAGCATTCGCAAGAGAAAGCAAGCGGCGGCAAGGCCGCAGGTGTCGTTGCCCCCCCTCCTGCCGTCTCTCGAGGAGAAGGACCGCTTGCGCTGCTTGCTGGAAGGACTGAGCAAGAATCCTGCTGCCGCTACATCGGACAGTGGCGTGTGTCGCATGGAGGTGGCAATGGGAGGCTTCGGGGATGACGAGCAGCGCAGAGTCATCGGGTGCTCCCTGTGGGTAATGCTGGCGGAGTTGATGGGAAGTGTGCTGCGTTGTTGCAGCCGCAAATTGCCATTGCAGCTCGCAACACAAAATCAGTCGCTTGGAGTAGAGATGCTTCTAAGGATGCACAAGCTTGAAAGCCACGTAGATGCGTATTGCGGGCTCGTCAAAGAGATGCCTTCGCCTGCCAGCCAAACGGCAAGGCTAATCTCAGCGCCCTCCGTAGTACACCCTTCTATCCTTTCTCAGTTCGTTGCAGTATCGGTTGCAGCGCGTGCCAGACTCCGTCGCTGCCATTTGGGAGGGCCTTTCTTCATGACTGTGGCAGAGCGACGGCCGGATGCCTTTTATAGCTGCGATCTTTTCGAGTCGGCGCGCGTGTCTCGCTCTCCTTTTGTTAGACGCGAATTGACACAGGTGGCCTTGCAGGTGTGCAGACGTGTCGAGACGGCTGCGCTTGCGGACGCCGCTGCTGCTGCTGCTGTGGCAGCTGCTGAAGAGGGTCAACATTCGCAGCGCACTGTCAACAGGCAGTTTATCCTGAGCTGCCTTCTCACCAAAGGGCACGCTGCAGATGGCGAAGTGCTCCCACACGTTAGGGGAGCTGCTGCAGAGGCTGCTGCTGTCCTTGTATCAGGGCAGCAGGCTCTCCCCAAGCAGGCGCTGCGTTCTCTGGCGGATTTCGCTGTCTACAGCTTGCGGGGACTACTGGAGCTACTTAGAGACATCGCTACAGCGACGGTAATGCCAACCCCCCCGCAGCAAGAGGGGCCAGAGGACCGCAAGACGCATGCGAAGCAGAGGAGGCAGCAGAAGGCAGAGGAACAAGAGACAAACGCGCTGGATGAGGCTGCGACGTCTTGCCTCTTCAGCAGCGCTGCTCAGAAGCAGATGGCAATCCGCGAAGAGATGAAGCACCTCCAGCAGTTGCTGCAGATTTTCCTTCGTCGGTCTAGACCCCAGTCCAATGTCTCCGAAGAGAACGTCAGACAGTTCGAGGCATTTCCGAAGAAGCTGCAAGTCACTCTCGGCCGCTCTGTGGAGGAAATTCTGCAGCAGGCTGCCGCAGCAGCAGGCGACAACAAGTCGGAGCGCCTTGCGAGTTCGATCTGCGCACTTATCGCGCGAGCAACTGAGGCAGAGGAGAAGCCCTCTCATGATACAGCGGCAGCAAGCATAGAGGAACGAGACACTGCCCCGCGAGAAGCTCAGAGGCCCCCGAAAAGGCACAAACCATCACCAGCTACCCATTGAGACGCATGCGCTACAATCGCGGACGTCGCGCGATATATATATATATATATATATATTTACAAGGCGCTTTTGTATGCCTTCTGGACCCTTTTGCGTAGGATGGGTGCCTTCTCTTTCTTTCTTTTTTTCTCTCTTGCATTTGTACGAGGAGGAGGGGGAAGGGGGCGGAGCACGAGAGCCTCTTGATCCTCTAACGAGGAGCAGCCGAATTATTTCAACAAAACTATTAGTCTTAAAAGCGATCATTCAAGGGTGTTACAGTGTATACGCACCCGAGTAAGGGGTGCCCATAGAGAGGCAGCACAAGGGTTGAGAAGAGGCGATGGTGGCGGGCAGATCGCCATAGCGGTGTTGATTAAAAAGCAGACGGTAGCGTTAGCACGCTGTTTTTTCTCGCAAATTCAGAGGCGCCTACCTGTATGCAGGCAACGACGAAAGTATCACTAAAGTAACTAAAGGCCAGGAGTGCCAGAGGGAGAGAGGCTGCTGCTGCTCCCTAGAAACATCAAGGCGTGCATAAAAACGTCGTGTGCATTGCTCCCCGACCTACGTGGAGCCTCCTCTATAGGAAAAGCCTACTACCAAAAAAAGTCGGACAAACTTGAGGGCTGTATAGCCTGCGCTGCACGTATGCCTGGTGGCCTTGCAGCCAGCAGCAGCCAAGGCGAGGCACCGCACTTCTTAGGCAGCGACTCGAACTGCTGCTGCTGCACCTGCTGTTGTTGCACTTCTAACAGTCCCACCTGCTGCCTGCCTGGGTGGCCCTCTCGCAGACTCGACCTCCCGATCCTCTGCATGCGTGTGTGCACTGTTTACCGAGAAAAAAAAGCCCCAGAGAGGCTTTTCTGGACGTGGCACTTTGGATTTCTCAGACATGCTCCTTTTCTCCTAAGCGGGCAAGAGGGCAGCGCTGGTTATTCTCCAGCCCCCTACCTCCACGAATCTTTGTTTTGAGGAACGAGGAAGGGCCAACCAAATCCACGGGTGCCGCTTCTCCTTCCCTTGTTTACTTCAAACACACGCAATTTGACACGCAAGAGGCCTAACGACGACGGACCTCTTGCTTAGCCGGCTACCCCAGGAAGCGCCGCTGCTAGTACTGCCCTCCCTTCTCCCTCATCAGGCAGCCTCTGCCTGCCGAGAGAAAGCTCTCGGCAGGCAGAGGCTGTACTAGCAGCGTGAGGAAATTCTCCTCCAGCAGAACGCGATGACCACTCAAACACGCGCCGCTTCGTTCTCTGCCCCCGAAGCGGCTGCTGGAACGAGCGCAGCAGCAGTAAGACTCGCATCAAAAGCAAAGGCCCTCTGTACCGCAGGCTGCACCAGACATTTAGGGGCCCTTCCTGCTCCCCGCCGCATGGCACACAAGACGAGCCTGTCACAATCCTTCGGCGAAACGATCCCCCAGCGTCTCAACGCCGCTTCGTCCATCGCCAACGTAAGCCACGAGGTGGGCGCGGGGGCCCTAGGGGCCCCCCCCTCACCTGCCGCCTCTGCACCCTTCACCAGATGCAGAAAAGAGCAGACTGGCCGACGGAAGTAGAGGCGATACACGAAACGCGACAGGGGCCCCCATGCAGCAGCAGGGCCAGAGGGGCCCCCGTCTTCTCCCACCCCATCGCATGCGTAGGGCCCATCTTCTTCCTCGCCAGCGGCAGCCTCCGTGGAGGCAGTCTTGCTTCTGCCACTCTCCAGCACGCGGCTGACTTTCTTGATCAGCGAGAAGGAAACGCTGTCAAGCAGCCACAATCCCGTCTCCTCCTCTCCGCCATCCCCCTCCCTCGCCTTCCAGATGCTGACAAAGCAGGGCCCCCCCCCCCCCTTTGCGGGAAGGCCACCCCTAGAGCCGACCTTCCTGTCTTCCGAGTGAACCTGGAAGGTAAGGGGCCCCCTCACCAGCCAGAAGCCGTCGGAGACAGCGGCGAGGGGAAGCGATAGCGGCAGCAACGCGTGCGGCGTCCCCTACGGCACCAGGAACCCACACAGGCAGGCGTAGACAGAAAGGCTGGCGAGTCTAGAGACTGCACAGAAAGGCACAACATTGCCTCTTGCTCCCCCCCATAAAAAGCGGTAACAGCCATACACGCGAGCAGGAAGAAACGCCATGTATGCCTACACCAGAGAGTACAATATATACCAAGGAATCTAACAAGTCAGGGGGGGGGGGGCCGCCGCCTAGAATTTTCAGTGGCAGCAAGGAGCGATATATATACATATATATATATGTATTTTTATGGATTTAAATATTAATATGCATACAAATATATATACAGCAGAGTGTAAATCATAGGTGCTTGCTTGCTGCAAGGTGAAAATCTTGCCTAAGCAACCTACGTGGCTGTTCGCTATCTCTGAGACCTGCTGTACCTGTGGCGTTGTTTCAAGGCTGCGCTGCTCCTCCTCTGAGAGGGGGAGGCGAATCGCGAGACTTTTCAGTTGTGCCTCTAGCTCTGCAACTCGCGTCTCTAGAGCTTCGTTGTGGCGGCGTTCCTTCTCCAGCGTCTCGTGGAGACTGATTTCGGGATGTTCGCTGAGCAGGCAGGGGCCCTCCAGGGAGGAGCAGTCCATCAAGTCTCTCGCCGCTGCTGCGCTATTTAATGCGGCGTCTGCTGCGGGTAGAAGCGGTGATACGGGAGCTTCTCTATCGTTCTCCTCTGTGCCTTGCAGCGAAAACAACACAGCAGGGGTGGCCTGTGAACAACTCCCGCTGCAGATTCTTCCCTCCGGAGGACGATGAGCTGCTCGCACTTTGGGGGGGTAAACTGCTGTCTGCAGAGCCTCCTGCTCTGAGTCAGGAGGAGGAGGAAGGCTGCACACAGAGGTTTCTGCGCCACTGACTTTCCGACTTGGAAGTGTTGAGGAGCCGCTGAACCCTCGAGGCTGGAAATGCTCTCCTGCCCAGGAGAGGGACTGCCTGCCGTCTATGCCCCCGCTGCTGCTGTCTTGTTTTTTTTGCAACAAAGCCTCCTTCGCTGATCCCCCGCTATCTGGAAACAGCGTAGCCTCACTCCCAGAGAGACACTGATCGTCGCGTCTTGCCAAAGCGTCTCCTCGAGGGCACAACTCGAAGCCGCGAAGCCTCACCAGCTGCCTGAGAGCGACATCCACCTTCTCCCCCCACACTTTGAAGGCTGCTCCTGCAGAGGCCACTCCACCTTCTCCCTTTTGACATTCCTGAGCCTCCCGCTGCTGACGCGGTTGTAGCAGTCGCAGCATCCCCGCTGGTGCCTTCTCCTCCTCCCTCTCTGCCGCTTCCATAAGGCCTGCCTCTGCCAAACGCTCCAGCAGCTGGGCAGCGGCTACAAACTGAGGCAGCAACAGGGAGCCACAGCAGCAGCTAGAGAGAGAGAGAAAGCGGCGAGTGAAGGCTTCATCGAAACATCCACTTCATGCGCAACAACTTATCAAGAGCAGCGCTGCAACGCCCACAGACCAGCGCTGCTCTTCGCTTTTCTCTCTCTCTTTCTCTCTCGCGAGAGAGAGACAGAGAGAGATAAGCCGCCGTCGCAATAAAACCAGTAAAACGCTAACAGCTCCGCATGCAGAAATCCAGAAAGACAACAAGTGCCGTTCCAGCTTACCTCAGCATCAAATGACGTAGCAGCAGAGGGCAGCACCGAACTCTCAGTCGCGCACAGGGGGGAAACGCTGCCGCCTCTTTTTTCTGAAAAAGGCAGAAAACTACTCGTTTCCAACAGTTCGCTTGAAGTATCAGAAGCGTTCATGCTGAACTCCTCCTCCAGCCGTGAAATAGATGCTGATCCTGGTACCGCTTCTGTGGCTGCATCGTCTATCACGATTGCTGCTTCCGATATTTCTGTTACTTCTTTCGCTGCATCTTCTGCGGCGGCTCCTGCGATTACGGCCGCTTCTTTGGTTGTCTTTGTTGCTTCCTCTGTTGTTCTCTCTGCTGCTTCTCTCGCTGCTGCTTCTCTCGGTGCTCCGTGTGTTGCGTTTTCTGCGCTTGTCGGCTTGCCTCGCCCTTCAGAGAGCTTGCACTGCTCCCTTGTGAGTGCCTCTCGGAGCTTCAGCAGAGGCAGCACTTTCCTCAATGTCTTTACGAGCGCTTCTGCGACTGCAGCAGCGCTCGAATTCAGTAGAAATACAGGGTGTGCTTCCGCAGGCAGCACATGCGTGGTGTCGTCCTCATGAATCCCCCGATCGATGCAGTTTCGTGATTCCAGCAGCCGCACCAGCATTGCCTGTTGACAGAGAAAGCTGGCTGCCCCCCCGTCCTCACGAAAAAGGCCTTCCTTCTGAAGTTGCTGCTGCAGCTGGGGACTGTACAAGGCGTGTCGCATCAGGAGCTGAAGTAAGTGCTGCTGCTCCTGCCGTTCGCCTCGCTCGCGTTCTTCCTCCTCGGCTTTTTGAGGCTTAAACTCCACCGCACACGACGACGACGAGGACATGCAGTCGGCGAGAGGGAGCTCCCGCTTTTCCGCCTGCGCGCAAGAGACAGCAACTTGGTGCCACCACGCATGCCACGACAGCAGCAACAGCAACAACAGCAACAGCAACAACAACAGCAGCAGAAGTTCTACGTAGACGCTCAGCTCCTTCCAGCGCCTCGCTCGCAGCACCTTTCTTCCCCCTTTCCCCTCTTTTTCTGGCTCCCTCGAAAAAATCACGCGCATGCAGAAAAAAGGCAGCCTCATCAACACGCAGCCAGCACAGGAGGCGGCCAGTACCAACAGTAGCAGGGATACATCTCACGCACTTGACAAGCAGCAGTCAGCAGACACCGCAGCTGAGACTTCGCCAGCTCCGCCTCCTCCGCTGCGTCAATAAGGGCCTGCAGCAAATCAGCTGTGCCCTCAGAGCCGATCTCTGAAGGCACATCGCCCTCCTCCATCTCCTTCTTGCCTTCCTCTACCTCCTCCTTCTCCTTCTTGCCTTCTTCCGTTTCCCTTGTTGCCTCCACCTCCTGGAGCTGAGCATCGCACTCGTCATTTCCCCCAAGCAGAGATAGTTTAGCGCGCAGTCGCTTCACCTCGGCAACCATCTCCGCGCGTTCCTTCACAAGGGCCAACACCCTTTCTGCGAAACACAGCAGTCAAATACGAGAGCAAATGCAAAAAATAAAGTAAAAGAAAGAGCTTCGCAAGGTGGCGATCAAAGCTCTACACGGCAGGCAGCCGAAGAAAAAAATCTGACGCAAATTTTTTCCCCCTTCTCTCTGTGTATGTGCGTCTGTATGTGTGTATCTGTGTGCATGTGTATGTGTGTCTCTGTGTGTATGTGTATGTGTGTATGTGTTTCCGTGTGTCTCTGTGTTTCTGTGTGTATGTGTTTCTGTGTGTCTCTGTGTGTATTTGTATGTATGTGTATGTATGTGTGTCTCTGTGTATATGTCTCTGTGCACATATCTCTGTGTGTATGTACACCACAATGCACCCTTTTCAAAACTCTGCAGACCTCTCCCTGAACGTGTCTTTTTTGATCTTCCTCCCTCCTCCTGCATTCTCCCTGTCTTACCGTGCGATAAAGTCAAGGCCTGGTTGGTAACAGGACGCAAGCGAACATTCCTCGAGAGGGCAGCGAAGGTGAGTGTGCTTCGAGATTCAGTCGCATGCTGCTGCAGTGGACTGAGGGTTGCGATGAGAGCTGCCTTGCCGTTCCCCCCCAGCGAACTCATCAACAAAAAGGTCAGTTTGCTGTCACGATAAGGCACATGTCCACCCCCCCCGTTTGACCCTCCTCCGTCGGCTAGCTCTCGTACAACTTGGCTCAAAACGGAGAGGGAGGAGTTGATCTTGCCAGCCTCCCTTAGCCTAAAGTCGCACAGACGCTTCCCAACCAGCCAAAATACACAGTCCGACAGCTGCTGCAGCAAACAGCAGGAGCATCGAACAGCGCCGATCTTCCCCCGTTTTGGTGTATATATATCCTACACGTCGATGTGTATGCTTTGTGTATATATGTCCTACATGTGTATGTATATGCTGTGTACATATGTCCTATATGCGTATGCTGTGTATGTATGTCTTATATGTCTCTGTGTATGCAGTGTACATATGGCCTATATGTCTCTGTGTATGCAGTGTGTATATGGCCTACATGTCTCTGTGTATGCAGTGTATATATGGCCTATATGTCTCTGTGTATACAGTGTGTATATGGCCTACATGTCTATGTGCAGTCCTACGTGTATATGTCCTACGCATGCATGTTGCATGTTGAATTCTCATTCAGCATATGTTGTATGCCCTCTAGGTGTATGTGCTATGCCACAAGTGAATGTGCAAAAGAGCAGGAGATGAAGAAAGAGGAGCAGCGCTTGACGCTATCGAGGCCTTGCAGCCTGAGAAGACTCTCTCTCTCTCAGACGCGTAGGAGGCACATACATGTGTGATGTGTATATGATGTGTGTATGATGTGTGTAAGTGTTTTTTCTATCGTTTCAAGGGCAGTCTTGTCTGTACAAATGGCGCATGTTTCTCTCGGTGTACGAACGCACCTTTCCCCGCCTGCCTGCGTGTCTTTCTGTCGCTCACTCCCCGCAAGATCGACGAGGTGGAGCTGCGCTGTCACTTCTATAGGGGTATCCATGCCGAGGGCACTGTTGACTCTGCTTTGTGAGAGAAAGACGGAGAAGACAGCGTGTGAACGCGAGCTTGAGGCATTGAGTTTCGTCCCCGAAGTGCGTCGTGTCTTGAGGCCTTTTCGAAAAGCCGCCAAGGCATCGCCAAGACACATGACCTCTCGCCGAACAGCCCCTGCAACATATGCTCCTTTGCCATGCTTGTCGAAGCGAACGGCGAGAACTCCTGCTCCTCCTCCCCCCGCCGAAGGGGGTGAGCAGGCGCTTCCAACGCTGTACGATGCTGGTGCTCCTCCAACGCTGCCTGATCCTGTGGACTGCAGAGGCAGAGCTGCTCTGGAAGCCCCTTCAGAAACTGAAGAAGAGGCAAGCAAATCGTAGATGCGCTCCTGGTAAATTTCAATAAACTGCACCTCCATCTTCCACCCCACAGTACACGCTTCCCCCTTCCGCTCCCCGTCCTCCTGCGCTGCTTCTGAGGCAGACAAATCTGAGTCAACCATCTCCTCAGCTGCTGCCCCCCCCCCAGCAGTCCCTGTCTCCTCCTCCTGCTGCTGCAGCGGCGGCTGCTGTCTCTGCTGTGGTGGAAGCCGTTTAAAGAGGTACCGCAGGCACTGCAGAGACACATACATACATATACATACGTACATACGCATACAGAAATACACATACATACAGATACAGAAATATACATACAGAAATACACATACATACACATACAGAAGTACACATACATACACATACAGAAATACACATACAGAAATACACACAGGACCGATCGAGACGGGGCAGGGGAGAAAGAGCGAGGGAGGGGATGGAATAGGCGAAAAGAAAGCAGAAACAGCACAAAGAAGAACGGAGCAGAAGATATACAAGGTAGGACAAGCCACACAGAGGGATGTGTACGCATGCAGGTGTACTGGAGGGTGTCTGTGTGTAAAGCGGCCTTAAGAAAGGAGGGGACTGGCAGAAGGAAGGCAGGTGAGACGAGGCAAGGGCAAGCGTATGCGGGGGAAAGAGCTTCTTGAGGCAGTCCAAAATAGAGAGAGAAAAAAAAGACAGACAGACAAACAGACAGAGAGAAGCAGCCCTCAAAATGCGTGGGTGTGCAGAGAGAGATCAGAAAGACAGTAGGAAGCGAAGAGGTTTCTCTCAAAGCGCCTTCTCGGGTAGCGCATTTGAGAGTGTGACTGCGGCCTGTACAGATGCTAGCTGCAAAATCCACGACTTTCGAGGAAGCAAACTTCTAGAAGGATGAAGTGACAACAAAATTACTCTCGGAAGCAGTCCTTGCTGCTCTGGATTACTCTGACCCTCGGCATCTAGCGGTCCTAAGACCGTATACGTCTTCCCGCTGCCTATCCACAAACGCATATCCAACGCATCTTGAAAGTGTGCACATCGAGATGCGTTTTGTATATCGCATATTGTATGGTGTATATTGTATTTTGTATGCTGTATATTGTATTTTGTATGTTGCATGTCGTATGTTGAATATTGTATGCTGTATATTGCATTTTGTATGTTGAATATTGCATGGTGTATGTTGTATTTTGTATGCTGAATATTGCATGTTGTATATTGTATTTTGTATGTTGAATGTTGTATTTTGTATGCTGAATATTGCATGTTGTATATTGTATGCTGTATATTGTATATTTTATTTTGTATGGTGTGCATTGTATTTTGTGTATTGTATGCGCCTCTTGTTGGCGCTGCTGGTTTCGCCACCGCGCGCTTGGATCAAGCCTCGTCCTCGGCGCTCTTCCCGCAATGCAGGAAAAAGGTAGGACTTTGCTACAACGAAGAGTTGCTGAACTTGCTTCAACAACAGCATGCGCATGCGCATGCGCATGCGCATGTGCGCGCGCGAGAGAGAGAACTGTGCAGTAAAATGCCCTTAGGCCCCCTGCTTACCTGTTTGGCCGTAGGCGAGAATGGAGGCGTCGATGCCTTGAAGGACGGATTTGCAGAGCGGCTTTGCTACCCGTGCAAATACGTGTTTTTGCGTGTTAGGAAGTATCGCCTGCCGGCAGATTTCCACTTGGCCTTCCTTGGAAGGATTGTCTAAAAAGACGGTATCAAACGAGAACTCAGACACTGCTCCCCCCTTGCCTCGAAGCGTGACAAGCGCTCGCTGTGCGTCTGCCACCTCCGCAACTTCGAGGCAACTGACTGCCGCACAAGCTTCGGAAGGCACTGGCCGTATTCGGAGGGCAACCGACACCGAAGCGGAAGGCAGAGGCGCTGCTGCTGGAGGGGTTGACGTTGATTTTGGAGTTGACGTTGATTTGGAAAGTGACGTTGGTGCCGGCATTTTCAAAGGCGCCGAAGGAAAGGACAGCACGTCGCACCAGCGTGGAGCGCGTTCAATAGGGAGGGATTTGGACGGGTGGAGGGTGGTGTAGAGACACCAGAGAGAGAGAGAAAGAGTGACAAAGAGTATGTGACAGAGTGCCAGAGAGAGAGGGCGAATCGTACAGTGTCAAGGAGATTGGAGACGAGGTTGTAGGTGCTGCGGAAGAAGCGGTAGAGCGTGAGATCCGCTTCTGAAACACTGATAGGGCTTTGCTACAACGTCTTCTCAGTTGGCAGCCGTGGAAGGGAAACGTAGGAGGCACTAGTACCGCTGGTAGGGTGAGAGGACATCGTATACCTTTGGAAAAGTCGCACTGTGAACGGCATCCTCTGCGGACGGCTGTGCGCGCTGGAACCTGCAGCGTTGAGAAGAGAAGAGAGGGCCTTTCTCACAGAGAGGCAGTGTTACAAAAAGCGTGAAACAGCCCTTGATAGGGGTAAAAAACGGGAGACAGACAAACGCAAGACGCACTTGCATGCTTTGAATCGGCAGGAGAAAACTGGAGGGGCCGCAAGGCGGGCAGTCGGCAGCGGTGCTCAGCGCTGCCTCACCGCTGCTGTAGGAGGCAGGCAGCGAAAACGGTGTGCAGACACTGCACAGGTAGACCCCTTCCGGTGGAACCGACTCTAAATGCGCAGTTGCCGCAAATAAGAATGGTCAAAAAGAGTCTGTGCAGCATGGCAAAGAGAGCAGCCGCGGGGAACCCCGTCAGAAGATATCGGCACAGAGCGTGCACAAGCAGCACAAAACACACGCCGACGGTGCACGAGGGCTCTCCTCCTGGAATTCGTGTAGACGAATGTCTGATGAATGGATGGGTGGGGGATGGAAGGATGTTCAGGATGTGTGTGATTGATGTCTGCCTCTCTGTTGTGTGAGCGCGAGCGCTGACGTTGCGGGTATACCAGGGAGAACCAGCAGCACTACGCACGGAAAATGCACTGATCACCCTTTTCTTAAGGCTGAAATGCTCCCTAAATATATATTTTCCTTTTTAAAAATCATATTTCGGTTTTTTCCTCCAAGAGACGACGCCGATTCCCACATACAGCCAGCTGCCTCCGTCCGGGCTGGGGCGCTGCTGCTGCTGCTGCTGCTGCTGCTGCTGCTGCTGCTGCTGCTGCTGCTGCTGCTGCTGCTGCTGCTGGTATCATGCAATGCATGCGTCGTCAACTCGAAAGCGGCGGCCTCCGCCTCCGCTTCCGCTTCCAGAAGGTCAAAAGGTCTGCCCCTCCGTAGATTCTCAGGCTTTGCAGGATCACAAGCCCGTACAGTTGCCTCTCGCGGCAGCCTCCTTCTGAGGACGCCTTTTTCTGGCTGTCGCGCTTCGCCACAGACGCGTGGAGCAGCCAACAGCAGCAGTAGCAGCCTCCCTGGTGCCTGCCGTCGTTCCTCCTGCCGCTGCTCGTCTCTCCCGCCTGCCCCTGCCCCTGCCCTTCCCTCCTCGAGTTTATCCTTGGAGACGCGCTCGATGGCATCTCCGGAGTTTTCGCCCATCTCGGAGGACGGAGAAGCGGCCGAGGCTCCTCAGGGGGCCCCCCCCCCCGAGGGGGGCCCCCCCGCCTTCCCAGCGTCAGCGTTCGCTGCCGTCGCTGCCGCAGCAGCAGCCCTCAGCGAGCCAGCGTTACCCCTCCCTGCAGAGGGTGAGGAAGACATTCAGAGCAGTGCCTTCGCAGCGGAAGAAGCGGCTGCAGTGTCTTTCGAGAGAAGCTCGAGCAGCCAGGCGCTCCCTCCTCCATGGAGCCCACAAGGCACCGTGCTGCTTCTGCCCCCCCCCCCCGCGTCGCCTTCGCGGGTTTCCTCTTTCGCGTCGAGGGATGGCGACGCCTGCGCGATGGAATTAGACAGCCCAACGCATGCGCATGCGCGTGCCTTGCCACACAAGGTGTCTCTTCCTGCTCAATTAAGGCCAGCCTCCCGAAATCCGCAGCAGAGGAACGGCGCAGGCACGCCTTCTCCAGCGACCTCTGTCGCCCCCCCCGTCGCAGCTACTTCGCCCACACTACCCCCCCCGCATGTCGCAGGCGCCATGCTGCAGCAACAACAGCAACACCAGCAACAACAGCAACTGCGGGCTGCTCCCAGTCTCGTCGCTGGTTTTGCTACCGAAAGAATTTCCGCCGTCCTCGCGTCCGTCGATAGCAGGCAGGCAAGGTCTACCTCACAAATGTATACATGCATGGATATTTGTACGAGATATATATAGAGATATATACATATATATACATATGCGAGATATACGTATATGAGATATATATGTATATATACGAGATATATGTACACTCGATACATTTTCCCCTGAACAGATATATATATATATGTATATATCTACATATATATGTAGGTCTATCTCTATATACATACTTATTTTTGATCTTCCTATCTTTTATTACACGTTGCCAAGCTGCCTGCCGCCTTGATGGCTGCGTGTCTTCTAAGCGCATGGTCACTGTAGTATTGAATGCGCGCTCTCCTCTCTTCGGCATGTCGCTATGTAAGTGCAGGCGTCAGTGGAAACGGCTGCGAGCTTCATTTATCGCTTTGCCGCGGCAATACCCCCTCCTGCAGTAGCAGCAGCTGCTGCTGCAGCTGCCTCTCGAGCAGCGGCTGCTGCCTCTCGCGAAGCAGCAGCCGCAGCTGCTGCCACTGCTGCAGCCTCCCTCGTGACTGCTGCTCCCTCCCCCGCTGCAGTGCGCGCGTTGTCAAGGACTGCTGGTGCGCAAGCAGCAGCAGCAGCTGCTGCTGCTGCTGGTGCACTCCCTTTGTCGATCTGCTACTTGCTGCTGGACGCATACAGACGTTCTCCTCCTAAGCAAAAGCTCGCCATCTTCTATGTCTTCCATCGACTCCTGCAACTGTCAGCAGCGGCAAGAGCGAACGCGGAGGTCCCTACTATCGCCGGCTCCCTAGAAGATGCTGCATACTCAATTTTTGTGATTCCAGCTCTCCAAGAGGTTCGTCAGACTTCGCTTCGTGCAAAACAGACACACAATGCATGTATGCATGCATGCATGCTGTAGCGTTTATGCAGGAGGTGGATCGAGTGCTGGCAACGAATGCCAGTACAAGGCGTTTTTCTATGTCTTAGTCCTCCCCGCTATTCGTGTGTTTGGCCATTCCCGTGTCTTTCCGTGTTTGTAGGCGTCACTTGCGGGCTGTTATTTTTTCATCGTTGTTTTTCTGTGCGAGAGGGAGATGTCTTCTCTGATCGCTGTGATTGTCTTTCTCTCCGTCCATACACATGAACCGCGTGGTGGACTCTCTACACGCCTTTCAGTCAGAAAATATTCCGTGGACGTCTTTTTTCGCATGGATATGCGTGCGCTCCATGTATTGACGCATACATATGTATACTATGTATCTATGTAGCGATATTTATCTATCAGCAGCAGGCTTTTCCTCCGCTGGCATGCATCTCTTTGGGGGCCGCTTCCCTTTGCAGCTACGTTGACTGCTGCTGCCTCTATAGAACCCGTGTTGTATGCGTTTCCAGCCTGGCGATGCTCCCTGTGCTGCTGCTGCTTCTGCTGCCAAACGTCTTCTATGACCACGATTCTCCTTTGTATATAGGAACGAGAGTTCCCCCCCTTCCCCCCCCGTGTGTGCTCTCGAGGAGATATCTCTTTGCCCCTACAAGTGACGTCCAGTGTGTTTCGTTTTGCGTATTCTCTGCTGTGTGTAGCGCCTCCTTTTACCGGTGTCTGTGCCTTCCATATACACAGCTGTGTGATGCCTTCTCTCGCTTCCTGTTCTCTCGATGGGCTTGCTGTAGAGTCTGAGCCAATACTTACCCTATAGGCTCCCGTCTCTTGTGGCTTTTATGCGCACAATGCACACCGTATTTTCGAGGATCTATTCTGACACGGATAATTCGATGACTGTGCGTGTATATTATGTACATATATATGTATATATTATGCTCCTTCGGCGCATCTCTCGTCCCTTCTGGTTGTCTGGATGCCTTCCTCTCGCTACCTGTGGATATCCATGTGGAGTGTATGTGCATGTGTCTACTGTATGCTCCGAAATGTGTGTCATGGTCTGTGTATGTTTGTTGGATTAGATCCAAGCATCAGGGCCAGAGATGCTTTCTATTCGCCCGAAGATGCTGCGATGTCTCTCTATTTGGCGGGATTGGTGCGTATACTCCCCGGAGGCGCTCCGTCATATTCGCCAATTGGCTGCAAAAGGAGAAGGTTCTCGCGTCATGGAAGAGGCTGACAAGGGGGATGCAGCGGCTGTGGAAGCGTGGGCTGCCCTCCTGCAGCTGCAGACGCTGCGATTTCTTCAGCAGACACCTTCTGGCAGGAAAGTAAGATCTCTTTGTCACCAATCAGGGAGCCCGCGTGTCTTTGGTGACGCTGCCTGTTGGATTCATGAATTCGCGTTGTGTTCCTTCTTCAGCATGCGTTTGTCTCTTTTTTTGCTGGCTGTGAGCTGTTTTGCTCTGCTCTGTTGAGTTGTGCTCTACTGTTCTCTGCTCTGCTCTGTCTGTGGGAAGGGTATTGGGGAGGGTGGATGGTGATTGCATGCGTTGGTGTCGTGTGGAGGATGCGGCTGTGATTGTGAGAAGGTGTAGCTCTTGCGTTTTTGCACATGCGTCTCTCTCGTGTGGAGCTGACTGCTTCTGCGCAAATACAGGCATACGCATACGCATACCAGTCTTTTCGGAAGATGTGTGGAACGCCCCCCTTAGCCTCAGTTGAGGCTTTAGAAGCCGTTGCGGCTGCTGCAGCGACAGCAGCGCAGGAGGCGGGAGCGGGGGGTAACCGTAACAGCGGCAGCAGTTTCGCAGCTTCTCAGCCTGCTGTTCGTACAGCGGCTGCAGCAACAGCGTCCGAAGGCGGAAAAGCAGACGCAGGTTCGATTCCAGCACCAGACGAGGGCACAGGCGATGCGGCGGGAGGAGGAAGACTTTCTCCCCAAGCGACAGCAGATGCTGTAGACTCCTCAAAAAGGCACAAGACAGTCACAGGCAGCTGGCGAAATGTTCACCAGGAAGCGTCTTCAGAATGCTTGGCGGAAGCCTGCCAAGACGGCGCGCAAGGCGAGCCCAGCAACGCAGAGTTCAGCATGCCTTTCTTGCGACAACTCTCTGCCGAGCAGCTGGCGGCTTGCGGCAAGCTTTTCGATAGAGCGTCTCGAGTTACTGGTCAAGAGTACCTCTTGCTCCAGTCCTCCTTGATGGATCTTTCAGGTCTCTTGCAGATGCAGCATCAGCGCCTGCTCGAACTGAGGGAGGAAATGCAGCTGTTCGCTGCAGCCGACGCGTCGGGAACAGCAACGGCACCGGCATTAGCAACGGCACCGGCATTAGCAACGGCACCGGCATTAGCAACGGCACCGGCATTAGCAACGGCACCAGCATTAGCAACAGCACTGGCTGGTGGGCAAGCAGCCGCGGCTGCATCCGAGGGATAAAGAAGGCCGTCGATTATCAGGAGCGCACGACAGAGAGTGGGATTCGTCATCGATCATCGCTGCCTGCACGCTTTGCAGCGCGCTGCTGCGCACGGCGTTTAGGCGTGATAGTAGAGTTGCTGTTGTCGCGTATTCCCCCATGTTTTCTTCGTAGCCTCTCACCATCCCTTAGGCTCTCGACCTCGGCGTGTGCTCGTGGGCTGCGCGTGGCGTACGCCCGTCGCATCACCGAGCGAGGGCAAGGGAGTGGACAGCTAGCCAAGGGCAGCGCAGCTAGCCAGAAAGCAGACACACGCCACGACCAGCAGGGGGGGTTGCGTTGGTGGCTGGCTTCTGTTGCTTTGCGCTTCTTAGCGCGAAATTCGCGCGGTTGAGCATTTTTGTGCCAAGGGAAAAGGATGTAGAACGCTTGGACCTCTATGTCCACCCGCGGGGTATTGTTGGGAAGTACTGGCGTCGGAAGAGATGCCCTTTAGAAAACTGGCGAAAAAATTCTCTAGATGCCGCCTCGCTGTGAACGGGTGCTCCTTTTGGAGAGGGTGGCTCTACTACCTAGTGGTGGCTATCGTAGCATGCATTTCTTAACCCGAGGCAGCCACTTCCTCAGAGAAAGAGAGATGCAGCAAAAACTCTCGCCCCCCTTAAGACGACCCCGTCCCTTGGCATCGGTAGGTAGGCAGGTAGGTAGCGGTGTTCGGAGACGCTTAATTCGCCTTTTAAAGGCAGGTAAGCCTGCCTCCGAAAGGATATCGCGAGATCTTGGTGCGTTCCAGCGCCAGCAGAAAGGTCCCCTAGAGAACCCTCTGTACTTTTTTCACGCCTCTGCCCGTCATCGAAGCGGCGCCTTGGCAGCAGGCAGAGAGGCGCTACAATTGTAGGTGATGGCGGCAACATGCGCGCACGCCTGTGAAAGAAGTTTGTGTGTGTGTGTGTCGGGGTGATTGCTGCATGGCCGCGTGAAAAGGAGTCTCTTTTTTCAGCCTTTTCGCGCGCATCCATCGTCGCCGGGAGGCTCACTGCTTGGAAACACAGGGCCGAGCAGTCGTGTGCAAAAAGTGCCGCACCCCAGCAGCTGTGTCGCTTGGTCTGCCCTGCATGCGTGACACTAAGGGAGAAGGGGAAAAGACTGAGAAAGGCTGGCTGGGAGCGACACACAAAAAGAGAGCGCAGCGGCAGCTAGACCAGCGTCGGCTAAGCCATCGCCTGCCTTTTTCGCGCATGCAGGCAACGAACGGGTGTGTTGCGAGAGAGTTTTAAGAGCTCAAAGCAGCAGCATACGCCACTGAGCTACCCGCCCCCGCCCCCCTTTCTCTCGCCACACAACAAGGACTGGCTTCGTCCGCATTGAAAGCGTCCAGCAAGCTCGAGCCGCGGCTCGCTCCTGCTCTCCTGGAAAGTGTGGCAAGCAGTAAAAAGCAGCAAATAACAGGAAGCCGATCAACTAGAGGCGGAGGCAGAGCAGGCAAGGGTGCAGCGGTCAAGCGCTAGAGCGTAAGAGGCGACTGCAGAGATGTTATGAGGCCCTCAACACGGGAAGCCACTGTAAAATCCAGCAGCTCATCTCCCATTCGAACAAGCAAGCCTCCCTGAGCCGCAGCAGGAAGCACAGCTCACGCGCATTCTACTGAACGCTGCTTCGTCGCGAAATCGCGCAAAAGAAAACTGAGAGCACATCTTACCCTACAGAATGGGCCGAAGACAGCGATGCATGAACACCACGGAACGGCAAGAAAGGAAGAAGCTTTCTTTCTTGCGCCAAAAGCGGCGAACGCACAGGCACAGAAAGAGAGAATAAAAAACAAAGAAACAAGGAAAGAAGCAAAGAAAGAAAGAGAGACGATGCATGAAAGAGAGCCAAACGGTGGTCGTGGAAGGTCAAGAAATACGGACACACGGGAAGACGGCGGCTGGAGGCTGTGCGCAAGGGCTTTTCTTTCGAGAAAGATTCATGCAGGGGAACTTACCGCAATAGAAGGATTTGTTTGAAATTCTGTTAACAGCGTCTTCTTTGGGCCCGCCCTCTTTTGCAAGGCAGCGAGAAGCTCCTTTCTCTGTCCTGTGGTTAGTTCCTTTAGAGAGACATGCGTACACATATATACATAAGAACACATGTATAAGCATATATATACATAGATACACATATACATATACACAAACATACACTCACTTACTGAGAGAGAGACAGAGAGACAGAGAGAAACAGAGAGACAGAGAGAAAGAGAAGCTGAAACCCCCAACAGTTCCCCGTGAAACCTCTAGAGACCCCTTGGCTCAACAAGAATGGAAATCCATGCTCTGGAGATATATATACATGTATGTACATAAATGTACAAGAAAGCGGCAGGCTGGACGCAGACAACGCCCTGGAAGGCAGCAACAAAACTGGCATCAGGGGACGCGCTGTCAAAACACAGCGCATACTTTCTCTGTTGTCTGACCTGCGCAGAGGTGACGGTGCACCTGACTTCTCCTCTGTGCTTTCGGTACAGCTCGTCGAAGGCGGCAAGTATCTTGGGCAAGTCTACCATTCGCTTGTTTTCGGCAACAGTACAGAGGAACTGCTTGGTGATCTTGTGCAGCCTGAATCGTTCGGCCATTTGTTGAACGACATCAATCTTTACCTCCGCCGTGATCCCAGGGGTTTCTGCGAACGCTCCGAACTCCGGAGATGTTTGAAGGGCCGCATGCAAACCCTCGACGTCTGTATACACCGCGTCCAGCGCCTTAGACCCCTGCGCGGCGGCCATCAGCGCATGCGCGTAACGGCCCTCCACGCTGTGTCTGTCAGTCCCGCTGCTGCATTCTGCCGATGAAGAAAACGACCTGAATTGGCCCCTAGGGGAGATGCAATTGAAGCGGGTGGGAATATGCGCGAGAGGAGGAGGGATTCGTGCAGCCGAAACGCCAGAAGGACGACGTCCAGAAACTTGCAACGATGTTCGCAGGAGGGCGGTGCGCAACATCTCGGGGAACGCAGGGTGGAAAGGGCGAGCAGAGCACGCAATCAGCAAGAAAAATGCGGGATGACGCCTCGGCTACACAGCCGGACGGAAAAGAGAAGGTGTAACGGCAGACAGCGAGAAAAAAGCCGGTAGGCGAGTTCGAGGGAAAGCTTACACCGGCGCGAGAGAAGCCCTAGGCGACGACGCGCTACGAGACCTCTTTTGTCAGAATTTGGATAAAGAAACACAATCTGTGTGCAATCTCACAGGAATACGGAGAATGAGCCTTCTTTGAGGGGCTGTTTCGGTGCCTTGCATGCATTGGAACAGCCCCAACGACTGATGCGTTGGTGTCTGCTTCCCGCACATGCGCTGGCACCAGCCGCATTCCCTTTAGAAAAATGCAACTTCAAACAGGAAGTCTGGATGGCCGGACACTCCACTCGCTTTGCGGCTTCCAGATCGCTCCTTCCTTTTCTAGCAGTTTCGCGTGGTGCATCCTACGGAAGGCGAAGTTTACTTTCTGCGCCCGCAACGTACACACATACACCGCCACCACTTAGCAGTCTCGTGCCTTCCAGTTTGCAGGAAAGGTGGCTACACTAGACCCTTCTGCTGTTGCTAGTCAGTCCGTCTGCGCCCACAAACCCCATTCAAGTTTGTTGGGGGCGTGGTGTCTCCGCACTTTCCCAGGAATACCTCTTGTGGCAACACCTTTGCAAGTTGTTCCACGGGGAAAGGCTTGTGTGCCGATCTGGCTGCGCCTGTGTGCGGCTATTTAAATCCTTCCTGTGTGTAGCGCATCGCACGACAATGTCCGACTCACGTCTAATACTGCAGCTGCCTGCTACTCATTTTCTTGACCTCCTCAGTCAGGCCCAACACGAAGTGCTACTCGCCTCTTTTGCTATGATGCAAACAAAATTCAAAGTGGACAATGGTGGCAACCCAGCGAGGACTCTTAGGGTCAGATCTGTAGCATTCCCTACACGATCCCTCATTCAGGAGTTTGATAGGAAAGCATCTCTTGCTACCGAATATCTCAGAACTAAACTCAACAATAAAGAGGCATTAAAGCTTTCTCCAAAAAGTTCCCTTCCATTTCTTCCTGCCCTAACGCCTTGACGTTTCGGGCATGACGGGGGAGCGGGAGTTAGAGTGGGCTTCGTTTGCTCCTCGAAGTACTCCCAGCGTTCAAGCCTAGTTCCACAGAGCAACTGACACACGACATTCATTCTCATCATACTGAGCTAAGGCTACTCTACAGCAAAAGAGACACACTAACAGCCAAAACCACTAGACAAATCCCTCTAATCCGTAACTAAATTCATCTCGGGGAATAGAATGTGCCAAAGTGTAGCCTGGAGCTGTTCATTTCCCCAAAGTGAACAAGGTGCACACAGTCCACCGACTCATACACTCAGAAACCAGAATCTTCCTTGAAGCGACGGTCCTAGCTGCCTGCGACACTGATATGTACCTGACTCTAACGACAAATCTTTTGCTAGCTCAGCTGGCTGCTCCCTCCTGTTGGTGTCTGACAGTCCTTGCCTAGCAAGCAGAGACGAAGAGTATCAGAACCAGCATCTACATGCAAGGCTGTAAATGCTAGTTTCACTTTCTCTGTTTAGAAAACGAATATGTACAACGCCCCCGCAAAAACGGGCATAGGAACTGGAAATCTCGGCGGAGCGCTTGGTTTATGAGATGAGAAAGTGACAGAAGTATGGTACAGCTTTGTGGTTATCTTAATCCATGATCCCTATTCGCACGGATACCTTGGGAAGTCCTTCAAGCTTCCAGGCAGGTGGTAAGAATATTTGAGCGACTTTCACGGCCATGATAGAGCTGGTGCAAAGGATGAATTGGTCATAGTTGCTGAGGTTTTCGACAGCGGTCTAGATGCTTTCCTCACTCTTCACCTCTTGTAGTCCAGCGAAAATTCCACTGCAGTATCTGCTCAAATTATTGTAGGACTTGAGACGCAATGCAAAAACCGGGTTCCAGGCAGTTACGTGGCTTCAGGTGCTGACAATCTGGGCATGACAGTGCATGCGCCTTGTACTTTTGGAGGCATCCCAGCTTCCCGAACAAACCAAGAGAACTTTATTATTCTCGTGTGAGTCTGATCGTGTCTCGAGCAAGCAGGAGCGTGTGCTTTGCGCAGCAAAGGTACTGCGATGTGAAGTCGTAATTTACAAGTAACGGAGACCTGCTTTGTTTTGAACCCTAGCAGGTCATCCTGAATGTGCTCTTACTCCATGCTCTTGCCATTCTAAAATTTGGAAATAATTCTGTACTCATATTTTCATATGGCGTACGCAACGTCGATAGAACCCGTCGATCATCACAGACAACAAAAGTAGGATGAGCGACTGTGAACCACTGGGGCGTTGTGAGAGAGGGTTTGGCGAGTACATTGGTGATGCTCGTAAAACACCACTGCAGTGTCGTACTGCAGCAGACACCAAGCCCGACAGAACCTCTACACTTAACAAAGCCTTAAAGCTTTTTTTTTTAAGGGCACACTAAAGACCGATGGAAGGCCTTCACAATAAGAAGGCCTCTTAGATTAAAAGTGCCAGCGTTATTCACGCCCCACTACCTCGGATCGTGTTCGGTTTCCGGCACTCGATACCGTTGCTCAGTTTCGATGAAGCAATGGGAACAGCAAGCAGTATTTTGGTTTTTCGAGAATGCCGTAGGCTGCTGAAAAAGGGCACCCAACCTTACGTGACAAGCATCGGTTGCTGTAGTGCAAGTGTTGCTTAATCGGACACCGCAAGTACTAGAAGAGGCTTAAGGGGGACCATGAGGGCCTTTGCTGCGCCGTCAGCTTCCACTGTCTAGGTCAAGCGGTGTGTGTTATTAAGTAAATCAGTCAAAGAGGCATCTAGCCGAGCATAGTCACAAATAAAATTCCGGTGGTAAGATTCACGCCCATCGTAGTCTACTGCATCCTTGGTGGTGCGTCATGGCAAAGGCATGGCTCGGCTTCTTCAGTTCTTGCGGGATCTGATTCACCCAATTACTGCATCCGAAGCACGGATCTCGGGAAATTTAATTGATTTCGTGAACAACGGATGCTTTTCCGTGCCTTGACATACGACTGTTTCGCAGGAGCCAAAGCGCACGTTGTAGGTGTTCTAGGTGTACTCTTGGATGTTTGGACATCATCCATGCAGACAGCCATCTAGCCCTCCTCGGTAGGCCAGTTAGTGACCCAATCGGCTTGATGTTGCATTTCATCTAGGGTAGCAATACGCCCAAACGGCATTAGGGTATACTCGAATTGGCGAGTGCCAGTGTGGAACGCCATTTTCTGCCAATCATCAGGGTGAACGGGGGTGTGTAAGAAGGCATGTGTGAAGGCCTACGTTGAAGAAACTCTTGATCTGTCTAAGGCTCTGAGTAATTGCCCAGTATTACGCATAGGAGGTATTTCTCCTTTGCACTGTCCTTGTCCACGGGCTCAAACGTCACACACGTGGGCCACCGTCCGTCCATTTTTTGCGACAATATAGGGGTGTGCCCCAAAGCACTCGGTAATTCCTTACTTTAACAGTGTTAAGTAGTTCGGTGTGTGCCGCTTAACCTCTTGATCATTCTATGAGAAGCTCCGATACCGTGGAAAACAACTTGGAATTGAGCCCAAGTTAGGCTCAACATAGATGTGTTGCACAGCCAGCTGGCTGCCAGTTGCCGGCAGCTCATCAAAATTTGACACATCCGCGAGAGCCTCCTTGAGATTTGCTGATTTCCGCCGTTCTCGGCTAAGCATTTCATCAAGTTATTCGATAAGGCACCGTTTTCTGGAGATAGTTGAACGAAATGCATGCCCAGAACCATCTACTGTTCCTGCGCTGCTGAACAACCTGCATCACGCCGTTGGGGGTACGTCCATAGTCCGCTCACTACAGATAATATGACCTGATCGAGCAAACCAGGAGGTCCTTGCTCCTTGCTCACCTTTCGTAGGGGCACTCATGGCATACCTAGGATAACCTAATGGTGGACGAGTTCAAAAAGGAACTCGCGGGCGATGCTGATAGGACCCTATTCCTATTTAAAGTGGCACTTTGCCGTTGCATTCTTGCCGATCCCCATTTTCTGCACCAAGTCAGCATACCTGAGTCTTAAAAAGCCACAGGCAATGCTAACAAGACCCTATTTCCTATTCAACGTGGCAGCTTACCGTTGCAGTCCTGCCAATCTGGCTACGGCTGTGAGTGGACAGGCAGATTGCACTTCTGCGCCTTCTCCACGGGTTTGACCTTCACTTCGCACACAGAGTCACGTAACACTAGCTTTTTCCGGCCATTCATGTGAACTTGCAACTCCGCAGAGTCTGCTTGTGCTTAGTCTCCCACTACGGCTCTATCTCCTTTAGCCCCTTAAAGCACGCCTCCGCCTTCGCGGGGGCTTCTCTGTTTCCACTATTTCCCTTCTTTGCAACTCAAAGAGCTTGATTCCACTAGAGCTAGTTCGATGCTCAACTATTTTAGGTTTTGCATGCGCCTGTGGATTTACTTCATGCCCCAGTCCACCGCAATCAAAGCCCGTTTTGGGGTGATTGTCTGGGGGTGCAAGAACGCGAGCTCTCAGACAGACCAATTAGTCAATTTCTCATCAATTTTCAGCTAGACTTGAAAGGGGAGGCATCGAAGTATAGCAGAGGTTGCTACATGCAAAGAAAATACCAGAGAGGACTTTTTTGTATGATGATGAGGTAGGGAATGACAATTGATTTTGGATGGCTTTCTGCAGCCTCGGGGTTCGTTACCTGCACGATAACTTGTGGCTCCTAGGGATCACTGCAGTAGTCGTCATTGTAGGCACTCCTCGAATCCCAGGGAAATTGTCATTCCCCAGCGTGAGCTCTGCCTGCCTTAGCTCTAATCATCTATGAGTACTACTGAAATAAGCCCTTGTTGGTGTTTACTAAGTTTGTTTTACAGACACCCTCAAGTATATTGTCTCTACATTCTTTCGTATGTCTCTTTTGGGGCTTTAGAAAAATCGTATGCATGCTCGGGATGTATTTGCATGCAGGGACTGCTCCATAGCAACAAGGAAGTGTATTTTGATCCTCTTTAGATAGTTTAGTTGTCTTCTGTTATCTAGTAGGAGGAGGCTCACTCATTTCACGGGTCCGATGACAGCAACCCATCGCTCTGCTACGGTCCTCTTGGTTTCTTGCATTGAGTTTGTTGACGAGTTTGTCAATCTTCTTGTTGATGCCCCTCTAGCGGCTGTTGCACACTTTCTTTTTCCCATTTCCACTGCGTGGCGCTTCTGTCTGCGCGGGCAGTGGCCACAGGGTGGGAACTCTACGCTGTCCTGCATGCAGTTGGTTTCGACGTACACATACAGAAACAAGAGCACAACTTTGAGATACGGAGAAGGACATAGTAACATATCAACGTACACTTTTGCGCTTTCTATTACATGTGTTATACCTAACTCCGAATTAGTAGAGATCTGACTGCTTTGACACTTCCTGTAATTTCTTAGATCACAGAGTACTGTTAGAACGAAGCAAGAAGATGCAACGTTGAGTTAATGAACGCCAGATGCTATGTGCAACTAGCTGTGGATTTTTGGCTTTCGTATGGAGTGCAGTTACCCGCACCCTAGCTGCGCTTCTTGCCCTTCTCAGAACTAAGGAGCATGGGTAGGGGATAGCCAGACTTCTTCCAGAAGCATTCAAGAAGTTTAAATCGAGCGTTCATCGAGTGTGGAGTCAAGGGCACTTCTACGGAGACCTTAAAAGGAGTGGCCCAACGGTAGAGAAGCGTTTTCACATGATAATTATAGATTGGCTGTGGTTGTTGTGCGGGTGCACGAGTAACACATGTTCCGAGGGGGATTGATCTAGATTAGCTCTCTGAATAGAAGGCATTACGCGTATTAGAAACAGTTCAGAAGCCACATTGTGCACATACAGAGCTAACGCATTAAAACATTCTCCGCACCTCTACCCCGAAAAACGCACTGTCAAGTTAAAGGGTATTTACAATCCAGGACTAGTCGCAAACGTGGCTCAGGGTCCAGTTGCTAGACTTCGTGAATATGATTCTTCGTTGGTGAAGGGCTTGGGAAGGATGACCAGATTGATTTACCACCATGCCTAGGTATATTGTGGAAAAATTGCCAAGGAAGGTCCAAGAAGAACAAAAATGTGGACTTTAAAGCGGTAATTTTCTTAATTTCTTCTGTTTACAAAGCAAAATTGACCCCAAGTTGAACATATATTTCACATGCTCTGACGGCTCATGCACGTGGCCAGTTAGGGTGTTACAGTGCATTGTTCCACTGGTCACCCCCAACCACCAGGATTCAGTCAATATGGAATTGTACATAATTGCACTGTCAATCCATGTATCCGAATTTGCCATTCTGCGTGGTTGTGTCTTCTCCTGCCCGCCGGGAGGCGTTTTTTCTAGTGTCTCTTGTCCTCAGTTTCGTGTATCTTTCTGCCACCACGGGAAACGGCACGACGATCCCGGCCAAAAAGTCCGACATTCAATTGTTAATCCTCCTTAAAATCGAATTTATTCTTGAAATTCAACTGGCTAAGGTTGCTTTTATGCTGAATGGAGCCTCACTGCAGTGCTTGTTTCGGTGGTTCTTGCAATGGGCGACGTTGCCGTACACTTTTCTGCACCTATCGGACATTTGCTCCTTTCCTGCTTTCTCTCCTTTTTAGCCTCAGCCGAGGTCATGCAGACAGCCCTGTGGATTTGCCAGAACCTCCAGTTCCCCCCCATCGGACTCTGGTTCTGAGTATACCTTCACCTTCGAGAGCACCTGAGTCTGCAGCACGACCATCAGAAGCACAGGAACCGTCGCCAGCACCTCCGACACCAGTCCCTTCATCAGCGTTGCCAGAAACGGCGGCTCCAACATCGGTGGCAACCGGAGCAGCAACAACAAATCCGCTGCAAAAGGAGCCGAACAACAACAGCAACAACAAGAGCAACAACAAGAGCAACAACAACGACGACAACAACAACAACAGCAACAACAACAACGCTGAGGCTAAGATTTCTCCCCCAGCTCTGCCTGCCTTCGCTTTTTCACCCTCACCAACAGCTGAAACTGCAGCAGAGTCTTTGCCTGTCTCTGTGTCTCCCATCTCTTCGGGAGAGCCGCTTTCCGCCGTTCCCGAGAAGATCTCTGCGGCGGCATGGGAAGCAGAAGGGGGCAAGAAGGGGCCTTTGAGTCTCGCTGAGCGGATGCGTCAGCACTTTCATTCGCAGCAGTTGTTCCGGAACGAAGAAGATGTGGAAAGCAACACCGGTGTAGATCACTTGCCTCGTGCTACTCTCGACAAATTGCGGGAAGAGGCGCAGGCACAGATCCCAAGCCCAGAAACAAGGCCGCAGGTGGCTTGCCGTTCCAACTGCTCGATGCATGGTGAGACGCGTGGCTGTTTTCTTGCTGAAAGAGGTTTTTTTCTCAGGCTTTGGGGAGAGGCAAACAGCTGCATGAGACGGATAGCCGCTTTTCCCTGGCTTTTTAGCGGTGTGCCTTTGGGTCGTCTTGCTTCCTCTTTTGTTTCCCCTTGCTGTGGTGGCTCCGGTGTTGTTTCCTTTCTGTTTGTTCGCCTTAATCTGCCTCGCTCACACGAGTCCGTATATCTCTGAGACTGCCACACTTGCCCCTTGCCTTCCTGCACTCCAAGAACGCCTCTCTAAGCTAGAGAGGTTTCAAAGCCACCTTGGGAAGCTTCCTCTAGAACGACTTCGGCAAGATCGTCCCCACTTCTCGAATTGAACCTCCAGGAAGAGGCTTAGGGTGGTTAAATTCACCACGCTACACTCTTTGGCCGTCACGCAGCTTGATACACCTGCCTCTCAAGGGCTTCATGTCTTGCTATTTTCAGGTGTCTGTACGCCGCACGGGTGCTCCTGCTTTTCCGGATGGACGGGTGCTGACTGCGACGTCCGCAGCTGCCCGCAAAACTGCAGCGGCCATGGCGTTTGCGTGGATGGCAGCTGCAAGTGTGTTGCTGGATTTCTTGGAATTGACTGCTCGTGAGGAGTCACGCCGTCCTATTGGGAGTCTGCCCCCTTTTTCCTGAACTGCACCTGCCTCGCCTCGCATTCGTACCTCGCGTCTTGGCACCTCCGCTTCGCTAGTTGCACTTCTTCCTTTTCCTGGCTCCCTCTCCCCTCCTCTCTCTTCCCCTCGCTCTTCCGCCAGTGTTGGCTGACATGCGCGGGCTGCCTCTCTGCGGCCATGCGTTTGCAGAGAAAGCGCAGTCGAAAAGCTCGAGAAAACGGACTGTCCGAATAACTGCAGTGGAAATGGTGCGGTTGCAACCACTTGGAAGAAGACTCTCTCCGCATGCATCAAATACGGCGGCTTCGTAGCAGGAACTGTTGTATCTGCGGCAGCTGCACCCTGCTGGAGTGCTCGTTGGCTCTATGCCCTTGCTTGCTGCCTCCGCTCTCGAAGCGCTTACTTCCCGCGGTTCCGTGCTTGCAGCTATGTTTTGCCCTTTCTCTTCAGGCTGGTGCGAGCCTGCCACGCGGCAGTGCCGCTGCAAAAAAGGCTTCTTAGGGCATTCCTGCGAAGACATCCAATGCCCCAACAACTGCTTCGTAAGCGAATAGCAATCTGCAGCTAGCAGCTTACTAGCTGTCTAGCGCGTGCTCGCTGTTTGAGATCTGTTTCGTGTACGCACCCCATCTTCCGTGCGGGTTTGCTCGCCGCAAAGGAAATTTCCCCTGCGCTGCCTCGAAACCGCATAGTCGAGGAGGCATCTGCCGTAGCGTGTGGGCTCTCTGCGTGTATGTATACATACATATCGGTATATGTATGTTTATCTGTACACCCGCTTTCCCCTTGAAGTGATGTGGCTTCACAGCCGAACGGTCGCTGTGCGGAAAACGGTCGATGCGTCTGCAACGTGGGATTTGGAGGTGCTGGTAAGCCTTCTTGAAAAAAGGGGGAGACCTTGCCTCGCCTTTTAAAAAGCCATCTAGCGTGCCTCTCGGGTACAGCAAATGACATGCTCCTCCAGATCTTGAAGTTGTATTGCCGTACCGTTTTTTCGCTGCGCTTTTGCGGCGTCCACCAGTCTTTCCAACACGCCAAATGCTCTGACTGCGAAAAGACCCTCTTCAGTTCCCTTCGCATGCTGCATGTCAAACTAATGCGCTGCAGACTGCTTCGTGGAGATGTGTCTCAACAACTGCAGGTGGGTTTAGCTCCTCTTAGTGCACAGGATTATGCAGGCAGAACGCTAGTGATGCGGACGCCAGAGGGAAAGCAGCAGAAGTTGCAGCCGCTGTGCAGAAGAGATGCCTCGCGCCAGCAGGAAACATATCAAAGAATGTTGCAGTGGTGGCTACTTTTTCGCAATACGTTTTTGCGCTCATGTGTCGTGTTTCCTTGTGGGGTCTTATCAGCGGTTTGGGAGTCTGCAGCGCCAGAGGCTGCCTTTGTTATGAAGGTGAGAGCGCACTTAGAGCAACACACATTGCCAGATTGATGGAAACAGGCTATTCTTTGCGATTTCATCGCAACTACCGATGAAAAAACGCGATAGGTGGAGGCCTCACCGTCTTTAACCTTGCATGTTGCCTTCTGCTCCCCTCATGCTCGCCATCCTTTCGTGCTTCTGTATGTATGTGTGCAAGGGAGTGAGTGTCTGTTTGTATGCATGTGTATATGTATGAGCGTGTGTGTGTGTATGTATGTTAGTGTGTATGCAAGTATGTATGTATGTATGAATGTATGTATGCATGCAAGTATGTATGAATGTATGAATGTATGTATGTACGTATGCAAGTATGTATGTATGTATTTGTATGTGTATGTATGTATGTATTTGTATGTGTATGTATGTATGTATATGTATGTATGAATGCATGTATGTATGCATGAACGTATGCGTATGTATGTTAGATGTATGTATGTATGTGTATATGTGTGTTTGTGCCCCCTCGTTCAAGCCGGGTATACACATTTTTCCATGCGCGCTGCTGCTCTAGGAGGGGATTATGGCTACGTCTTTGGATTTTGCCGTGTCTGTCTTTGGCTTGTCAGGAAGCGGGGGGGTTGATTGCAGCGAGCGCCAGTCAACTTCTCGCGCAACACGTGAGGCTTCAAGATTCTTCCATTCCTTACGCGCTCAGAGCTCAGAACGCTTAGCATTTTCTTCCGTAGGGATGCAGAGCTCTGCGTCTCTCTTGCGTGCCAAAGATACACTGTGTCCAACGCTTTACCTGCAGCTTTTGGATGCGCCTCCGACGCGGACTGTTCATCCCGAGGAGTCTGTCAAGCAGGTATCTATGCAACGCAAGGGTGTCAGTGCTGGTGCTGCTGCTGCTCCTGCTGTTGCTGCTGCTGCTGCTTCTGTTGGGTTTTCGCCTGCTGTGCAGTAGCGTTGCCTCCTTCCCTTTTCTGCTGCTCTCTCCGGCAGCGCACTGTTGCTCTGTTGGTCCACGATCTGAAATGCGTGTTATCCCTTACGCTCGAATTGGCGTGTTGCTACGGGAGCGCGAGCATCAGACAGCCGCGTGGCTAGCGGATCAGAATCCCCGATGCATGCCGTCTCTTATAGGGCTGAACTAAGAGAACGTAGTTTTGACCGTCCCTCTGCACTTTCATGGACAGACCAGCTTCTGCCGTTGTATTGGAGCTTGTGCCTAGAGGGGTCGTTCGTGGCGCGTTTTGGGGTGTCTGTACAGGCCGATGCATCTGCAACACAGGTAAGCAGCAGCGCCAGAAATGCCCGAAAAATCGCCGCAGGAGCACAGAATACGAATTGAAACGGCGTTACAGCAGGCTGGGATCGCACACGTAGCCAATCCATTCGTATTTTCGAATACGCATGCACTCATGTCAGTGCGGAGGCACAGAGCAGCGAAGGTCAAAAGAGGGAAAACGCAGAGGACGCGTCGGCAGCCCGTCACCCTGAGAGGCCAGAGAAGCTTCCTTCCCCCCCATGCAACAACAGCTTCAGCAAGTTTATGCGATTGGTTCTGGTGTCTGTGTGCGTCGTCTGCACACTTTAGGATTCGAAGGAGACTGCAGCGAGCTCTCGAGAGATATCTTTTCGGCGGTTTGCAAGCACTCCAGCAGCCTGTATGCGCTGGCATTCGACGCCACTGTACAGCCTGGGCTAAAAACGTGGTAAACGGGAGGAGAGGCGCGAATACAAGAAAACACGCCTTGGTAAAACAAAGAAACAATAACCCCGACAAAAGCTACTCCCGCCCGCACGCACACGCTGTTTGGATTGGCCAGTCGTGTTGTTTGTCAGCGTTGACATGCTGTCAAGAGATTCTTTTTCGCGCTAAAGAGCATTTTCTACGGCGCCCTTTGAGGCTGTTTTTCTCTGCATTTACCCCCGTGCTCTCGGCGGCGTCTGCTCTTTTGACAGCGCAAGCGAGTGCCACGAAAGGTAGGGGGGTTCGCTGCTGGCTTTAGTGTTTTTCTGCCAGCGTTTCTTCTCCTCCCCAAAGAGCGATGAAAGTGCCACAACAGCTCCCCGCCCACCTGTGCCGCCAGCGCCTCTTGGTCTCTTGGTGACGAGGCGGAGGGCATTCCAGCACCAGACACTCGTAGAGGGCATTTCAGGGGGCCCCTAGGGGCCTGTATGGGTAGCCATAGGCCGATTCGCTTGCTGTTTTGCTTGCGGGATTTGGGGTAGCGCGTGCTGTGTTTCAAATGACTGCTAGCTAGATGTGCCCGTGACGCCTTCCCTTTGAGCTGTGCGGCTAAAAAAAACTAGGGGAAAACAAGACACACATCAAACACGCACGATCGCAAAAAGGTCGATGGTTCTCGGCTAGAAAGGCGGCGCAAGGGCAGGCAAGGGCCCTGCAAAAAGCCTCGTCATGAAAAAAAATTCGTGGATTAGTCGCCGTCCTGTTCTTTGACTACTCTCCGCCCCGCTTCCAAGTGAGCGCGTGCGTGCCGTCTGCCCCGTTGTTTTGGAACCTCCCGGAGCCATCGCACAAGCCCGCTAACCGCCCCAGCAAAAAAAGAATCTAGCTGTCTCCCACTCCTGGCATTAGAGCTGAATATCCTCGAGATGCAGGAGACCTGCAGGCCCTCCATACACAACTTTGGGAGCTGATCCAAAGAAGCGCCTATTCGTGAAGGGGCACACGGCAGCGACTCTGCACGCACACACGCATGCACACACACACACACACCCGCAGAATCCAAAGCAACGGGGCAGTGGCAACATGCCACGCAGCTAACATCACGCGAAGAAAACGCCTTCGTACAGCAATTCCTCTGTGCTTCCCTGCGCGTGGCTTCCCGTGCACTGGAAGAGCGACTGCCCCCTAGAAGAGCACAGATGAGCCGCTTTTCTGTGCGCTACACAGCAATATGCAAAGAGGCTGAAGACCTCGGAGTGCTTGGAAGGTGCAGCAGCGCACATCCCAGCCCTCCACTTTTCCTACTACTATAGGCTGAGGTAGAAGGTAGAGGGCTATGTTGCAATTCGGAAGAAGGAAGCCCCTTTCGGCAGAAAATATCTCCCCCTTCCTATCCCTAGGCAGATGTTCTAACAGCGCGCGCATATGCCGCACCTACTGACACCCCGAGGACGGCACACATTGCATCCACACGACAGACAGATAGGCAAACAGACGTTTGAGAGAAGACAGACCTGTGCAAGGCCAGGATGGAGGCCACCTTGGGGGCCCCCTTCGAATTACGTTTGGCTCGCACTGCAGAGTGCTGGATTCCACCAGACCCTGCTGCATGCGCCTCTTCCCAAATCACCAAGCCCCGAGAAAGCAGCGCGCAGCGCTCCTCGAGCTGCTGCAAGGCGACTAGGCTATCTACCCTTTGCTGCATCGACTCAACCTGCTGCTCGTGTTCCTCGTGCTGCTGCTGCTGCGAGGGCAACGTGGCCATCTGCTCCTTCAGGAGAGACAACAAAGACAACCTCTGCTGTTGCAATCGCTTGTGCGCCGCCTCTTTCTGCGTCTCGAGGTGCGGGTAGAAGAACTGCTGCTGCTGCTGCTTCACCGCAGCGCAAAGCGTTGCCTCTTCCTCTCCCTCTGCGAGGGACCACTGCCAGGAGCGCAGGGTTCCCTGACCTCGGCTCTCTAGCGCAGCAGCATGCCCTTGCACAAGACTGCAGCCAACAGCCAGCCGCACGTACACACACACACACACAGACACACACAGACACATAGGCGCATGCAAAGTCGCGCTGGGAGGCAATGCCGACATTTAACGCGCAGCAGCAAAACCCCACAGCAATAACGATCTTTTTGCCTCCATGGCGCCTCCGCCGGGCCTGTAAAAATTTACGCCTATCGCCTGCATGCGCAGAGAAAGTCGCTCTTAAAGGCCTGCCAAGGGGGGCTTTGCGCCTTGACCGACCTTCCGCCACTGAAGGCGAAGAAAACTAGAGGGCCCACTGCCGTGCAGCCCAAGCAGCACCGTTCGCCGTCTGCGGCGCTGCCGCTGCTGCTGCCAGTGGCTACAGACTTTGCAGAAAGACTACCCAACAGAGCGCCGACGGGCAGTTGCTTCACGTGCTGCTTCTGCAGGCTTATGAGCAGCGCATTCTCTGCCGCAGCCAACAGGTACCGACCCCATGGACACCACACGAGGTCGCTAATCTCGCGTGCTCGGCAGCAGCTGAAATTGCTGCCAACAACCTGCAGCGCTGCGCTGTCTGCCACTGCATGCAGGCCCTGAGGCACGCATACACCAGCGGCCCCCCCGCTCGCTCCTACAGCACAGCGTGCAATGTCGAGGACGAGCACACTACCGCTCCTGCTGCCGCTGCCACGCAGAGCAACAGCCAGCAGACTGCTGCCCTGCACCGGCAAAAAGCTGCAGCAGCGCATCTCGGAGGCGCGGCAACCGGGGGTCACTACGGACAGCGCGACCTGGAGGCCCCCCCCTAACAGGGGCCCCCCTAAGAGGGCCCCTCTTAGGGGGGGGCCTCCTTCGCCGAAATCGCCAGCGCCGGGCATGCTGGACAGCGCATGCGGCGAGGCGGAAAGGGTGCCCTGCTCTCGCGCAGCGTTGCCTGCTGCAGCGGAGTGACTAATGAATGAAAAAATATAGAGGCGGCCTTCCTCCGCGCCAGCAACCACCGTGAGGGGGGGCCCCCCAGGGGGGCCCCCACACAGGGAAGGCGGCAAGCCCGCGTCCGAGGCAGCAGGCAGCACTGGTGCCGCCGCGCAGCAGAAAAGCCGCGCGGAGGGCGAGGAGAAAGTCCATACGGGAGGCAAGACGCAACAGCTGCGCGCACAGCACAGGAAACACGCAGCCCTCCTAAGGGATGCGCGCGGTGAGCGGCAGGAAGGTGACAAAAAACGTCTCTCGAAAAGATTTTTCCAGAAGCGAGGTGTTACAGGCACATCCGCAATAAACAACCGTCCGACACGTGCGTGCGCGGAAGAAGGAGGAAGATGCAGCAGTCATGAGGGCCACACAAAAGAGGGACGGCGCAGTCATCTCAGGAGGCACAGCGAGAATGGCACAAACAAAAACAAAAGAGAAGAGCTCCCCCTTCTCTCCTCCTTTCCACCCCTGCCCATTGCGCAGTCGCAGCAATCGCCAGAACAAAAGGGGGGGCAAATCGCTGCTGCCCGTCTGCGCTGCGCCTGCCGCTACTCTTTAGGTGACTACAGCCTCGCAACGAGATCCCTGTTCCCCCTCCCCCCCGCTGTTCAAACAAGTCCAGACCGCTGTAGTCGCCACTCTACATGCTGCGTTGGCAAACACCGCCCCTCCGCCCCCCTAATGAAGCTCCACTCCCAGCCTACAGGCAGCAAGGTGTTTCTCGATGCTCTCCTGCGGCGTAAAGCTTCTCTGTTCCTTCTCGCCGCTTGTCTGCTGCTGACTCCTCCTCAGCGTGCTGGAGGGGCAGCCACCCCTCCTCTTCAGGAAGCAAGGGCCAGAGGGGGACAGACCACATTGCAAGAGCACCGTTCTCAAGAATCCCCACCAGCAAGCCTAAGCGCGAGCGGCAGCAGACTTCACCGTCTTTGCAACAGCGTTCTTCAGGCGACACTGCAGCGCGAGTATTCCCCGCGGTGCAGGGGGGCAGTAAAAGCCTTGAATTCGGCACCCACTGAAGAGCCCTGCAACAGCCACCCTAAGAAGATCAACAGCAGAGAAAGAGAAAAAAAGAGAGTAAAAGCACGATTAGAGGCAGAGAGACAGACAGAGAGAGAGAGCACCAGCGCGATTAGAGGCAGAGAGACAGAGAAGGAGAGAAATAGAGATAGCAACAGCACAATCAGCAGCAGAGAAAGCGAGAGAGCAACCGGACGACTAGAGACAGACACGCAAATAGAGAGAGAGCAACAGCACGATTAGGGACAGACAGAGACAGAAAAAAAGAGAGAGCAGCAGCACGATTAGAGGCAGACAGAGGAAGAGAGAGCAACAGCACGATTAGAGGCAGAGACTGCCATGAATTATTCTGCCCCGTGCAGCCTCTCAACGGAACGCAACAAGCCCCTTCTCAGGATACTGCAGTGTGCTCAGAAGCCTAGAGGAGAAATCAGAGAGCGCTAAAGACTGTGCCAGCCAGCCACACCCTGGATTGGAGGATCATTCTCAAGGAAGGCTTCTTCCTGCTGTCACTTGACAGCACCCACAGTTGCAGATACCCTGGCCTTTTGAGGCAGTGCTGCTGCTGCAGCAGCACTGCCCCCGTTTCAGAAGCCTCCCTGTTCGTAACCACCGCCAAAGAGCTTGCACCCTTCCTTTGGCAGCGCATGTCAGTTTTGTTGCTTCGCTCTCGGCTGCTTGACAGCGCGTCTGCCTCGTCGCCGCGCGCTTGGTGGTGCGAACACTGGAAGGGGCTTACCGAAACAGCCAGCACAACAAACCCCCCGCTCCCGATTTCTGCAGGCTCGGTATCGACACTGCCCTTTGGCATTGGCGTCTTGCCGCCTGCATCAGAAGCGACTGGTGTTGATGCTGCACTGGGGTTGCTCCTGCAGTGTTTCAGCGCCTCCGACACCCCACACTCCTCCGACACGGCTAAGGCCAGAACCGTGCCGCCTACATTCAGCAGAAAGCTGCTCTTAGGGGCCCCTGCCGAGGCGCTGCAGGAGGGGTGAGCCTTCGGCGAAGAAGAACGGATGCCAGTGCTACTACTACTGCTGCTGGCACTGATGTTGCCACTACTGCTGCTGCTGCTGGCACTGATGTTGCCACTACTGCTGCTGCTGCTGGCACTGATGTTGCTACTACTGCTGCTGCTGCTGGCACTGATGTTGCCACTACTGCTGCTGCTGCTGGCACTGATGTTGCCACTACTGCTGCTGCTGCTGGCACTGATGTTGCTACTGCATGCAGCCGCAGCACAAGCAGCAGCCGGAGGCCCCACAGCTGCCGGCGCGGCAGGAGCAACACTGCTGAAGGGCAGCACAACGCATGCACTCGCCTGTCTCGCCGCTTGCCGCTGTTGCTGGGCAGCAGCAGCGCTCGGAGCTGCCGCTTTGTAGAGCAGGACGGAGACAGGCAGCCGGCAGAGATCGCGTCGCAATGCATCGGCATCCAGAGCGCACTGCTGCATCATCCGTGTCTGCTCCCCGGAGAGCCTTGTCTCACCGAACGCCCTGCGCAAGGCTGCTGCAGGAGACTCCCCCGAGGCAGCATTGGCACCGGCAGCAGTGTTGGCAGCATTGGCACCAGCAAGGAAGCTGCCTTCAGGCATTTCCGAGTAAATCCACCCGGTATGTTTTTCGCTGGATCCCCCAGCAGAAGCCTCCCCCCCGCCGCCTTCGAAAAGCGCAGACAGCGATTTGCCAGAGGCAAGTGCCGCAGCTGCAGCCCTTGGCAGTAGCAGCGCATGCAAGGCAGCAGCAGGCTTCGAGGCGCTGTGGTGAGGAAAGCCTCCCCCAGAGCTGCCATCCTCATGCGCAGCAGGAGAAAGGCTTCCTCCCTCGCCACTGTGGAAAGCGCCTTCTCCTCCCCCCCCCGCCGCTGCTCCTGTCGTGTGGCAAAAGTCTGGATCTTGCAGCCCACAGCTGCGTGACCAAGAAGCTCCCGTCGAAATAGAGGCTTCTAGCGATGTCTCCTGCACTACTTCCTTATGACCATCGCACGACACCCTCGATGCCGGAGGCGTTACACGGCCTCTACCTCTTCCACGCCCTCTACCTCTTCCTCTCCTAGACACTTTCTGAGAGGCCACCCCCAAATTTCCCCCTCTTATACTGTCGGCTGCTTCTGCTGCTGGTGCTTCTTCTGCTGCTGTTGCTTCTGCTGCTGCTGTTGCTTCTGCTGCTGCTGTTGCAGTTGCGTCGGCGCGTGGAAGCGCCGCCATTTCTGCATGCAGATTCTGAAAAAAGCGTGAACACACCCTGTAGCCGTCAGCTATGACATGCTTCCTCAGGTGAGTCGATACGCCTACAGCGTTTGTTGGGGTGGGGAGTGAGAGGGAGGGAAGATACACGGATGGAAGTAGGGGGGCTCAAGACGAGGAGCGACTTGGCAGCGATCGTGCAGCTCAAGACTCACAAGAACTAAAAAGACAGCAAGCGCCGAGAAGAGCTCTTGAGATGCAAGGATGCTGCCGGTGGAGCTGCTGTTATTGCTGTTGTTGCTGTTATTGTTGCTGTTGCTGCTGTTATTGCTGTTGTTGCTGTTATTGTTGCTGTTGCTGCTGTTATTGTCGCTGTTGCTGCTGTTATTGTTGCTGTTGCTGCTGTGCGTCTACGATAGCTATCGAAGGCACCTACCCACCCACCCACCCCCTTGTTTTTGGAAGGAAGCACACCGGAAAGCGGGAGAGCTTTGCAAGAGCTGCCCGAGCTATGCACCTATACATATACATACATATGGATATATATAATATATATGCATGAATGGCTCTCTCTCTCTCTAGAGAGAGAGAGAGAGAAGACAGAAGGCTGGGAAGGGGTGGGCACAGAGGGGGCCACACGCTGCAAAGCGTGAAAGGGTGTTTAGCCTCGCTGGTTTCTGGCTGTAAGATTTTTGAAGATCTCTGAGCCGTGTGCAGGTGCGTTTACGCGCGAAGAACTCAAGGATCTCACCAGCTCTGCAGCAGTATCGTCTCTTTGCAAAGGAAAAACGGAAGCGTGTCGCTGCACAACCTGCTCGGCTAGCGCTTCGCAGATGGACGCGTTGCAGGGAACAGCACACGCAGTGTACAGGCAATGAACACCACGTGGAAAGACGCTTGCCCTCCTCCCTCGGGTGCCTTTTATTCCGCTTGCAATCCGCTGCTCGCCAGGGGAGCTCGTCGAGGGAGCAGCCAAGGCATAGGGGACAGCACAAGACGGCGCCTGAGGCTGGGAGGCAACGGAAGTCGAAAGGCACCCTAGAGCTCCGGAGTTGCAACGAAAAAACCACCACAAGCACATGCAGAAGTTTTGTGGCCGCGAAATGGGGGCTGCTGGGGCCTTTAGCAGCAGGGCAGAAGGGAGGTAGGCTAGAAGGCCTAAGAAACAGTGCAACTACGCACACCAAATAATGGTATTGAAACGCACCGATCAAATGCATTCATAAGGCGAAGGGGCAAGCAGAGCATGTGGAATTTATGAGCAGAATTCCGGTGCTGACGATTTTAGGCGGTAGATCCTGACGTCAACAGACAAGGGCCCCCCGTGGCCAGCCCCAGGGTCGTCGAGCGGAGAACTCGTGATACGCGCTGGATCACTCGACAGCACAAAGCTTCAGTGGGTTTTAAAACGGCTAAAAACCGGTAGAATTCGACAGCTTTCCAGTGTTTGGCTGGCGCAGTGCAGCAGTACATACACCGCAGGCCGGGACTATGTCAGAGGTAACTTTGTGGCGGGAGAAAGAGCAGCATGCTCCCTTCGTGCTCCGTATGTGCGCTTGAAACTGAATATTACACTTGCAGCTGTAGCAAAGAGGGCGTTTTGTCGGTGGGAAGTCACTCAGCTCTGTCGTACTCTGTTTCGAGTCTGCCGCCGATCTCCCCAGTCCCGTGCTCCTCCAGGGCGTTTCTCAGGCTCTGAGTGAACACAACGCGGCAACGTGTGTTTCTGCTGAGCGAGGCCGTGTCGATTTCACCTTCCCCCATTGCCTTGACGCACACCCCTCCACAGACGGCGGGCTGTCCAGTCCTCGTCACCCCGGTTCATCGCTTTCGTTTTTGCTCTTTTGTCTTGCGAAGCCTCCGCACAAATGTGCGGCGGGAGATGGGGTCCTTTGCTGCAGCGAACCTGCCTGTTAGCTTCCCCCTTATCCCGTACCGTCGGCAGCACGCCTCAGGGCACCCAGAAAGAGACACTTGCGTGTCTCTGGGTGGCTTCAAGCACCGCAGCAGTCTCTGCTGCGGGTAATAAGCCCCGCAACAATGCCTCGAATCCGGTAGGAGTGGGCGTGTTGCAGTCTCGGCAGCCACGTTTGCCGGCTTTCTATGGGCCTAGCAGCGTGTATACACGGCTGGGAGACTCCGAGGAGCGAATTTGTGGCGAACTCGTCCTTGGCGAAAGGGCAGACGCCTCAGGGGCGCTCTCGGTGCACCCCTTTGGGTGGATGTACACCTCGATCCGGACAAAGAAGAAACGGGGTAAAAAGGAAGTCGTGAAAAAGAATCCGGAGCAACTCGAGACGAAAGCCTCGTAAGTTGGAGGCCTACTCCCCGATTCTGCGGCTAGGGCTGTTGCTGGTGGTATTCTAGTTCTGCCACTGAAAATGCATGTTGCAATATATACATATATATATACTCCCTATTCTCCAGAGAGAGCGTCGATGTGCTTCGACGCGCCGAGGAATCCTTCTGGAGGGTCTCCTGCTCTTGGGTGATGCATGGCCATCTAAAAACATATATATATGTATATGGATATGGCATCTCTGCTATGCAGGATGCCCCCTCTCCGTCTTGCCGACCATGCGACAACTGCCGAGCCGCCTGCTGCAATCGCTGAGACGATCCGCACAGAAACGTATCGCGCTGTGAAAGGCCGAAAGACAAGGCGGATGTTTGTATTTCGCAACAAGTATAGGGTACGTTTGAAGATTGGCTGTTTGCTCCGCTAATGTCGTTTCCTGGCGTTCTTGTTTTCGCGTCTGCTTTGTTTTTTGAATGCGGTGCAGAGGGCGGGCAGGGTTGAGATAGCCTTTTGCCGTGTAGGGGGGTAGTGGGTGACGTGTGGCATGCGTGTAAGGCACGGCGGGGGTAAAGGGATTCTGATAAGAGTTCTGCGCTTGTTTTATTGCTGCTGTGTAGCGCAAATCGAAGGCACTGTATCTGCTTTTGACGCTTTCGACGCAATACCTTAGGAGTTGGAAAGGGGGGTTAGTAGTGGGGGGCCAGTGGCTCGCACCGCCTCAGTGCCTCGTAGATAGATGTTTGATTTGCTGTTGATGGGATTGATAGGCTGCGTCCTGGTGCATGTGTGCTGCTGCTGCTGGACTGCGCGCAGCTGAAACGCTTGCTGAGCTTAACACATGACACGGAGCCATCAGACGAAAGGAAGCCTCAAGGGCGTGCCTTTATAACGCCTTTAACGCGGCTTCAGCATCAGGCGCATCTCCCCCGATCCGCAAGTGCGTTGGTGCTGTGTGTCTGTGCGCATGGGTGTTGTGCTGTTGGCTGCCGCGCTGCTTTGCACGCATGCATGCATAGCTTTTAAATTGCACGTCTTTCATGCCCCGCGGCCGGTGGCTGCTGCGTGTGCAAACGCAATCCGTCGTGCTTGCATGCAGAGGCGCTCGAGGTTAAGGGAGAGGGGGGGAAACAGTCCAATCTGCCTTCACACCGCCCACCCACCCCCTTTGTAGAAGACTGCTTCTCCGCAGCTTTCTTTTCCTGCGTGTTTTCGTGCAGCACACAGCCGATTTGACTTCCGCCACTCTCTGCGGTATACCGTGCGTCGTCTTGCGCCCTCCCACCCGACCCTTGCGCCTTCCCCTCTTTTTCTCCCTGCATTCTCCCGTTGTTGACTTGCTTCCCCTTGCGTGCCAACTGCTGAGGGGTCTGCCGAAGAAGGGGTGGCTGCGAGAGGGAGGGAGGAAGGTTTTTCAGAATGCTGTGCAAAGGCTGGCTGTGCCTCGTGCGCGCCGATGACGGCTCTCCGTGCAGGTTGCCTGGGGAGGCCCTCAAGTGTCTCCTGTTGTACCGTCCGCCTGCAGCGTCACGTTTCGCCTCAAAGATTTGAGCCTTACTGCTGCGTGAGACGCCAGACAGACACCCCGGAAGGGGAGGGAGAGGGAAGAAAGGAAGGCCTCGCTTGACGAGGATCCAGCGGTTTGAGAGCCGCGTCTTTGTGGTGCTTTTTCTGCTTGCTAAAAGTCTACTTGAGCGTCGATGCCACGGTGCTTCTGGGGTTCTAGTTTGCATGCGCCTCTTGTTGTTTGTCGAAAAAACGAGCTATTTCCCGTTCGTCCCTATTATATAATTATGTCGCTGCCGCTTCGTGGGTGCTGCGTGCTTGGCACTGAGCAGACGCTGGCCGTCGCCTCACTGAGTAGAGAGCATCCAGCAGTTGGCGTTCGGAGCTGCAGCAACGAATCGTTTACCGTGCGTATGTACATATTGCGTGTTGCATGCAGCCAGCGAAAGCAGCTTATTGCGATTCTGGGGCCAGATCGAATACGGGATGACCTCTGCTGCCTCGAGGCTGACGTCTTTCCAGAACTGAATGAGAATGCAGCGCATTTAGGTACTTTGTGCTTTTCTCCTCGCTCTGTGTGTGCGTAGCGTAGGTGTGGAAATTGATGTAAATGCGTCGCGGGATGTGCAGTACACCTGAGGCGGAGGAGCTTCTCCACGCCTCACTTGACCCTCTTGACACCCTCTGCCCACACTGGGAACTGCATGCATGCTGCCTTTCTTCAGGGGGCCCCCGGGGGTGTCTGCTGCCGTATTTCGCTTCCTCAAGGGTGCATGGAATGAAGGCGTTTGCTGTGTGGTGTGTGTAGGCGACGCTCTGGAGCTCCTTCTCCGCGAGATTCGCGCCGTTTAGATTACAGTGGCCTCCGTTGTATGCCGCTGGGGCCTAGCTGCACACTCCTGAGAGGGCTGCCATCTGAGGAAGCATGCCATAGAGCACAGAAAGAGGCGATAGGGGGCCTTTGAAGCTCTGTAGGTGTGCGTGCTCCCACTATCGGAGCTAAGAAGCTAACTCTGGTTCGCTCCTAACAAGACTTCTTTGGGGGATGAAAGGGAGGGGGCGGGCATAACGTGCACCCTGTCGTGAAACCTTTCTTGCAAAGTATCGGTGGCCTTCTCATCACGCGTTCGACGCCGCGTGGGAGGTGGAGCGGCTGCCGCGCTGCCTTCTTTTTGGTGTGTCTGTCTGCTCTGGCGAGGGGAGTCGCATACAGCGATAAAATGTTTCCGCCCCCCTTGGATGGCGTCTGGCGAACTGGCCAGCAAACCTTTATTCATAGAGGGGTGTCAGTTGTTGTTGCCTGCACGCTTCACGCAGCAGCACGGGTGCGCGCATCGATCGCATCGTTTTTGTATGTTTCGTGTGCTCTGCCGGCCCCTTGCGACACCCTTCTTCTTTGGGCTGCTGCGCTTCTTCCTCGGTGGCAGATACCTCTCGCTGAGCGCTAGGCAGCCTTGCAGGCTCACTGTGTAAGCAGGGGGAGAAGGGCGAAAAGAAGCGGGGCGGATGCGTGTTGTGCGCGTGCCTTTCTCTGTGGCCTTCTCCAGTGCCCCAGTGTTGACACGAGGCATCCTCTGGAAAAGAACTAGGTTTAGTAGGATGCGCAAGTTGGGGGTGAACTCCACAGGGGGAGAGGAACGGGAAAAGTTCTTCTCCCTTTGCTTAGTGGACCCCGATTTAGAAAAGAATGGCCGTCCAAGCAGCGAAAGAACGAGGCCTAAAGCCTTTCGAGAGCTCGTCAAAGGCCGCCAAACCCCGTCGCGGGCGCATGTAACCCCCCCCAGCGCCTCCCGCGAGGCAGCTAGCCAAGCAGACGCAGTTGCTGCAAATGGAAGGGAGGAGGCGGATGGGCGTGCGCGCGAAGGCGGCGCACATGGAGGGTCGAGGGGGAGAGGGCTTAGGAGAAGGGGGTTTGGGGGGGAAAGGCTAACACCCCTCACGAAGGGGTTTGATGACAGTGGTAGAAAGGAGCAGTGGCTAGGCTTGATCAGACATCATGGAAAGCGCATGCATGCACGCGTCCGCAGTCAGCAAGCAGATCCCTAGGGGGAGTGCGTTTAAGGCAATACGGATAGATGCCAGGCGAAACAGCTTGCCCCTTGGTGCGGTGGTCGTGTCATCCTAGACGACGGGGGCTTTCCCCTTCCCTTCCCTCTCTGAGTATGTTGTGCTCCCCATGCTACAAACGTATGGACAAGCCTTTGTGTGCAGCTCCCTCTGCCTGCCGCCCCTCCTTCTCTCCACGCGCGAGCAATGCTGTGCATGCGGTGCAGTCGGACGGCGGTATTCCTCAGCTTCTGCGAGGGGACCTTCCCCAAGAATACTTTCCTTGGAGCTACAACTGGCAGCAGCAGCAGCCAGGGCCATATGACGCCGGTTGCGCGCGTGGCTTCCGCTCATCAAGGCGCAAATTCCTTCCCTCGCCCCTCCTTGAAAGGTTGCTGCAACCTTAGGTACTGCGGCTTGACCGACGACTCCCTGGACGCAAGGTCCTTTAGAAGGCAGGGAAAACTTTTGCCTGTGCGTCCTAAAAGTGCCGATGGGAGCTCCGCTTCTCCCGCAGCAGGCTCCCCTGCCTGCACACTGCGAATGTATTTCGTGGGGGAGTGGCAATTATCGAAGGCAAGGCCTCTACAAGGCGGCAAGACTCGCCCCCACCCCCTCCCCTTCTGCGTCTGCATCCCTCACCCTGCTCCTCCCCTCCAACCCTCTGTGCCGCAACGAACGGTTCGGAGGGAGGCAGGCTGCTTAGCCCTTTTTAAAAAGGCGATCTCGCGCTCCGGCTCCCCGGAAAGCCCACACGGGCAGTGGCCGTGTGCTCGCCCCGACGTGAGAATTTTACAGCCTATCGCGCTTGGATGTGTGCTGTGCCTGAGCGGCCGTTATTCCTACACCGAGACAAAAAATCCCTCGAGACCTTCCCCACGCGCCCCTTAGGCTCCCGCCTCGCATTTCCGCCACTACTGCGTGCATTCGGTTTGAATCCAGGAGCCAGCGTTCCTTTCGCCGCAAGGTCGTGCGGCGTTTTCCCCGCATATATATATATATGTCGGGATGTATATACGTACGTGTTCATATGTATATACATAAATGTAGATATATATATATATGTATATATATATATATTGGTATGTATGGATGTGTATATATGGTGCACGAGGTTCTAGCCAGGGTGGAAGAGGGAGGAAGCACTGGCCCTCTATCCGTCCTCCAAGTAACGTGTGTGTTGTTGAACGCCCGCTTCTTATGACCCCACATTCCACGGAGAGCTGACGCTATGCGCCAGTGAGGCAAGAGAGGCGGGGAACGGCCATATGGCGCAGAGCCTTACAAAGGGGCAGCACAAACGACAGAATGAAACAAACCGAAAAGGAGAGAAACGCAGCAACCCTCCAGCAGCTCTGCTCTGAAAGTAGTTGCCCTTACGCATCTATCTGTAATCCTTTACAAGCCTGCGCCACTGCCTCGCGCCGCCCTTTGATTTGCTCGCCCCTCAATACTCCTTGTCGCTTCCATCCCCTCCTTTTTTTCTACCCCCCCGTTTCCCTCCCTCCCGCCTTCCCCTCTTTACCAACCCCGCCAACCAACAGCAGGCGACTTTTTGCGGCCATTTCAAAGAAGACTCTCTCCTCGCTCTTCTGTTGCGACTAACTTTCCCATTGTTCAGCACCACACCCTGCATTGCGCCTCCTCCCCTGAGGAACGGCTAACAAAACACAGGCATACCCGCACCCGCATCAGCGAGCGAGCCAGCCCTCTCGCGCGCTATTCTCTTCTCCGTCAAAGCGCCTGCACACTAAGAATCGGCGATGCATCCATCCATCTGTCCATCCATCTGTCCGTATGTTTGTCTGTTCTGTGGCGCCGTCCCCCCTCCCTCCTTGCATCTATCCATCCATCATCCCTCTTCCAACATCTCCGCGCTGCTGTCCTCCTAAATTCGAGTCTCTCTCTGTCTGTCTGTACACGGCAAAGTGCCGCGCACGCTCTGCCTCTATCATAGCCGCTCTCTGTCCTCATACCGCCTGTGGGGCGGAGGAGGTCCGTAGTCATCGCGATGTCGCTGGGGAGGCGAAGAACCGCCCCCCCCCCCTCCATAGCTCGAGCTGCCATATCCAGGAGCACCACTGCCGCTTCCTCCGCCCCCTCTCCTATCCCTTGATCTGCTTCGAGGTCTCCTGTATCCTCGATCTCCGTAATAGTCATCGCCGCCTCCTCTAGGCGAGGGGCTGCGATGCATTGCACGGCCGCTGTAGTACCCCCCCCCATAGCTGCCTCCCCCCCCCACTCCCCCCCCACTGCTGCCTCCATAACCCCCCATCCTCCTGCTGTCGCTACTGCCGTAATATGCGTCTCGCTCAGCACCCCCTCCTCGACTATACGGAGGCGCGTAGCCCCCTCCCCGCCCGCCCCCTCCTCGATCTTCTTCATGATCGTCACCAAGGCCGCCTCCTCCTCCGCCCGCTGTGCGCTTCTCCCGGACGGAAATGCGAGACTTCTCGTTCTGATGGCTCCTGAAAGTGCTCCCGTCCAAACGCTCCAAGGCATCCAGCATGTCACGCCGCGAGAAAAAGCTGACTTCACCAAAACGGGGGGCATCCGGATCGCCGCCTCCCCACACGTCTGCGTAGCCCACGTCTCCACAGACTCTAAAATGATCCTTCAGATCCTGCCAGCTCCCCGTCGGCGGCAAGCCTGCAACCTCCAAGATATAGTCTCCCCGCTTCACTCCAGTTGGCATGCGACCTCCCCCAGCACCACCCCTGCCGACATCTCGCCGGTTGTTCGGCAACTCCACACGCAGAGGCGCTCCGTCCTTGTCGCCTGCTGGTGGCCTCCCGTGCATCTGCTCGATCGCATCGCGGGCATCCCGTGGATCCTGAAACTCGATGAAGGCGTAACCAGTGCCGTTGGACTGCATGCGCCAGAAGCCGACCCACGCAGACACGCAAACACAAACACACACATTCACATACAGGCAGGCGTGCAGCAGCAGACACTGCGTCGGAGAAGACGAAGTGGAAGACGCGGCACGCGTCCACCTGTGCCAGCAGACGCCCCTACTACGCGCAAGCAGAACCCCAAAGGAAGCGGGATCGACGGAGTATGGGCCCTCCTCAGCACAAAAGTGGAAAGACTGAGAGGGCCTTCAAGAGACTCCTGCAGAAGCGCGCTGAGATGCTCTACTTCTTACCGCTTTCTTAAGTTCCACCTTTAGGACGGGTCCGCATACTTCAAACTCCCTGTATACATCCTTTTCCGTGTAGTGCGGGGGGAGGCTGCCGACGTACAGTCGGCCGGATGCGCCGTTTTCCATTTTCGTCGAAAGTCAGGGAAACAAAAAGAGGGCTAAAGAAGCTCCTGTCGTTGCGCGAACGCTGTTGAAATGCTCGAGGATGACGCGCCGTGGAGAGCCGCCGCTGGTCGATGGGATGGCAGGGAAGCGCTGTGGCCAGCCAGCCAGCGCAGCCTCTCCTCTGAGTTTCTGCCTCCGCTACTGCTGAGCGAAACCCCAGGGGTCGAGGAATGAAAGTGCAAGGGCGGTTGTGACCGCTGCGAAGGAACAGCTGCCGCCCGCAAGGCATGCAGAGGTGTCGTATATACACCCCCGGTCCCAGGGTGCATATACAGGCGCTCGCGTCTTTTCACGGCACTCCGCAGGGCGGCCAGAAGCAAATCAAAGGACAACCGTCGAAACAAAAGGGGCAGACATGAGGGGAGGAAAGAGGGGAAGCCAAGGGGCCCAAAATCAGCGGCGCATCGTCTGCTGTGGGGGCAGCGAAAGCCCCTGGGTAGCACATCGTCTGCTGCGTGGGACGCTGGAGCATTCGCTGTTGCGCACCCGGTGCCCCTTTTCGCATGACTGCTAAGCCTAATTAACAAAGAATCTGCTGCTTTATGAGCCTTTCTTCCAGCTTTAACGGATGCAGCTTTCTCGCGGAGGAAGAGACACGACGACGAGGGCTGCAACCAGCCGGCACGCCCAGCTGGACTGGATAGGGCAACGGCCGTCACTACGTGTGCATTAGGCGCACAGTGCGAAGCCAGGAGGATTATTTGAATGTTTTGTCCAAATGTCGTATTCCTCATCGAACCTGAGCAGCAGAGAGAGGGAGAGTGGAACGGGCCTGCCGTAACCCCCCCTGCCCCCTAGGGGGCACTCCCCGCCCGAACGTTCCCTCCCATACCCTACATTTAAGCCCCTCACAGACGCTTGCAAGGCAAGAAACACCAAGCCCCTGTCTTCTTTTAGGAATACGTAGCGCTCCAGAGCCGCAGGAGCCGGACATGCGGCTCCCCGTACACCTCATGTTCAAAAAATGCACCCACGAAAACGCGGATAGAGAGAGAGAGAGACTGCTGGCCACAATAGAGCGCTTGCAGCACCGCAGTCCATTTTCTGCTGCTGGACGTTAGCTCAGGTACTAGCTGTTGTGGCTGCCAGGGAAAAGGACTGTGCACAGTTGCACCTCCTGCACCCGCAGGATAAACCGAGACGTAGCGGGCTCAGCTAGATTAAGAACTTTCAACCATGCTAGTTCTACCTGGGGTATAGGCAAGTGTTGACTCGTTAGTTTTTCGAGTCATGACTCGTGGCTCCACTGCAGACTGCACGACGGTTAGGCTGAGGCAAGAAGACACCAATTTGTGTGCATCTTTCCGCTGGGTTCAACGACGTGTAAATCCACCGAGTGCGTGGTGCGCGTGTATCCCGTAGCTGCTCCAAGGAGCTCTGAGGGAAAAAGACGGGATAAAAGGACCTCTTTAAAAACCTCGCACTTGCTTTCTACCCAGTCTAAATTGAGTCTGGAGTCAAGTTTCCCCCTATGCTGGCCCTAGAAATTGAGTGTCACATTGTGGGGCTCGCGCGGGCAAACGTGTGCTTTCTCACAGCACCAGTTGCAGCCGGTTATTTGAATTCCAACCCTTCCGATGCGACGTGGCTCGAAGGGTGCACTCGAGGGACTAACTACGTTTCCCGCCCTCTCGCTGCGCGGCTGTCGAGGCAGTTCATCGCGTTTCCAGAGCGAAGGGAGAGAAGAAGGGTCGAGGAGATGATGAAGTTGCACAGGATCGGACTATTGTGCACGCCACTCTACACACCCAAGTTTGTATGTCTCCCGTGTGGTTTGTCCTTGTAAGCAGCAGCACAGCAGCGCGGACGGCGGTGCCGCTCTCGTTGGGCCTGCGATCGATGAGAGCGATGTCACTTCTCTCTGGTAATTTTTCCTTTCGGCTCGCAATCCGGCGCGTAGCCACCCCTTAGGGTATGAGGGGCATGCGGTTCTACTTTTTGCTCTGTCTCTCTCTCCCCGCTCAGCGCTTCCCAGGGGCATCCTATACACATATATCCATCTACATACAACTACACCGCAATAAGCCCTGTCTTCATTGCACCGCTGCGAGCATGCAAAAGGGCAAGCGTGCTCACGAAGGGAGAAACAGCTCTGCCGTTTCCAGACCACCTCTGAGCATATGAAAGAGAGAAAAACTAGCTATCTAACGCGCATCCCACCTCGCCTCGTATTTGGTACACAGAAACACACAGGCGCGCAAGGGAGAGCGACGCAGCAGAGACACAGCAGACACACTGTCCACAACAACAGTTGACAGTTCACACGCTCCCCCAACGGCGTTCGCTTGCAGGGTCGCCCCATATTCAAACGGCTCTTGAGACCAAACACGACAGCGGTTTGGGTAAAACTGCTTGTTGACGGCAGTGTGAGTGAAACTGCTTTCTACATGTCATTCTCTTGGTCGTGTGCCTGTTTTCAGCGGAATGAAGCCCTTCTGCCCCTTCCTTGTGGCTTCCTCTATGCGCCTATGCTGCTCGAGCTTCTCCCTGAGTCTGTCGATTTCTCTTTCGCTGCCTAAGCCAGCCCGGGTGTATGCCTTGCGTTTGACTGGGGGTTCTGAGGGTGGAATGTCCTTCAAGCCCATGCCTCGCAGCATAGCAGCTCCAAACTCCTCCACTGGCATTGCCTCATACGCCGAACTGCCAGGCAAAGGGGCATCCGGCAAAAGCTCGAGCTCCCGCTGGAGCAGCACCTTGTCTGGTTCTCCCGCCTGCTGCTTCTGCCTCGGCCCCCTCTGTGAGACCTCGCCTCTATATTTCTGCCTAACTTCCGCTAAGACTGAATTTCGCGCCAACAGGGGCACTACGCGAGACGACGAACGCTCTCCCCTTGCCTCTGCAATCAAGGAAGCAGCAGCTTCTTCATCCGTCACCCGGCTACGCGCAGGGATCGAGGCCTCCTTCTTGACCTTGACTTCCGCCGCAGCAGCCGTTGCTACGGTCGGATGCACAGGTTCGACACTCGGCTCGCTCTTTATGCCTCGAACTTGGGGACTACTCGCTACAGCTTCTTGCTGCTTCTCCTGGCGAAAAGCCTTCACGCGCTTCACTTGCAGACCCCAAACGGGTGCCGCAGGCTCATGGGACTCATGGGGTGCGGTCGAATCTGCATTAGTGCTGACCTCGGGTGTATGTACAGCTGGGGCTGTAGAATCCCTAGCTTCCGCACAATCTGCAATACTCAAGCTGCTTTGGTCCAAAATCCGCATTCGGTAGTCTGACAAAGGCAGCTGATTGCGGCAAGGAATGACTCGAGGGAAGGCTTCTTCTATTTGTCCTCCCTCAACTTCCAGTCGTCCTTCGCTGATGCTAAGCAAAGCCTGTGCCCTCGGTGCGCCTGTCTCGGCCTTGGTGCATTCGAACCCCAGTGCCCGTGGAAGAGGAGGTGATGAGTGGTTGCCTCCTGTTTTTAGCTTTGCACTAAACCGGAACCTTGTGGATGGTGCATCTTCACATTTGGCGTCGCCATGGGCTGCACCGTCAGCTTCCACCTGGGGCGTTTTCTTTTTCAGAGAAAACGAAAGAATCTTCGGTGCAGAGGCATCCATCGTTTGATTCGTCATTAATCAAACGATGGATGCCTTTAGGTGCCTGCAGACGCTGGCTCAGAAGGAAGTAAACTGCAATGCGACCAACGCTTTAATGGCTGCGCGACGGTAGGAACCTCCGGGATCAGGGGGGGGCCCAAAGACTTTCCATGGGCCGCAGTGTTACTCTTTCTGATGATGAGCGTAGATGCATCCGTGCGATCCAGCATGCGGAGGAAGCGAACGCCGCCGATTACTTCGCTCGTATGCAGGAAAAGTTGAAGTTTAGCGAGGAACGGGAAAGCCAGGGAAGAAGAAGGCTGCACTCGTCCTCACTAGCCCGGACAGCCATTCAAATAAGGCATGACAATCTATCGCCTCTGACCATTATACGAGTGCTCCTCTATAGGAGCTAGTCATCTGAGCTCCAGTAAAGTTGCATGCACCGGCCGTGGTCCTTGAATGACCTAAGCTACCGTTTGTGGCCACGAGTAATTCAGACTTATGAAGCACTAGGGTACCCAAAAAACGAGTTTTAGGACGATTTGTACACATTAAACAGCGGCGAACCCTATTAAAAACAGAGTTGCTTCTGCAGCCTCTATGGCCATGTTGGTTCCGACCGAACTTGAGAGGGTTGCGCGTTTCCGCTACGCATGCATACGTCAGCCACAGCTTGAATGGGTTAAAATTCATATATTGAACGTTCCCACGAATTTAAAGCTGTTTTGGCGGTGTTTTCTCTGGGCATTGATGGCATTATAGTTTTATGAGCCGTAAGAGGCAATGCAGAAATAAGGGTTATTGCAATGAGCTGCTACGCAATGAATAGTCCTGGAAGCCACAGAAATATGGAAGAGGTGAGGAGTGCACATAAGGGCTGCATGTCATCGGAAAATGCTGGACAGCTGGAAGTTATGCCGTAATCTTTGTACGAAATGAACGCCTCACCTTGTACTAAAAATTCATACATCTATAGAGGCCAAGGCTACATTAACGCACTCTCCACTACCATGTCCTAGCTACTACACAATCAGTGAAAAATTGAGTGTATCGTTGCGTTGTGCTGTCTGCAAACACATTCTATTAGTTCAGGCGTCGAGTTACTCAGCTGAGGATGAGAATCGAAATTGCATGCCTCCGCGTTATGGGATGTGATGTGAAGCTCCCTGTGAGCGTTTCTAAGCAGTTGAGTTCGCAGCAACGCACATGCACCCTAGCTGCTTCTCTCTGTCCCCTCTTGCCGGAACCTCGGGATACAGAGCAAGGAAGGGCGGGGGAGCTCTTCTGAAAGGACCTTCAACAACTTTCTGGTCAGTCTTCTAGTGGGTAGGGGGCTGAAGTGTTTTAACCCTGTGGGGACCCTTAGTGGACCGTTATAAGATCTTGAAGTTGTACACCAGTTTGGCTCTATTGACTATTTGCACACAAGCATTTAAATATGCATAATGCCTCAAGGAAGAGAAGCAGGAGGCACACTGACGCGTGTGCGAAGTTGGCACGGGTATCCCTCCAGAAAGTGTTCCCTGATGGATGCACGGAAGCAGTAACTAATGTCTCGGAGGCTGCCCTAGCCAACACAAGGAGCACAAGACGACCTATCAAGATGAAGTACACTAAAAGCAGCTACAGGTCCTGCGGGGCTAGGCAGCCGTCTCCCCCCTAGTTTGCACTAAACCAACACCGCGTGCTTTATTGGGGGAATATTGCCGCTTACAGTCTGTGTGCGGCACTGCTTGCCTGCCCCATCGACTATCCAGGCATTCTCCCTTCACCTTTCGAATACAAGCAGTACACGACGGGGAGGAAAAGTGGGCTGAGTCACATTTTTCTGAACAGTGAGTCAAAAAGTGCGAGGAGTGAATTCCCCGAAAGAGATTCTTTCTTCATTCATTTGTCATTATTGCAAGTTCCTTAACGAATTTCGCCGCACGGGCGCACTGTCATTTTCATCACCCTCGTACGCGGGAACGGAGTCTGGAGTGACATCCGGCTCTGTATGTTTATCGTCGGAGTTGAGAAGTAGAGCCTCTTCGCTTTCTTCTTCATCACGCTTCTCCCTCAACTGCTGTAGCTCGAGACTAATAGTTGCATACCTCCCCCTCAGCCCCACCAGCTTCTGCAGGTCTATGCTGTATTGCAGGGAAATGTATGCTACTACAATGCCTGTGAAGGCCCCAAGGCAGAGGCAAGTAATGAGAAATACTGTGGCGTTTTCAGCCGCGATTCCAGGGTCACTAACTGTTCAGCATGAGCAACAGCAACACAGCAGAACAAACAAGAGTCAGTTTATGATTGCGTTTACATATTTGAATGCATACCTGTGTGGCTGGGTGCAGTTCTGCGCATTTGCGGGTCTAGGCCGGTAACTATTCCATTATGCGGGCATGACGGTGACCCCATTGTGCTGAGCAGTTTGACTCAAGTTTTACGCAGCCGCCATATGAAGTTCCGTGATTTCTCACCCGCACAGAGCATGTATTTAGCCTTGGCGCAAAAAATTTCCTTCTCCTCGACGCTCGACGCGGCATCCACAGTCAGGTCTTTCTCAAAACCGCGGAAAACGCAACTGTACTGCTCAAAGTTTCTTGCACCAATGGTGCCGTTGGAAAGAGAAGCACAAAGTTTGTACGCGTCAGTCTGCCAGTTTTGCCCAGCCAAGAGCGCCTCTCCTCTGAAACATGGTCGGTACCCGTTGGGGCAAGAGCACGAATCGGTCTGAAGGCAATTTACGCGCAGAAAAAAGCCAAGATTGCGCATTTCGGAGGTACTGCTTCAAATTTTACAGCTCTAGCTAGCGTTCTAGAACGGCATTCCCCATGACGCATCACAGGCGCACTGATATGTCGTATTCCTTCGTCGCGCCTTCCGCGTCCATGTTAACAAAAGTGCAACGCTGAGGAGTGATGTCCGCAGGAATGCTATTCCGATCTACTGATGGTGGCTTTGTGGTTGTGCTTTCCGGGCTCCAATCCTCAAGAAGCGGAGGGGCCTTGGTGGTAAACGTGGCAGGCACCAACAGGTCGCTTTCCGCACTGGGATCTGGCAAGTGCAGCCGCAAAGTACATGCAGAAAATGAACTGGCAGAGGAGGAGATACAAGCGAGTGAGAGATTGTAATGACGCTAATGCTTTGAAATCGGTATTGCAGAACACACACAGCATCTGAACTACATGCAAAACGAAAACAAGTCACCCAGCTCGAAGGCTGATAAGTCGGACAGTGGGCCCTCACTAGTGGCGTCATGAAAACAGAGGGCTAGCAATAGGAACAGCGCAGCAAAAAGCGCGCGTATATGTATTGCATTTTAGTTGTTATTGCATTCCTTATCTCCTAACCGAGGGGCCCCTATTTCAACGCACCGCAAAAAGGTGTAGCCGAGCACACACTCGTCTCCACCGTTCCTGCATCAGGCACAAACTGGAAGCAACCCTTCACAGATAATACTCTAGTGCGTTTTCCTGCACCTGCTTCCCTACAACCCTTCAAGGCGGCCACCAATTCCACTTTCCACGTAATCAGAGGCGCTTGTCGAAGGCGAGCATCGCAGGAAACTTACACAAGCTGCTTACCAGCAAGCGAGAAATCACGGCACTTAAATGATCTCTTTCCATACTCTAGCGCTTCGCGGGTCCTTATTCGCACCGACGAGCTTACATTTCCGGCACTTGGAATACAGCTGCGCAGAATTGTAGCATAGGCACGTATAGGAATCACGGGAAAAGGTAAAGTTTTACCGACGACATTTAACCCGTCAACATTAATATTGCGCACCATAATCTCATTGAAGGGCGGCATTGCCGGCCAGAAAAAGGCAAACGCGTCCTGTTCAGAAGACACTACTTCTTACGGCTCTCCCTACTGAAGTATTATATGAGCGATCCCTGCCGCACAACTCATGAACTGCGCTGACTTTTATGACAAGAATGAGGCAGCCAAGAGTCGCCAAACATTTTTTCTTCTTACCTCAATGAGCAGGCCGACCATTCGCTCCATTCAGTAAACTCGCACTTGGGTTCCTTTTCTGTCAGCAGAGCAAGAAAGCGCCTTCTCATGCAAAAAAATGGTAGGGAAGTGCAGAGGACGTATATTTAGGAAAGACGGGGATAACACTTGAGTTCATGGCGACGGGAATAAAACTTGAATTTATGGCAGAGAAAGCACAGGCGTCTGCAGCTGAATTTTTCGGCCGCCTACGCACGCTCTTACCCTTGCATAGAATGACTCCGTTTCCAGCGGCCACTGCGGCAAGTGACAAACGAGCAAAAAGGAGCTTCGAGGTTGCAGCATTAATTGTGTATCCCGCCGTATTTTGTTGGCTTTGGGGGGAAAACTAACATGTGAAGGAGAGGACGCGCCCTTCTGGCATGGTGTATGGAACGGTTAGCTCTCTGATGCAGAAACAGGGAGAGCCTACCGGGCGAAAGCGTGCATTTGTCCGCGAATTCTGGGGTCTCAAATGGCCTAATCAAACACGCTTCGTACGAAAACTCTTGAGCTTCGGCAATGCATGCGCGTAGCAGCTTTCTGCATAAGTCTTGGCAAAACACAGTGCCTTCTGTTGGTTCAGGTCCTTCGGAGTTCTTTGCCATCGCCCCCGAGCAGTCTGGCATCCTCGTGTCTGCGCGCGTCTCAGCAGCGGCAGCTATAATAATAAGCCACAAGCAATGAAAGGTTGGAGTTAAGGCTCTTCAAGCGGCCAGGGCAGTCCCTCGGCTCGTGCAAAACGCCTCTGTCAGCGGCTGTAACAAGCGTCTGGAGCGGCAGCGTGTAGACACCCATCGCGGAAAGCCGCTGGCTTACAAGTCAAGGGGTTTTCTACGCCTTCCCAATAGTTCAGTCCGTGCTGGCAGAAGTCGTTGAGGCTCTCCGTGCTGGCAAACTGCGTGAAAGTGAAGCGCTCCTGAGAGTCAGCCGTCGTGTCTTTGATGGACGTATGCAGGGGACAGTGGAATCTACCCAGACCTGCAAATGCTAAAAAAATACTTGAATCTGGAGCTTTTGTCGCACTCTCTTCAGAGCGCTGCCACAGTGGTTCTTGGGCAAGTGCTGTCGTGCAAAGCCCACTAGCCCCTAGTAAGGCATTTCGGATATTTAGCCAGTCTTGAACGATGTCGTCTGCACTGCACGGCTCCAGGCCGTCCTCCAAGCACGCACAGCTGACGGGCAAGCGCGAATCTTCGACGCTTCCCGTGTCTGCCGACGTTTCTTCATCAGGAGCTGTATTTTTTAGGAAGGCGTATCGGCTGCTTGGATCGATAATTCTGGTAAAGGTCGGTCTGCATGCCACCTGTCGCGCTGCATGCAGACAAAAACACGCCTTGGCGACAGGGTGCCCGCATGACACCCCCGTGCAGACATACACAGCCCTCAGCAGAAGAGTGCTTTTCCCAAATACTCTCTTGTATCCCGTGCATGCGTAGCGGGTAAGTGCGCTCCTTCTAGCTGACGGAGGGGCAACACACGCGGCATTCGAAGCTATGCACTACCCGACAAACCCGTTTCCAACTGCAATGCAATGTGCCATGCCCGCCTATATACATATCTATGTATATCTATCTATAATATATATATATGAAAGAGAAGGCAAAACAGGGAGGCCCCCTGCACTGCCTTGAAGTTGCCTGGGCTTTCTCTTAACAAAGCTCGCTATTTAAACCTGTGGCGGCTATCCAGCTCACGAACGGCAGGTTTAGTGGAAAAATTAACAACTCTCTAGCGTTGCCTTACCAGTCTGGAGAGCTCCAGAGAATTTACAAGTAAGGTAGAACTCCGAGGACGCAAGTTCGGAGAGGACACAGCTCTTGAACGGCGATTCTAAGGCGTTCTTTTCTAATAGCTTTGTGCACGCCTGCTTCACTGCTTCACACTTTTTCACGCAGGCATCACCGGACTGAGAATCGACGTGAACAGGAGTCGCTTGAGAGCAGTCTGAAGCGCACAGCGAAAGCACATACCCTTTGTACGCTGCCCTTCGCAGGAACAGGCCGTCGCACGTATTTTTCGTACAAACATTTATTTACGACTTCCACGTACATATCTTCTCTCACCAAGATCGAAAGAAGCGCTGCTGCACTCTTCAAGGCTTTCTACGCTAGCACAAGGTCTCGTAGTCACGACTGCACCGACATCCGCTTAGACCACCACACACATGCATACATACATGCACAAAACACACACACACATACACATGCATGTATATACACCCACACACATGTGCATGTATACACACACACACGTGCATGTATACACACATACACACACATTCACATGCATGTAGATACACACACATACACACACATTCACATGCATATAGATACACACACATACACACACATTCACATGCATATAGATACACACACATACACACACATTCACATGCATGTAGATACACACACATACATACATGCATGCAGGCTATTGAAATCTGATGCCGGTAGGGGGTTTCTACGCAGATATCACCACAGCCCCTAACACGCCTCTCGAAAACAGTTCCCCTGTCTCTGCTAATGTGTCGCCTCCTTCCAACGCTTGAAAGAAGACTGTATCCGACAGAAGCTGAGGAAAGCGGGGGAAACGGGGAGTGGGAAGGGGGGGCGAAGGGGTTTTATTCCGAGCCATGCGTAGTCGCCGACCTGATGAGGACGCAGGACTGCTAGTTCTCTGAATCCTGAACTGTACCGCCGTATGAACGGCTGGCAGTAAACACCTGAGGCATGCAGAATGGTCAAAAGATGCAAGTCCACTGAAGAGGCCTTTTCAGCAGCTAACATGGGGTGTACGTACCCCACGAGACATCAGAAAGAAAAATCAGCTGCCAGCGTCCGCATGCACTGTCCTATGTAGTCGCTGGAAATGTTTGCCACATACCACCATTTACAGAGCGCAGTTGTCAACTGCATACATGGCGAGCAAATTCGAACGTGCCCTTAGGTCGTCCTTTATTTAGGAAACGCTGGGCTTTTTAAGCATATTGCGATGCATGCGCCATGAGAGACAAAATGTGCGAAGGAGCGATACTCACGGCACGTCGCATCCTGACCAGTCTGAAGTTTCTACGGTGCTTTCTGAAAGAGAAAAAACTTCAGCGAATTGGGGACTTCCCGCTTCGCTTGCTTTCTCCTGGATTTCGTCTTCTGTTCAAAAAAAGACATCCACTGCCACATGGCAAGCGTGCTCTCTCGAAATCACGGTTTTTAAAAGCATTTGTGCATACGAGGGAGTCTGCGCATCTGTAAGGCTATTGCCAGCGAGAGACAGACAGAGCGAAAGAGATAAAAAAAGACAGCGCATCGAAACTTGCATGGCTGGGCCTAATGTGGAGAATGCATGTTCAACATACATGCACGATCTGTGAGGGGTGTCGTGAGCATTGTGATGTGCGTTGGAGGAGCACTGTCTCACTCGATTCGCATGGAAGGAATTGCTGGATCTCGTCGATTTTGCAGTACTTGGCGCCCGCAAATACCGGCTTGTATCGCCGCCTCGCCTTGATGACTTCTCTGTCTTTGAGCACCAACGCGCATGCACTCCACTGGGACCAGTCGGCCGTCCAGCAAGACCCTTCGCATTGCTGCAGCAGTCCTAGACACTGCATGCTTTCTTCCAGAATGCAGCTGACGGCCGTGTTGAGCCCATCGGCGACAAGGGGGATTCTTGTTCTGTGGCGATACGGAGTTGAGCCGTCCCCAGCTACACAAGTCGCACTGCAGGCGGACCAGTCTCCCCATTCGCTTTCGTAGCAGGAAGGGGGGTCAAGGGCAGCATCGCTGCCTGAAGCCTCCTCCTTCTTCTCTTCGTCGAGTTCCTCCCCAGTAGCCTGCGCTGCAGTTCGAAAAGCAAAAGGGCAGTGGCTCTGCTGCAGGAAAAAGGCAGCGGAAGCCTCTTTTTCGACTCCTCTCGAGTCAATCAACAGAAGGCCTCACCGCAGCAGGCAGCCCTTCCCGCCTGCCGCGGCTCCCAGCTGTAAGAAGAGCACCCTGCCCCTGCTCGCCGCTCCGCAAAATGAGCGGCACGCACAGCTCCTGCACGCATGCATGCAAGCAGCAGCAGCCGCCACTGCCACCCCTTCTCCCCCAAGGCATACGCTCACCGGGGCAGAAGACGAAAGGAGTGCTGTACTGACAAAGGTGAGAGCCGCTGAGCGACTCTTGACCAGTTCCAGGTCCTGGAAGATCCGGATACGCGGGATACGTCTTTTTAATCCACGATAAATACACATTTCCACTCGACTCTAGCGAACAGGCGTCCACAGACAGCTGCCAATACTCCTGAACTACAGGCTGCACGACTTCTGCAGGCGCCTTCTCGCAGAGGCCGCCTTTAGAGCGCAAATCGCGGAGCCACGCCAAGTCTCGCCCCGCTTCAGCCGACGTGCAAGGCACGGCGTGGCTTGGACACCCACACGTAAATGCAGCCGAATTCCACGCAAGATCTGAGGGATACTTCCGCATGTCGACTACGCGACACTGCGCGCTTGTCTCGGCATCCTCCATTGCTGCAGCAAAAGCAGCAGCCCCGCTGTGACGGACGGAGGCGGTAAATAAACGCATGCATGCGTGCGCGCGATGCCACGCAAAAAATGAAAGAAAACGCATACTACTGCTGGCCCTAGGACCGCCTCGAAGTAGTAACAACCGTCCTGCCTCAAAGAAAAAAACCAGCAAACGTTCCTCACGCTTTCCGCTCGTTTCCCCCTGAGCCTCATCGGAAGGCATGTCCTCTTCTGAGAGAGGCCACGCAAAACACAAGAACTACAAAAAACGCCTTTTCTAGGTAGCCCTTTCAGAGTTAAGGATGGGCGCTGCGACACACTTTCCTCCACGGCACTCCGCAACAGCTCTTGAAACAAATCGCAAACACATGATTGCAAGACTACAAATCCTGGGCCATGCAAATCCATGGAAAATGCGCCAACGAATAAACCCATACACACATAGATTCACAGACACGTAGATACACAGACACATAGATACACAGACACGTAGATACACAGACACGTAGATACACAGACACGTATATACACAGACACGTAGATACGCAGAGACATAGATACACAGAGACATAGATACACAGAGACATAGATACACAGAGACATAGATACACAGACACAAAGATACACACATACATACACACATGAACAGAAAGCTCTGAGAAAGTCGGCATTTGATTAAGAGGACTCTTCAAGCGCCACTTCGGGTTTGTGCACGGGCTGCGTGTGGCCTACACGCATGTACATGGGGAGATACCCTGAGCGCCAGAAGAAACGCGAGTGGGCGAAATGCATGAACTTTTAGACAGCAGAAGAGTGTCTCTGTGGCTGTCTAGGACTGGTGGTTTGCTGCAACCTACGTGGTAAGGTGCAAGAATCAAGGAAGTCCTTTGGAGAATGCAATTCAATACAATATGCAGGATTTGATGAATTGGAGCAGTACAGTTGAAAGACTCCCGAGCACATTTCTGTGCATTCTGCGTCGGTCAAGGCCTTGTCCTACACAGAACATTTTTATGGGCGTTTGTCTCTCTGACACATTGAAATTGCATTCTGCGAAGCTCTGATTTTCATATCTTTAGAGGGGGGAAGGGGGTGGGAGGCAGGGCTGCCACATGGGGAAAGGACCAAGTACGAAAACGCATTGCGTGCGAGCAAACCTCTATTGCTTTGACATTGCAGATGCTGCTCAACGCTGCGGCAGCACAAATTCCACAGGCAGGCAGATGTTCGAGGCCGAGGCAAGAACAGCAGAATGACGGTCATAAAGTGACCAGTGGTGTGTAAAAAGCATGTCATGAGACGCGGCAGCTGCGCCTCTGCGAGAAGAAGTAGAACCGTGAAAAACGAGGTTGCCACGGCCAAAAGGCAATCAAAACTGCACTTACGGGAGGTTGCGCTCATCTGAGTAACTGCAAGATCACGCAAACGGAAAAAACCGCATATTGAACATGCCGCAAACGTGTCTCAACTGAAACACCATGGGATATCAAGCATGCCGCAAACGTGTCTCAACTGACACACCATGGGATATCGAACATGCCGCAAACGCAGCTCAAATGACAGACCATGGCATATGTCGAAGATGCCGCAAATGCACCTCAAATGACAGACCATGAGATATGTCGAACATGCCGCAAATGCAGCTCAACTGACAAACCATGGCATATGTCAAACAAGCCGCGAATGCAGCGTGCACGAAGCAATTTTGCACGTGTGTTGCGGCCTTGAAAAAAGGAGGACCGTTTTTTGGTGTGGAATGCATGTCTTCACGATGGCTCTGAAGCTTTCTGAAAGGGGCAGCGGTACATAACGCCGTCGATTCAGATTATTATTTCCTAATGCCGCTCGTCTGGCCTTGCCGGAGTGCTTACTGGCGTCGATGTACAATCCCGTAAACGTCAGCATGGAGTGAGGCATCAAAGACAAGAGCTCATCTGTGCCGCACAAGGCCATCCAGGCGGATGGCGTCCACGTTGCACTGTCTGCGCTTGCCTTCCACTGGATGGAGTACTTCTCGTTTCCGTCAAAGCCAACTCTTGCGACTTGCGGAAAAAAGTGGGGGGTAAAGAACGTGGGCAGGTTCTCGGGGAACGGTATGGCTGCCAAATCGACTTGTGTCGAATCGAAGAGCTGCGAGCAGCAGCGCAACAGAACAGCATCCCGATGCCAGCTAGCTCACCGAGCGAGAGTTCGTGTTTCCCTCTCGACAGCTTTTTGTGCGGCCACCTTCTCCGCGCACTAGCCCTGCGCGAATCTTCACGTCGTCGGCACATACATACAACAGTGTGTGAGGTCCTTAGAAGGAGCCAAGGATTGGCTTGCTCCCTGGAAGGAGCTAAGGATTGGCTTGCTTGTCGAGGGAGAAGGAAGGAGCAGAATGCCCAACAAAGGATATTGCAGTTTGCATTATTGCCTCGCAGGGTTAAAGCTATCGCTTCCTGCCCACAATCGCTTCCTGCCCCTCTAACCCGTCGTACAAGGAAAGGGGGGGTTTGACGTGCCGCATTCAAACAAGCTTTACGCTGCACTGAATTCTCCTCTACTTGCCCCCCTCTACTTACCCCCCTACTTACCCCCTCTACTTACCCCCCTACTTACCCCCTCTACTTACCCCCCTACTTACCCCCTCTACTTGCCCCCCCTCTTTATCTTCGTTCCATTACCACTCTCCCCTAAATAACTCACCGCTAAGGACCGGCCTCCTAGCGACGCTGCCAGCGGACTGCTTTTCGATCCAGCCTCCGACAAGTCGGCAATCAAGTAGCCTACAGTTATCGACGCGAAGTCTTCCGTGCACGACAATCGCGCTTGAAGGCCTTGCGCATTTAATTCGAGCAGATTAAATGCAGAAGCCGCCAAAATCACCGCAGGGAACCGCCCTGTAGCGGCTTGAGGTTCTAAGAGGATAACTGCCTGCGGAGAGTGGCACGCATGCAGGTCGACCCCGTCTGCTTTGCTAAATGTCGAGCAACAGAAACAGGAGGCCCCTCTCGAACGGTGCAGAGGTGAGCTTGAAAGAAGAGCGCCAATTCCTGCAGGACGGCAGCCAGCGGGAAGGGGGGGAGGGGGGGAAGAAGCGCTCGACTGAAAGAAAGCCACCCCACGCAGCCTCGCCTTCTCACCTTCGAAGGATGCTGAATCGCAAATGGAATGCGAATTTGGAAGGCTCCCAGCTGCGTCAAGCTCAAACTGCCGACAAGAAGTCGAATCGGCGAATGCTTCGCAACGTACTGCCCTGGCGGGAGAGCTAAGTAGCTGGTCACGACTTTAAGCTCCGCTGATGCTGCTTGAGGTGAAGCTGCAGATCAAAAGCGCCGACACACGTCTCGCAAAAAAAGAGCCCCTTGCACAATTGCCTCTCCGCCTCTTTCCATCGTGCTAAAGAGCTGGAAATATCTTCGCTCTGCGCAACGCAAGTGCTATCGTTTTAGGTGTATCGGTGAGCAGCTTACACCCGCAAATACTTCCGAAGGCTTGCACCTTAAAGCTGTAGGACGTCACTGCGGATATGGCTAGCTTGGGAACTCCCGCTAGCGCTTGCGGTGCTCCCGAGAAAACAACTGGGGGAGGATAAATGGGTTCTGCAAACAAAACTTGACTTTCAGTGCCGCTTGCCACCATCCAGGAAACGGCCATGTTGGCAGCTGCAGCAATCGGATCGCATGCAGCGGGGGCAGGGGGGGTGAAGCGAGGGGGGAGGAAAAGGGGTGGAGTTGCTTGTCTGTCGAGCTTGCTTTGACGTCGGGGAGTGTAGAGAGTCTCCTGAGCTCGCTCTAGGAGGACTTCCGAAAGACGCTAGACATGCCATACCTCCGGCCGTTGGTGTTTGAGTGGCTGGAAGAATGTTGCGCAGCACAGCACACAGCGTTTGCAAGGCAGTTATGGTCTGCTAGGAGCAGAAAAGAAGTGTCTCATGCCTCGACACTCAATGGTAACACACGCAAGGACTCTCTACTGGGAAGCTTGGTATTCTGCATGCACAGTCCTACGAAACGCAGCGTGGCATTGCAGCCGCACTTGTGTCAAGCTCGCAATACTTCAGCGCGCTTTCCGTCTGTAGCTGCTTGAAGCACTCCATGATATCCTTGTACAAAGTAGGCTTTTGGATCATTAGAACCCGACATTCCCACTCAACGTGTCCACAGTAGTACTGACAGTACAGTGTGCTTGCCTTCTGGGGATTCGTCGTTACAGCAGTGCTGCAGTCTGGCGCAAGAGAGCCTGTAAACCGCAGCAGACAAGGCATACATATATATACGTATATACATATATACATATACATATATACATATTCATATATACGTATATACATATATACATACACAAATATACATATACATGTATACATATACATATATACATACACATATATACATATACACATACATATACATGTATACATATATGTACGTATACATATATACATATACACATATACGTATATGCATTTATACATATAGATAAATATATATGTATATAGAGAGATGTATAGCTCGAAAAAAACCGTTTTTTAAATGTGGTGCCTGCCGCTTTGTTGTGTGCAACTACTCGGCTGCCCGATTCTGCCAACAAGAAAAACCTTTGAAGGTTTTATTTGTCTCTTTCCCTCCCCCTGCTACTGGTGCCGCACCGCCTCGCTGGGAAAGCAGTTCTTTATCGGAGCCTGCGGAGTTTTGCACACGAGCGAACCAGCGAAACTTTATTACAGGTCAGCAAGCAAGCCAATCACGCAAAAGCTGCAAAAGCTGCAAAAGCTGCAAAAGCTGCAAAAGCTGCAAAAGCTGCAAAAGCTGCAAAAGCTGCATCCTGATAGGACGACCCTTGTTCGGCGAGCAGCTGAGTGAAGGCTGCGGGGGGAGGAAGAGGCGGTGGAGGGAACTAACCTAAGCAAAAGACACCTTTGATCCATCGCTTTTGCTCACACAAGCCTGCCTGAGATCCAGCCTCATAGTGCCACGAGGCCTTTGCAGAAGGCCACAGCGCGCGGTTGTTCTTTGCCACAATGACACCCTCGGAGCCATCCCAGAACTGGGAAAGACTCTCCTGCCACACGAAGTGTGTGACTTCTGCCTCTAGAGACGTGCATGCCCCCAGGGAAGAAGTGCTGCATGCGCAAGTGCCATGGCTTGCATCTTCGGGGCCAGGAGATTCAATATAGCAGGTGAGGGAGTTTCTGTTCGGAATGTAGCACTCCGCATGCAGTTGCCTGGCGATGCACAGCCAGATGTTTGCGGAGGCTGCACACAGGCCGCCAGCTTTTTGCGAGCACTGCGTCTTGCATTCTTCATCATCCGCAGCTGAAGCCCCTTCCACAGTTGAAAACGCGCTGCTGCATGATGGCACTGCACGGAGAAGCACGCATGCAGCCCGCACAGCGCTATCCAGCCTGTTCTCCCGAGACAAAACAAACTCCATGAGCGGAAAGGGTTGCATGCATGCACGCAATAGAGAGCAGCATGCAGCAGCAACCCGAGCCAGCCAGCGGGGCACAGCAGCTGGAGCACGCATGATGCAAGACTGAGCGCATGTCGTCACGTGTGCAACACAACATGAGAGTCTTGAGAGGTTGAAGCTTCTATCTGGATCGCTTCCCACCACACGCCTTACTTCTTGAAGGAATGCTGTCGAGAGCGACGTCTTGACGCATGTCTGAGGAGTGGCCATAGAAAGAGCAAGGAAACCAATCTGCATGGCTTGCACACAGTGACTGTCTGCTCACGGAGTCTCCACACTTCGCCTAATTCGGCTGAGAACAGCGCGATTCCGCAAAAGCGTTCGCTCTCAGCAGCATCGCAAAACTCTATCGAGCACCAAGAGGCTAGGGTCAAAAAAGATAGCCACGAGAGGCCGTTTCCATTCTACTAAGCACATAAAGAAGGCACCAAACCCCCGTAATCCCCTGCGTTGTGGCAGATAAGAGTTCGCTGGTAGCCACCCCGCGTCTCACCTTCACACAGCACGTAGGAAGATTCTTCTGCACATGGTGTGCTCAGTTCCTCCATGAGGCTCACGCTCAAAAGTCCAGCTTTCGAAGGTTTGAACACAAGGTAGTTGGATAAACTGACAGTTGCGCCTTCCGAAACGTGCTCCCGCCAGCTGCGGCTCACCAGAGCAGCATCCATGTCGCAGGGTGTTGCGCTATTGGGGCAAGCACACGAGTGGTGCGTCGCATCCTGCTTTCCTTGCGCGCGATACAAGGTGCATTGGAAGGGAAGTTTGTCCTCGGAAGCTGAATCGTCTGCGAGGCAAATTCAGAGAAAAGCGATTCTGTGGGGTCAGACAAAAACACGAAAAAAAATCCACGCGGTGTCGCTCGACACACACGAGAGATACGAAATAGCAGGTGATGCATGGGGGAGTCAAGAAACGCGCACCGCGAGCACAATTCCAAGAGACAAAGAATTCTCTCTCGTCTTCGGAGCACGTGTCGAAAGTAGGTTCGATCCCCTCAAGGGATGCTTCATAGGTCCGCAAGGATCCTTTCACAAACTCAGCAGGCAACAGTCGCTCGACGGCATCAGTAAGGGCAGCCTCCGCGCAGCCCGTGACTCTCTTGCCCTCCCTAAGCGTCGACGAGCTTCCAGAAACAACGTTTACAAGCGAAAACTGTTCATACGTTTCGCAGGTAGTCTCTAGCCGCAGCGTGTTGGTGGCGCTGCTCTTCTTGACGAAAGTGGAAAACTCTGAGCACAAGTCACGTGTTGCACACCAGGGATCGCCATAGCGTCTAATGCACGGATCCCCTCTACAGGCGTGTGCAAGGGCCAGACAAACCGATTCCACAAAGCAGGAAAAAGCGCTCGCTGGACAGGGGTTGCAGAAAAGCGGCCTTGCCGATCTTGCAAGACAGCGGCCGCGATGCAAAACTGACCGCTCTGAGTGGAGCTTTCATAGTCCCACCGTTTTTCTGCGCATACGCAAGCTCTGCGAAGAAATGAAGCTTTCAGGTTCGAGAACTAGAGACCATATGACGCTCTCAAGTAGAAGAAAAGGCGCCACGAGGCAGCTTTCCCAGCACAGCGCATGAGGCCGCACTTCCGCAGAGGGAGAAGCGACCCAGAGGGAGGCGTAGTTGCCTTTGCCCGCGCCACTTGACAATCACATGCGTGGTGGAAACGCGTGAATAAAGACTCAGAAAAGGCTGACCGAAGATGCAAGCCTGAACCCTCTCCGCTGCAGAGGAGCTGATGAATGAGAGCCGCGTGAAGTCGTAGTTCTTCCAGATGCTCATGAACTGATCGTAGGTGTCATGGACGCCAAATTTAGCCTCAAAAGCCCGCCAGATCGTTATACAGGGCACCTGACAAAACGGCTGGTCTGTTCCTTTGTAGCAATTGGGGCCTACATCTCCTGGATAACCGGCAGAGGAGCAGAAGGCACTCGTGCCATGCAGTCGTATATACGCATATATGCATGCACACACACATACGTAAGTACGCATACATACGAAACACACACACACACACATACATACATACATACGAAACACATACATACGCACATACATACACATGCACACATACCTACATACACATACATACACATGCACACATACATATATACACATACATACACATACACACACAAGCTTAAGCACCTATTGCGAAAATCACGGACGGAGGAAGTTTTAAGGCTCTGCAGCCCCCGATGAAAGTTTCGGACGAACCTAAGAACTCCTTGAAAGTGGATGTTGTTGTGGTTGTAGTTGTTGGCGGGTCTATCGTACCTGCAAAAGCAAACTCAGGAGCCTTCCACAAGTGTATCTGTCAGTCACCCATATCGGCGATACAGACATAAAATGAAGCTCACTGCGAACGTTTCGTAAAGGCGGTCTTAGGCCGATTGAATTCGACGCTTCAAGCGTACAATGTGCTTACGCTTGCAAAGCGCAAGCGCCTTTTGTCGCTTGCACGGATTCGAAACGGTGCTGAATGCTTCAAACGCCTTATCTGCAGCGGAGTATCGGATACCATCCGCTAAGTACACCCGTTCGTTAGATGCGACATCGTCTTTCCATGAATCCGAAATCTTTGCCTCCTCTACTGTACACGGTGAATCGAGATTTGGACATTTGCAGTACTGCTTGGAAGAATCCCATGAAGTCGTGCTCTTCACGTCGCATGAGAAGGAAGAACTGGCTGTAGGAGGAGGAGGACAACAACCATACATACATGTAACCACAGCAATAGAATGGGGCCTGTGTTCGACTGAAATGCTGAAGTGCACCATTAATTAAGGCTTCAAGTGCAGCGTTATGTGCGTTGGCAAGAACCACTGTAGGCCTTTGCTCCACATTCCTCTAAGGCTAAGGGTTGAATGGCGGCTCACGAGGGTCACAGTCGTAGAACAGAGCATATCGGTATTCATTGGAAGGCACATCAGTGCATATCGTAGACAACTCTGGGGCATTGGGGAGGTCGTAGATACCCAATTCGCAGTACAGCCTGTTGTTCTCTTTTCTGTCCTTTTGGCAAGCCTCCGCTACTTTTTCCGCCTGAGAGTACAGCAAGCAGTTCCAGTCGTCTCCTCGAAACGCGGAAGGATGTCCAACAACGAAATCAACGACTTTTAACTCCTTCTGGTTCTTGCAAAGTGTTTCTCCTCCGAATATGGCAGAGGACTCGAGGTCTTCTGCACTGTATTCTTGATACCCATCTGCGAAAGACACGGATTGCGTGTGCCCCCTTAGAGTGAATTTTCTCAGCTACATAGAAGCAATCGTAGTGCACAATCTGAAAAGCGTCTCAGGAGACACGATCCGCAGAGCACCATCAGGATGGAAATGCCACAAATGAAGCGTGCTCTGCCTTACAGTATTGGAGGACTGGCGCGGTGCTTGGTCGTATGCCTGGTTGATGACACCAAAGCACAAAAGCACAGAGCTTCGAGCTCCACCTTTTGCCTTACACCTTATGATCCATAAATGATGCTCTGGAGTCGAAAGCAACCCATCTTAGGGGTGACCAGCGATGCAAATATGCTATGCGGCCAGATCACACACAGTGCGTGGTACGTAGGAACAAACTGGCGGAAAGTAGGTAGTTCTTTATATGGCTCACCAAAGGAGCACTTGGTCTCAACTTTTATGAGAATACTTGAATCCACTTGCGGTTCCTTCGCTAGTTCTGTGGTGTTCCAGAAGTTGGTAAAGCATGACATTGGATCCGCACAACGCATGAAGCGTTCCGCAGCATATTTACTCCAAATTTCCTCACAGATAAAGCTGCACTGGCGCTCTATGACGGTAGTTCCGGTGAATTTGCACTGCGGGCCTCCATTGTTGTAGTCTGCTGCATAACGTGCTGCAGGCACACTCGCATATCCCCCCAACACGTGAAGCGTAGCTGCTTGCCACAGTCAGACGGACACCTGGTAGGAGGCATGTAGAGCCAAACACAGGCGGGGGTTCACACGAGACCCTGAAGATAGCCATGAAACATCTTCTAGGTGCACGTGAACTTACTGCGATCTGCGTCGGAATCATCCCCCTGCACGAAAGCAATGCCGCCAAAGCACAGGCATATGAGGCCACACAACAGCAGAGATATGCTCTGCGCTGTCATGATGTATCAATTGCATGACCACTTCGAGAACACGCTGGGTCACCCGCAAAGGCGGCGTGAGTACTCTGGTCCCAAAGCGAGGCGGTCGATTTTGCCCTCCTTTGTTTTTTGAACTGAAATGCCCGTCTCTTAGAAAAAAAAGCTGTAGGATCGAGCCGCCTTGAAACTAAGGCTAGATATTTCTGGAGCGTCGACCATTATAGGACAGTACGCAGCACCCAGCATATCCGATTAGCCAATAGAGCAGTCTCATGGTCTGTGATGTGACTGGGCCAGACCACCAGGCAGTCAAATGGTAGGCACGACTTCTGGAGTTAGAAGGAAAATACCTTCTCACAAACTCGTATTTGCGTGTTTTTTGAGGAAAGCTGGCCTCGGAACGCTCGTCTGCGAGTGGACTGGTGGGAAACAGACGGGTAGGGAGATCACGCCGGATGCATGCCACTTGTGTCTGTGCCACTAGCACAGTGTGTAAACGATTAGCTGAAACTTCCAAGCCTCTTCAACACAGTGCGATAATACTTTCTGCCTATAAAGACTTCTAGGGGAAGGGTGAAGTCCCCATTACTATGCTGATCGTGGGCTGCCTGCTGAGACACAGCAGTGGTCCAGCGAGTTCAATGTGTTAGCAATAATGATAAATGGGGACAAATAGGGTTGATAGCACGTTCTAGTCAATATTAAGCCTTGGATGATGAAGTTATGAGCCTAGATCATTAAAGGCATCAAGCAAGGAACCACCGTACCTATGAATGCGTATGGTCTAGCACGGGGGATAATACAAGCCTACAAGGTCAATATTAGCTCTTCAAGTATGTAATGTGTAAGGATTTTGCATCTGAAGTAGTATGCCAGACACTAATTTGGTGTGACATGGGACAACTAGCTAGAACGGATGACCAAAATCCTGTGTTTTCCACCTAACACGTAAAAAACATTATGGGCTACCATGCCCAACAAATGTACACCTGGGGGAAAACACTGTGCGACATTTCTCCAGATGTAGTTCCTGAGGGAACCAGCAGGAACTTTCCTTTCTAGTTAGTGGGCTAGCCAACAGCACGTGCGTCAGAGTGGCTCTGCCCACTCAGACGGGCTGGCTCCCCCACTGCGTGAGGTGTTATTCCTTTGTCATATTGACGAGCTCAACGTATCTGCCCCTTAAACCAAGCACTTTCTGAACGTCAACGCTGTATTGAATGAACCAAAGCACTACTGCGACGCCTAACATTATTCCCACGAGCAATATCAAAATCTTTGTGATGGCAGCTTGACGCCGTTCGGATTCAAGGTCTTCTGCCACTGAGCAGACAAATCATACCATCAATTGTGCTCCTCATTAAGTACAGAGAAAAGAATTGAAGCCTACGGAACCCATGAGTCGACTGGGGAAATTAGATTTAGCGCTGCTCTCCGGCAAACTTACCCACGCAAAAGACAGAAGAATATTGTTCTGTCAAGCACGCTGTCTCCGCTGTCGACTCATTTAAATCCGCATGAGCATCAAAAAATGTGCGCGTTTCGCAATCGAATGCTATAAAGCTTGCTAGTGGTATCCTAGCTGAACAGAAATGCAATTTCAACGCATATCGTTGGGCCTTAATGTGGCACTGCTCCCTGCATAAGACCAGTAATTATTTCTACATCATTTTAGCAACTTCGAAACAAGGTTTCCTTACGGTAGTGGCCAAAGATACATCAAGGTTCTAGGTGCAACTGGATTACCTGTCTTATTGTCTTTGCACAAAACCATCATTGTTTGGTTCCACAAAGAGCGAGATGCTTCTGCCTCATCAGCCAGGCACGGTCTAGTGTACGATGGACATTTGCAAGTCCGGTACTGCCAAAAACGAATACGCAAGAAAGAAAGATTATAGCATCACTCGCATTATCTGAAGCTTCTTACCGACCGTAAAGGGTACAATAATGCTTGTTGATCGATCAGAGTAGGAAATAAGCGGCAATGCCGGCACAGGACCACAGATGAGGTCTGAGCAAAGGAAGAATACTAACCGCTTTATCGTATCCCATCTTTCTGCTGTCAGTAGCCATGTCGACGATGTCGCAGATCATTTCCCCCGGATCACGTGGCTCGGTAGTAGTTGTGGATGTACTCAAAATATCGGCGCTCCAGTCTTCCAGGGAGGGCTCGGGCTTGGGTGTTATACTCGAGGTGCTCCAATCGTCAGAATCATCTGAACACACTCAAATTTATTCTCTTACGGTTGATACAAGTTGTCATGCATCACCTACTTATGTGCTTCACTCTAGGCCGCCCTAGCGTAGTGCGAACGCTCAAACAAAAGACTGAGCGTTCTCTTGCACCGAGTACTAGTTTACGGTGGAATAAATACGCAAACAGAATGTAATGCTGCAACGCGCACCGCATAGTTTTTGGAAGGTACAAATCTCCAATTCCACGGTCCCTGTATCAGTGGTTGAGGAACTCGCTGCGATGCATGTCAAACAGTCAAAACAAAGTTTGGCGGTACATAGTGGGCCACAGTAAGTGGTATATCGCACAGGAACGATATAAGACTCAAAAACATATCCGTAACGCGTACTTTTGTGGGTGAGAAACCTGCATTGCTCTCCTCCACCAGTGCTGGGTGCCACAATTTGCCGAGTGCGGAGTCTGACGCTTCCGGCCATTCCTCCTGGGCCACTGCGGCAGGTGGCACTGCATTCTGACCACGCTCCCCATTCCGAATATATGCAGTCTTTTTGCTTAGCTTTGCAAAACACAAATCCTCTGCCGGCGAGACGCTTTCCTTTAGTTGCACACCCCACGTCAAATTTGGTGATTCGGCGCTTTGTAGCGACGCATGACAAAAAGTTTACTGTGGAAATTTCGCAATCCTCCTGAATCTGACGGCACTTTGATTGACAATCTTCAAGGCTCGCAGTTGCATCTCGGGGCACCACGGCATCGCAGTCAAGATCAATGTCGTCTGCAAGCACAGCCCTCAAATCGCAACACGATGCACGTAAGGTAGCCTGGCGGTGTCGATAGTACTACATTAAACATCCAAGCTGTGTTTTGGAGCAGTATCATGCGTGGTGAGTCGGCGAACATACATGGAGTGCTGCTTGAGTACTGGTACTGCGCGTCCAACCCATTTGCACAGTAGTCGTTCATCTCGGCAGGAGTTGCAAATTTGGAGTACGTTGCATTATCTGACTTCTGCTCTTGGTTTTTACTGTTGCTCAGGGGACAGAATATTTTGCTTGAGTCTGCTGCGGCAAAATACAACTTTGAATCGGCAGAGCCAGACCCCCACGGGCCAAACATCGCTCCGGCAGAATCTTGTAAAGGGCATGAAGAAATATCCGAAGAGGGAAAAGCATATTCTCGCGATTCAAACACTTCTGCGGCGGTGCATGGGACAGCGTCCTTCTCAAGGCACAAGCATTGTGCGGACGGGCTGTTGGGGTCTAAGAACCGGAATTCCGATGAGTCATCATCGTTCATCCGAGTTAAACTTGGGAAGCACACTGGGGCCAACATCTCTGAAATTGCAAGCAGACAGAATAGAACGATCACAAAATCAAATGCCACCATAAAACTAAAGGTTAGAATAACTGCTCAACTTTCTGACCATTCTGCGTACCTTTATCGAGGTCTGGGTTATAATGGCATTGTCCAGTGAGTGTTAGACGCTGGACAATGTTTTGATGAAAGCACTGGAGTGGTGTTTGCTCTTTGAGGCTGGATTCATCTGAGCACGACTTCAGGATCTCCCGGCATTTTTCTTGGCAATATTCGCGTGTTCCTGGAATATCGTGCTGGGGGAAAATATCATCGCAGCCTGTAAAAAACAACTTTGACACAATCCCGTATGAGATGAAATTTGTGGTTGTGCCGCGGAAAACGCATCCGCTCACGTAATACATGCAAGGCGGCGATGCACGCGAATCTCTTTGGAAGCATTCCACCTACTTGGGGCTCGGTCATTTCTACAAGGCTGCAGAGAGTCTGGGCAGTCTTCGCTTTCGGTGTCTGCGCATCATCGTGTTTAAAAAATGCGCACGCACGCACCACCTCTTATACGCATGGATCTAAGCCAGTAAGCATGTTCATTAAGAGCAGTGTGTCATTACGGCAAGCAAAGCCCAAGCTTACTGTAGTAAACTCTCCCGCCCTCTTCATTAGCGCCCGGTTTAATGCTCAGCCTGTGCCTTCTGGGCTTCCTGCCGTTCATAAGGCACCTGAACAGCCCATCTCACAGTTTCAATGTAGGCACATTGCCATGAATGGAACTAGACAGTACTAGTTACACGAGTCCAGCGATTCAAAATCCCAACCAATTGGCTTATCTAGTTTTTCAGGGAGTACTTAATGCTCGAGCAAGCCTTACGGTGCATCGCACGAAGACCATTCGGACCAACTTTCGCCTCCCTCATCGACAATCTCACTGCTCCCAAGCTCTAGCGCGCTAGGCTGTGGAAGGGAGCTTGTAGGCTGGCCATTCCCATCTGAAGTATTGCCACACGCATAGTGCTAGTGCTTTGCGCTGCCACTCTCCTCTCATGGTCATGCCTACGGTGAATCAAGCCGTACTACGGCTACAGCATGAAAGGTATGCGTGTGTACTGAAATCCAGTTCGTGACTTTTTAAATGTGCTATTTGTCCCGCGGGGCTAACACACAGCTGGTGGTTTGACCTCCTTCCCTACTTACCAGTACAGCGCGAGGCGTCATATTCCTTCAGATGTTGCGCAGCGCAAGCTTCACCTGCTTCTGCGGAAACCAATTTTTCCCTCAAAGATGTCTTCACTGGTGCTACTCCAAACTCAAGCAGTTTCTCTGAGCAGCTGGACCACTCCGTCCACTCCGAGTGAAGGCACAGCGAATCGCAAGGCAGCAGGGTGTCCGACGCGCAAGAAACTGTTTCTTCCAGTGTACAAGGGGTGCCATTGCCTCTGGCGGGCAGCAGTTGGGGCCTTCGTCGCCTCCGCACAGGAGTTGACTCCCTTGAACTGACAAGATGCAAAGCGGCAATAAACGAGAAAGAAGACGGCATGCATGGAGCTTGCTTGCTCTATCGTTATTCCTTGCTAATCAGTCTTTACGTCGGAGGGTTGCCTTTAACAAGCTGCATGTCCGAATTAGCGGGTACGGCGAGTTTCAGGCCTTACTCAGACGGTAGGCAGGTAGCGGAGCACTCAGACCAGTCTGCCCAGTAACCCGGCAAACAGTCTGCGTTTTCTGGCCAGTCCCACACTGGAGCCGCTGTGCTTGTTGTGGTGGTTAGAGAAGCAGCTGCGGGCTCAGACACCGTTGCCGCAAGCTAGCAATGATCGCACAGGTAACGGGAAAGCCCGCCAAGCTAGGAAGGTGCAGATATTGCCCGTCAGACAGTACGTCAAAGCTAAAGGAATGTCTCCAAGTCCACGGCTCCATAGGATGCCTTACCTGGACAAAAGACATAAAGTACATCTGTCGTACACTGGTTGTAGCCACTTCTATACCCTCTATCAAGATACACATCGTTCAAGGAATAGAGTGGCAGCTGACGCTGCCCCCATTGAAGATTCGACGAGTTCATACATAAGTCGTTTGCCACCTGCAAAAATCCCCAGGCGACTGGCTGTACTGTATACGAGAGTCGGCATATGTCGCCTGCACCCACAAATGCACAGGCCACACGTAAACCTTGCCTGATTTCTATGCCTTAAGGGTAGAGCTTTGCATTCCAAACATTGAGCTTTTTGAACTGTTATGGAGGCTGAAGCGCCGTTATGTGCGGGAACAGGGAAGCAGCGTTTTGGCTGACTCCATGGTGTCACATCCTCAATCCAGTAAGATCGATCTTGCTCAACCTGTTGCTGCGTGCAGGGGCTGAACCCTTGGGGGCACAAACAGCTCATGGCGTTGACATCCCAGCCTGCGTCCGCGAAGTATTCATCGTCTTCCATGTTGACCACTCTGCACTGAACGGTATCTGCGTAAATAGCATTTGACACAAAAGCCACTCAACAGTACCAAAAGTCGCCGACCTGGCCGACTTTATAAGGCTTGCTGGGTTGGAGGCTCACAGTGCAACGGACAAGAACTCTTACCTCCAATTGGAGGGACAGTAGTCGAAGTTGTGACGGTCTGCCCAGTATCAATGTCTGTCATATGCCCATGTCAAACATAAGCGCACACGCACAGAAGTGCTCTGTAGAATTTTTAATTTCCCTAGCTAATCCTTACAACAAGATCCTTGGGTACTTTTTCGCCCGTGAGGTCTCTAATTCTTCCAGCACTGGAAGGGTCGCCTACATGATTCGATGTAGCAGTCGGCCTTGAGCTTTTCAGAAGCCGCAGCTACAAAACAATCCCACGAATTGGGTGGTGGGCACAAGGCAGATAAGGAGCTGCATTCCTTGACGCAGTCTACATCATGGGCCGCAGTCTGAAGAGCATTATGCCATGCATCATTACCCACAAGGAAAGCCAAGTGGTGTCATATACACATAGCTCAGTGATGCTGCGCACTGGAAAGTTGCGAAGGCTTGATGGAGGTACAAAAACAGCTCGAGCTTTCAGCACAATTGAAGCACTTAACAGATGATACAACAGGCCTAGCACGCATGCAATCCTTAACGCTAGGGTCGTAACTTACGTTCTTGGGCTTGGCTTCGGTGCAATTCGGAGTGATATCTGAGCAGCTCAGCAGGCACACTATCTCACGTTGTTCACATTCTGCTACCGGGCTATTTCCCTGCCAGGTAACCGCGCTCTTATAGAAGACGTCGAATAGCAGGCAATATTGTATAGGGGCAAAGGTCTAAACGATCTACAAGGCATGTTGCAGTACCAGGTATGGCTTCTCCATTGTCTGCAAGTGATGCTGAGTACCATTTGGAGGCAAGCACAGAGCACAAAAGAACATGCAGTCGAATAGGGAAAGCTTTTAGAAACGATTATATGCAATAGAAATGCCATTATCAATAGGTTTCTCGTGGTTGTCGCCTGACTTTCCCGGTGGAGAAGGCTATTCGAATCTGTGTCTCACGCGATTGAACGTGAAGAGCAACCATTCTTAGCGTAGAAGAACCAGATGGTACCTCTTGAAACACAAACTCTGAGCAGATATCATTTGTTACAACGAAAGCCTTGGGAGTCCACTGGGCCTTAGTCGAGCCATCTTGAGAGCCAGTTTGCGCAAGCATTCGTTTTTTCCCATCTGTTTTCGTTGGCACTATCGAACCGAACATCAACGGTGCTTGAGAAAAGTTCTCTGCAGAATACGATACGGGGGATTTTTTTTTTTTGTTAAGTGTAGCTGATTTCGTCTGTGAGCACACCGCAAGACAAAGGCGTACAGCGACTACACATAGCGTGCTTTCTCACCTCAAAGAAAGGCCATTCAATTTTTACGGAGCGGGGGATTGGCAAGTTTGCAGGCGATGAATAGGGAAACCTCGTACATGCAACTCCCACCTCTAACGCCAGATTATTTGTTTTGCAGCCGGTGGAGCACTCGGTACTTTCAATTTGGTCCATGTAAAGATAGCCGACTGTGAATTTCTTCTGTTGCGCCGCTGTAGATGTGGTATGAACGCTGATGGTTGCTAAAGTGGCATCGAGGCGGGATATCGTAACGAATGGAATATCAGTAGGCGGCAGGTCGCTCGCAATGTTTTGGATTTGCGTCAGTAATAGAGGCTGCGAAGAATCATTAGACAAGTAAGAAGCAACCATGTGAAAGTCCGGCAGCTGCATTCCCGATAGGACCTATCGCTGTTGTTAGGAAGCTTTTAAGCCGCTCTTTCAGCCATAGTGGCCTGTACTCCTTGTATCCAGCCTACCTTAGAGGAATGCACTTGAATCAAAGGCAGAATATCCATATCTTTGTCAATAGTGATATCCATTGTTCCCACACGAAATGGCGTCCCGGAACCCGAGACCGCGTAGCGCTCCTCTGATACGGCAAGCCAGCTCGCCTTCGCATATGCAGCTGCATAGCCTGAACGTGCACAGAGCGACGAACACTGTATCGCCACAGGGTTTAAACTAGCACACGATGTGCTACCCTCATGGCCAGTAACTGCAATTAGTGGTCCTCCTGTGCGCACACTGCAACTGGGGCTCAGCCTGAATACTTACCAATCCTGCAATAGTCCAATGCTAAGCGAATACTAAATCCAGTGGCTGACACGTCGGTGATTTGCACTTGCCCAAAGGTATCGAGGGGCTCCATAAGACCTAAATCAACGGAAAGAAAAGGCAGTAGCGCTTGTTTAAGGACGCCCTGCACTCTAGGCAGAGGCACGGCATCGGTCCTCGTCATCCGATAAAGAGACATAGCGGAAGGTGCTTTTGAGCTCCCGGAAGCCTAATAGTGGTGATCTCGAAGCTCTAACCTGTCAATACCACTGGGTTAGGAAAAACCAAAGACGGGAAAGCCACTTTTATCCACTCCGTCGTTATCGCAACCACTCCGGTGAGCATATTCGATTCTGCGATAAACCCATCACGCACTACACCCTAAAACAGACTTTGATGCCGAAGCGCATCCTCAGCGGGACTGAGGACGTAGATAGCGATTGTCCAATCGATTTGCTCAGTGCCTTTCCTGTAACAAGAAGTGCTTGCACGAATATTGGCAGCAAGTGGTGAGACGCTAGCATTCTTCCTACCACCCTCGATAAGGTCTTCCTGCACTGCACACAAAAGCACTCCTGAGGTAGACTAGTACACATGCTGGCTTTGCGATTCTCGATACATTAACGGCCAACGGCAGCCTGTTTGGAAACAACAAAGGGGCGTGTCCATGATTTCTTCAAATCAAGGCAGCAGCATAGGCACTTACAGCAGACTGGCCGTGTTCGTACTTACCCAACGGAACACTGCATTGCCGTAAGGTCGGGTCGTCCTTCTGTGCCGTCGAGTAGCACGATGCGATGCTTGTGTCATTCTGCTCTCGACACTGATTATATATTTTGTAGCATGAATACGCGCACTGATAATCGGATACATTACTTAAATCGGTGGAAACCGCGCCATCACAATTAGGCTCTAGTTCTGCAAAATATAGCACACCGCACCCAGCAGGAAGTTCATGCAAAGTTTTCGTTCTGGCAAGAGTACTGCGGCTTGCAATGGGTGAACATAATGAGTAGCAAAAACCCAGAAGCTCTTAGAAGGTTGAGCGGGTGTTTTGAAGAAAGCAGAGCATGTGCGGCACACCTGCTCGATCCACGGAGTCAGCCTCACTGTTCACTGCAAGGAACGACCAAAATGCAAAACTGCCAGTATTAAGAGCATTGATGTGTTTTCGCGGAGCACTATTAACTCGCCTAGTCACCTTTGGACCAACGGGTGGAGAGGTGCAATTGGTGCATTGCCTGCCGATTTCGTTACCTCGACAAAATATGCCTTTGTACTTTGAGGCACGAGTACAGGCTAGATTTTGGGAAACCCCGAAATCCGTATAGATTGACCCTGTGCCATCCATAACCCTCATGTTCCTCAGCAGCAACAAGCCTTCTTTTCCTTGGTAGTGCTCCATAAAATCGCTAGTCCAGTCGACGGACAGCATTTTAACTTCACTTTCAGTACATGGTTCCATAGTGGGGTCGTTCTCGCATCCACAGCTATTAAAGCTGGGATTATACTCAGCAGACACCGCTCGTATAGCACAAGTTGTGCGCGTGGAGTTGGGGATGTAGCAGTTGGTTGAATTCTCAAAAACACAAGCCCACTTGTTTTCTGCCGATGCGCATGTATTCTGCCAATGCAGCAAGCAGCAAACACATTGCCCTCTGTGGGTTTGAATAGCATCGCACGCGCTGATGTCGACGTTTTGTCACTAACTGTGTTCGCCATTTGAGGAGGCTTCACGACTGACAAACCCAAAGCCACGACTCTCACGTTATGTCTATTCATCTCTTGAGCAAAAGCTTTGTACAGCAGCGTACGCACCTTTAGCAAATGAGCACAATACTCCCGGCATAGCTCATGCTGAAAAGTGCCGCTGGAAACTTTTGTCGAGTAAGCTTCTTCACAGAGCGGTGCTGATGGCGCAGGCGGGCACAATCTAACACAGTCGGCCGCGTAAAATACTCATTTTCATGTGGATGATAGTATAGCCAAGAGGAGCTTTTTCTCGCATGTGTATTTCCGGGAGTTACCCGTCAGAACAGTACCAAGCATTAGTATACAAGTAAATGCCCCGTCAATCATCCTGCCTGAAGGGTGTACACCCAGACCTGATTAACCCATAACTCATTTTAGCCAAGAACCCAACAGTGTAGGCTTTTAAGCCCCTTGACCTCACTAGGATTCATCATGCCTTCATCTGAAGCTGTCTGGGAAGGTCCTGTTCAGGGCATAGAGAACAGGGAGCTCAATGGTTAGCTACAACTGGGATCTGCTCCGCACTGTTACCGACTGTCCTGGTAGCACGCATTGGATACTCCCCTTAGAATTCATGCAGCAGTCTTACGCTTGCAGAAAACTTGTACATCGTCGTCCAAACAGTCTGTATCCGAAGAGGGGGCCCAAATCGAGAATTCCAGCTTGCCATTTTTGTCGACAAAAAGGCTACGAGCTCCACCCAGGCGTACTGTTGCTGGCGGAGTAAGGTACGCCTTCCAGGATGATTTAGCCTAAAAGAGCGAAAGGCAGTCAAATAGCTCCTGGTAGTCGTGAGCGTGCTTAAGCCTAAAAGTGCACGCTTATTTTCTTAGAGCCAGATGCATGCCAACTCACAACGACCTCCTCTTCGGTGGCTGGCGTTGACCCATCGACACATCCACAGGAAGGGATGTCGCCAGAGTAAGTTAAGCTGCCAGAAGACGAATGCGTAAAAATATCATACCCTGCCAATGTATTTTCGCCTGAAAGCACGCAAAACGTTCTGCATAAGAGTGTTTATCAGAACCAATACCAAGGGCCCATGACTACGTTTAATATTATAGGCTGCTAAGCGTAATACCAGGAACTTTAAAATAGGCGTATCACAGGAGGCATAACGGGTCTGCTAGCCTTTAAACTTACTTATCCGGCAGTTGTAATACGCCATCATAGTAAAGGTATCGCAGGAAGGACACAACTCCGTCTTCGACGGTAGCAGGTCCTCAGCAATAGTGCAACTCGCATCTTCAGTATTCAAGGAGGAGCATACTGAATTCAGCACCGCTGTGACATCCTTTACTTCGCAGGCAGCTTTTTTCCCCTGGCTGAGGAGCACCTGAAAAATAATAATGGGGTACAGTAGCCTGCAAGGGAATTGCGGTCTGATTGATGCCCTCCAGCAGGTCAGAGTGTCTAGAGAGAGCTGAAGCCGCTATGCTTTTGCATGCTCTTTGGGTCCATTTTATGCATGCAGGCCAGTGCAGCGGCGGATAATGTTATTTTCAATTTACATCTCACCCAGAGCTAACAGGAGATGCTACCCGGAACAAAGAAGCGACCCTGGGTGACTGTGAATAATATTCAAAAACATTAAGACTGTGCACACACTAGTACACTTGCGACACTGCCAGCAAAAAATGCTCATAGGTTAAAGGAACCACAATATCCTTATTAGTGGCAGGGCCTTACCGATTCGCAGCCATAAACGGCGGCCACGATCTCCGTGGTGTACGTATCAGGGCATGGGTTGTACAAGGAAAATTTTGTACCCTCTTTGGCGAACGTAGTTTGTCGTTCTGAGGGTCGAAACACAAAGCAAATAGGTGCTGCAAATGAGCATTAAGACTCTACTAGGCATGCCTTTGGTGGAGTCTCTCAGACTGTCTACGTTATATAGAAATTAAAGCCCAAGGAAGCCGATGAAGTGTGAACGTTCGAGGTGTGCAAAGATTTCTGCTTTCAACAATCATACACGTGTTACAGCACTGCGACCACTTACGGTACTGTGGAACGGGAGAAAAATATGGCCGCTTCTCTGCGCACACAACGTAGCTTCAAGGTCAGGTATGGTGCCACCGTGGTGAAAAGCCTTTTGTTGTAGGTTGTTTTCGCTAATGATGTGGGCCTACCGTATGTGCAGTCCACGGCGATGTTATTAATATTCATCGGAAGAGCCCATAAGTTTTCAGCATGCCAGTTGTTCTTGAGTGTCATGAATGCTTCATACGGAGACGAAGATGCCAATGACTCATCTTTAAAGCTTTCCCATAACTGAAGGCAAATGCTCTTGCAGACAACGCCTTCCAGTGTTTCTGGATCTGGGTTTGCGAGTTCCGTACATTGAGGGCCGTTGTCGTCGGTGTTTGGCACTTCCGCTGCACAGCCAGCACGCATTCTGGTGGCAATCGTTGATATTGCGCATATGTGTCGTAAGGTTTGCTCAAATCTAACGGGTGCGGTGGGCACACACGCGTCTCAAGGACGAGCCCGCTCCTGCCTCTCTCAGCACGAAACATATCATGCTTCTGATATGCCAAGCTGGCGGAGAGGAGCGACCTTCACTTAGCTTGCCTTGGCAGAGAATATATGTATCGGTGGAGCTGCAGTCGACCACCAAGTCAAAATCCAGTGAAAATTTTTGCTCGCTTGTTTTGTACCTGGCCTCAGAACAGTGAATATACTAACATGAGAAATACAGGTGACGTTGAGCATCACAAGTCATTTCGTCGCCTTACAACCATCTGTTCTTCCCGCAGACTGTGTTGAGGCAATTAACTTGTAGGTCTACAGGAAAGAAAACGCGAAGTCGTGGTACGTGTTCTTTCTGAAAGTTTCTGCTCACGTAATGGGGTTGGAAAGCAGTATCGTTCGACCAGCTGGCAGCCCCTTTCGCCAATTAGTATCCACAATTGCTACCTCAAGACTGCATTGCTCTCGGCCACTAGGACAGCTGCATGAGCCTACGCAAATTCATACCAACTTGCAGGAGTCATGCGACTCGAGCTATAAGACTAAATTTCATGTGCTTAAGCAAGCGCTGAGCTAGCCGCAGCATGTGATTCGCTGTGCAGTTAGGCGAACAAGCACTTCACAAAGCGATGCACTTTGGGGAATCAGGGTGATCGAATAACGTTGCAATTACCTGTGGTCGCGAAGCTACCTTGAGCTGGATGTAAAGCGAGACAGGATGACTCTTCATATGCTGCGGGTAGGGACACAACCTCAATTCTCAATTCATGGCTTAGATATCCCGATGTGTTATACTTATCAGTAGAGCGCATATTAAGTGGAATCGACCTTACTTGCATCGCAATTGAAGCGCATTAACATCGATGGATTGGGAGCTGCTGGGCACAAGGTTGAGGAACTCGCGTTGGTAAAAGCAAGCATCGATACCTTGCATGCCCCTGACGTTGAAGTTACTTGCTCTCCACAGAAAGAAACCATTAAGTCTGTGACGTCTTGCGTTTTGCATGCCTCTGTTTCCGTCGACTTCCCGTTAAAAATGGATTCATCGCTGAAGAGGAGTTGCACAACCTGGATGTTGTGCTTGCCGCACGCCTCCTCAGTACTCCATATACTGCCGCTTACGGTATCGCTCCACGTGATAACATTCTCAAATTCTGTAGAATTGAGCAACAGTACTTGCATAAATACCAACAATCCAGCCACACAGACGACTACACAAGTGTAGAAAGTTCTGAAGGACTTTGAGTCCAACTGAGCATACGCCACAATCAAGCTTACTGTACTGGTCCACTCGGGAGGAAGATGGCCTTGTAGCTGAGGAGTGAAGTTCCAGACGCACAAAAAAAGCGTAATTTTGTCTTCCTTGTGGGATAGACTACTTTTGTTAATAAGGCTACAACGCGTATGCCCTCCGCCCTCAATGGACCGTTTTTGAGTCCGCTTAAGAGGACCTTAGTGGAGTATTACCGTAAGAGCAATTTGTTGATAGATTCTGGGCCAACAGGAATTCCACGTCGTTGTTCAAAACAGAAACCAGGGTTGAGGGTGTCGAGAAGTCCGCAGTAAAGCATTCCATCGGGTCCAGGCAAGTTACGTAATCTTCCTTCTTTTCGTCCCAAAGCATCGTGCATGCAATTTGACAAGTGTGCAGGAGATTTGGCAAAGTAGACTTTGCATCCTGACAATTTGGGCCCATATTACGAACAGCCGACGGTCCATCTGCATTTGTGTTGAAATACCCCATACGCAGCAGTGCATCATAATCCCCTAGAGGAGTAACCAGCATATGTCCCAAGCTCATAGGCGTCCAACAGATCCTATTTCGCATCTAAATGATGTCTTGGAGGAATAAGGCACTAAATATGCAGTGTGACTTACCGTATGCGAGCAATAAATAGGAGGCCGTTAGTGAAGTATCAGTCAAATAGGTGTGGCAGCCTTGTCTAAGCTTTGGCACAAAATGCGTCGCGGAATCAGAGTCTTCAACTGTGAATGCAAACGGTGTTGATGTGTCCCGTGGTTGTATGAATGCTAGAACAGGCGAGTTTAGATCATGTGAGTACTTTTCGCCAGAATCTACAAGCACATCTCCCTTGACCTGAGTTTTCACACCAGAGCAGGTGCCACCAAGCTTATTCGTATGTGTCCGTGGCCTGATCAGCTATGAAAGATTTCACACAATCTACATTTAACAAGCGTTTGTTGCGGGAACCCTATGCATCAATACAAGCTATGTGCCCAACCCACTTGAAGTTTGGCTCCTCCAAGACTTGCGGGACCAGCGGAGCCGATAATAAAAACCGCAATACTGACAGAGGAAACCACTGAATAAACAGTGTCTGAAAAAGAGTACGTAACAGATTGCGTGGCTGGGTTTGTGAAGCCCCTGACGGACACGTATGGTGTTGTGTTGAACTCAGATGCACCATCTTCAACTGCCTTCATGTTCTGAATCTGCATGAGTGTGAGATAGTCGTCCTAGAAAACGCAACTCAGCAAACAGTTTTCAGATGGCAGCATTATGTATGATAGGCTTATGATTCTGCGACAGCGCTGGCCATGTTTGGTGATTTCCGTTGCAACATGACTCCATGTGTATGCTCTGCTGTTCGATGTATGGGAACTTATTGCAGTGAATGGCATACGTTCTTAGCAATCGAAGTTTCCAAGTGGTACGTGCGGGAGTATGTATCATACCCCGATAACCCTTTTGTCATTTTCAGGGTAATGGACGCTGCAATGTAATTCGAACCGCTTGTCTTTTTCCACGCAAGGTAAGGGACAGAGAAGTGAGTCCTCGACAGGTCGGTGACTACGCAAGACGGCACCGTCACTCGAACAGTGAAGCCGTCTTTATCCACTTCTCCCACCTGCAGGATCAGACACACAGTATTCAACCAGTGGCTTAAAGCATTTCCGAAAGCTGTGCAAGAAGCGATCATATCAGCTCTGCAAGTGCTAGGGGCATGTCCGCACCTGAGGTACCAAGCTGTAGTCGCTAATAGAATCCAGCGACCCTAAAAATACTAGTGCTTCTTTCATTGGAGTAGGAAAGTCCACTCGCACCCAAGAGCCATCGCCTCTGACGGTAGCCTTTCCCCTTAAGATATCTGAATGCACGTGCATCAACGCAGAAACGATTACGATGCTGCGTGACGGCTGTTCCTAGCCACACAAGAGTGATTTTTAGGGGCTTTCATTGAAAGCATCAACACGAAACTTTTCAAGCCATCAAATACTGTTTGGTGCAAATCTCGCTTTTTCACATCGTCAGTTATTTGTGTGTGACGCTGTATTATTCCAGCTCTAATCGTCATGTGGCACCACGCGTTCCGCCCATGTGAACCCCAAAATAGATGGTTGAACATCCAAAAAGTACCTGAGGTCGAACTAGCATGGCACTGGAGGACCGCTGAAATGGTTACTAGGAAAAAACCTAGTAAATTGGCGAGCTGGGATTGACTCGATCGCTTCATCTTCTTCCCCGCTGGCTGCAAAGTGGGTGATGTATTTCTAGTGCGCACAGGCGCCCACCACAGTAGCAAATGGGAGATACCCGTTGATCTGTGATGAAGAAAATCGCATTTGCTTGTTTAGAATAGAAGAAACAGTCTGGCGAAGGGGAAATGCTTCCGTCTACGCGTCTTCGTGAGAAACTGTACAACCATCATGGGGGAATTGTAGTAAATTGGAACGCTCGTGCTTTCCTTGGCTCCGACCTTAGCTAAATCAGCTTTGAGCCCCTGTCGCCCTCCATCTCCTCGTTGTCCTCTGCTTAGCTTCTTTTAAGCTGGTCCCACAAATATGAGCCTAACGGCAGTGGCTCATGCAATGTGCAGTTTGCAAATAGGTCAGACAGTATGTTGTCACTTGGGCGAGGCCAAAAGCCCCAGCTTTATAGAGTACAAATGCCATATATTAGTTTCCCTGCGGGAAAATGGCAATGGTACCTTTGAACCCGACAAGTGGTTCCTGTGCCTCTTGAGCCACAGCGAGTCAGTAGCGGTTGGCGCAATAGCCATGTATGCCACCCTCAAAAGCTAGCGGAAAGATCAGCTTCTCAGCACCTCACAGTTCCTCCTTACTAGATTTGCTGTTTCAATAATATTTATTCTTTGGGGGGCTGGACAATGGTACGCGCCCAGGAGGAGCTGACTGAGGACCCGTTCCCCGGACATACGTGGCTCACCAAGTCGACAGCCCCAACGGGTCGTTGTACATCAACCCATTGAATATAGTCTTGTCTACTTAATAACTAAGTGGAAATCTATGTTTTAAACTTTTTTATCACAGCCTGCTGCGATCACAGGCAGTTTTAGCAGTTCATTCGCACCGCCACACAGCAGGGTCTTCGTCTGTGCGCCCCCGTGAGTTAGCGCCTTGCAGGGACTGGGCGGAGGCACACCATCATGCATGCTTAGACAAGGAGGCAATAACCAAATTTCTTTCATACTCTCAGAGTGTGTCTGATCCGTACTTCTTCCTAGCCGAGGTGAATCATGAGGGCCACAAATCGTGCTGCTGTGAACGTAACAATGCCCACCTTTGATGAAAATTCCCAAAGGCTGCATTCTTTTGGGAGGATACAAATAGAGAGCACAAAGTAATACCTTATTTTACAAAAATGTTTCTTTCCAGCTCCCATCTCCATGCCTTCATAATACCCGAAGACTACGCCGGATGAAAAACAGGTAGTCCCGGGTGTGCGTGCAGCGTGTGTGCCCTCAGTGCTACTCCATGCACGCAATTAGTCCCATCTCCTTCGTATGCATACTTCATGGCACACCAGACCCACTAAAATCACTTGTCCACTGAGCCATACATTCTTTACGAGGAGTCACGTGTGCTGCAAAAATTCATTGTGAATGCTGCGTCCTCTGAGTGTGGACTCAGAAAGGCAGGGCTTTCCTAGAAGCCTCATATGATTTATTATTTAAACGCCTGAAAGGTACAAATCGGTGTACCAAGCTTCTCAGTGTATGTCCCAATTTTTTACAAATCGGTGTACCAAGCTTCTCAGTGTATGTCCCAATTTTTTTTACTTTGGAACAAACTAATGATGACACTTTCTATAACGCTCCATTTTACGCCGCCACTGGGAACACAAACTGTAGACTCGATGCAAATTCAATAGAAAGCTACTGAGTACGATTCTAAATATCCCTCGCCTTTTACTACCCGCGCCCTTCGAACCCGCCGAAATAAGGGGAGAGGACAAGTGGGGAATGAGTGTAGCTGCATCCTCTAGGCACTCCGAAACTTTATAGCTGGCTACACATAGCATCTAACACATAGGTACACATAATTGTGTCGTCTTCAGCTTAAGCCCAAAGTATTCGGCAGTAAGAAATTAGTTTACTTCTGCCAAAACACTTCAAACTACACTAGCTCTACTTGAAAAAGGATAAGTGTAGCTTAGCTCATTACATTTTCTTCAAACAAGATTAAAATGTACACCATCGTCTGCCGTACCTACCCGTTCCTCAAGGACAACTGCATGCACAACGGCGATAGGCTTCCTGCCCCACTGCCACTCCTCAGGCAATCTAAAGACCGAAAACAGCCCCAATGGCAAAAGCAAGTGTGTGTGGGGAGCATCGACTGGCAAAGAAAAGTCGGAAGGAAGAAAGAGACACACACTAGCCAACAAGAAATGAGGAACCGAGCCAACACGATCGCGGAGGCGCGACACCTAAATGTGAGCCCCTTTTGCAACGAGAAAACAGAAAACAAGCAAAGTGTATGCAGAGAATTAATATGCAAAACAGTTCAGCCGTGCCTTCAGGCCTAATTCAACCACTTCTGCATGCACATACAGCCGATGCATGTAGCTTAGTCGAGTGCCAAGCCCCATAGAGGCATAATGAAAGGCCGACAGACAACCTTCCTGAGAGTGCCTCTGCATGATTTGAGTGTAGACAACGCCCTAACAAAGATGATCTTTGAAGTGCAAAGCAGTTGCTCTAGGTGGAGGTAGCTATTTTATACATACGGTCGCTGTTCGATTCCATGGAAAAAAGGGAATCGTGCACGGCCACTTCCGTCGTTAACCAAATAGGGTCGAAAGATTTCAGAATGCAACGAAATCCGCAAGCGCTCCTCCGTTAACTACTGGGGGTGGTGGTACCCACACCATTTTATAGAACCTCCCGTCTAGACTGCCACCGGTGCTCAATACTCACAGAGCCCAGCAATTCTACGGTTCCCTGTTGATTCTTCGCCTCCACTAGGGTCATTTGCCTGCAGGCCAAAGTCCACGTAGAAACTGGAGAGTCTTAAAATTTAGGAGGAAGTCAGCGCTACCGGATCTATCGCACGTTGAACTCTTGGGAAAATCGAGCAACAGGAAAAATCGTTGCCTTGTGGGAGCACCACAAATTGTGTCGGCCACCCGGTCGCTAATGTCTTAGCCTGGCCACCTAATGTACCTTATAGAGCCTGCCAATCGGTCAGGACCGAATCTGCAGGCTCGCTAAACACACAGCCAACCTCCGCTTATCATAATTTCATGCGTGTCTCTCTTGGACTTGTGCGGTAAGCTGATCTTGGCACATACCGACGAGTCAGGGCGCGTATGAAGGTTTGCACCAGAGTAATAGATTTATGCAGACGAACTTCTCTGCGTGGATTAAGCCGTCATTGACCTGCTCTCTGCAATTGATGATCCACAAAGAGCACTCGTTTCTCTTTAAGGTACAACGCGAGGTACACTTCTAACCGACAGATCGAACCTCTGAGTTGTTCTTCATTGTTACGGCCGTTGTACGTTTTTGGTCTACATACCTGACTCATGCATTCGTGAGCATTTCACTGGCTGACAAATCGTGCCTTTCGTTTGGCTGCGGGGCAACTGCGTTGAAACCAGATTGCAGGCTTGGCTGTGCCGCCTCACAAGGCATTGCACCACTGTCAACTTGCATCGCCAAAAGGCTCTTCTCTCCCAGTCGGTTGCTGGTAACCATCAGACTGTTGATGCACCAAACGACTTGCTCAAAATCAGAGGACTGCTGCCCGTAAACTTCGTCTCCCTTTGAATCTGCAAACAGTAGACAAGTGGGGAATGGCTGAAACGAACTGAGTTGCTGGCGTCTTTGCAATTCCAACGTCGCAAACGAGTGGTTTAAAACACCTGAATCGAAGCAAATCCAATGGATTCATTGAGAGCTCCATAGAAAAACTTCTACCCATGACTGCCTGCACCCTTCAGGGTTTTCGACAAGAGGGCATAGCGAGAGCTACAATGCGTGCAGCTGTGCCCTACGGCACTCCTAACATTCACATCTAGTTGCACATGGCATCTAATGCACACATCGACAACCTTACGCATTCTTGTTTCGAGCTAAAAGTACTATGCAATAATGGGACATTGCACAGACAAACCAAATAATCAAGTTTATACTAAATCTTAGTCAAGTATAGTTAGTGTGGAAGAGAATTTCAACTATAGCATAAGTCGCTGCACTAGCTAAACTGTGGTGGAGCTTAGCAATTAGGACTAGTGACTTCTTTACGAGCTATGATGTTGTAACACACCACATCAGGGACAGTAAACGTCAAGAGGGTTAGTACTCGGTTAAGAGGCTGATGCTTCACCTTGAACACAGGGTTTGAATGCTAAGGGTTTGCTGGAAAAATCTTTTCGTGCAGTGCTACTGCTGCCGTCAAGGGCAGCCCCGTTGTAGAGGCCACCAATGCCTGAGGACGCCGGATTTCAGTGAAGCAGTATCCAGAGATGTTGTTGGTGGTCGCAGCTATAGTGACCAAGAAAGAACAAAGAATTACCGGTTAAGAGTGGAAGATGGGGTAGCCCATCATTTACAGCTTTAAAATGTACTATCGTTGGTAGCTCGCAAAATATTTCACTAACAGCTGATAGTTCTGGATTAGGTTGGCTTTGGAGATCAAAGAAAAGTTGCAAACACCCATGAGCCCACCAGCAAACCGCGCGACCAAGTTGTTTTAACGCGAGCAGCCGTATTGCTTTAACAAAACACTGGGTAAGTAGGCTCGAAAAAATAATCACGCATTCACTTGCAGTAACGCTTCTTGTTATATTTAAAATTGGCACCTTCCACCCAGAAAACCTACAGAGCTGTACGAAAAGTGTCAGCAAGAAGTGGAGACACCAACCTAGTCTTTGTTTCTTTGAATCTATGGAAAAATATCAGCATAGCCGAGGGATAACATACCCAACTGGTTGCATGCGATCTATGAAGGCCACAATTCTGAACTCCACTGAAACCGGTCCTCGGTTTCAGGGCTGGACTATTAAGGGATTCTTTAATTCGACACCTACAGAAAAACATGAAAATTCCTCGATCTAACTTCCTGAATTCGATGCAGACTTCCGCAGAACGAATTGCAGGATCCCTCCATTTTTGAAGTACTCGAGTTCTACCTGGGAAAGCATATTCGCATGACGGAGCAAACCTCAGTGAAAGGCATCTTTGCCCCTTTCAGAGAAAAGCGCTTTAGATACTCGTTCCTACGACAGGGGCATTCCGTACTGCAGATCTGCCTTACGTTTGTTTCTAAGCGGCACCTAGTTGTGAATCTTCGCCCGTCGCCGACTTGCACCTCAATTGCTGCCTTCACGCCTAAATTAGTCAGGTCAATGAAAAACTCTTCCGCCCCTGTATAAACATGCATTGTTATTGCCTGGCTGTTGCATCTGGCCGGCATGCCAAAATCATGCACTCATTGATGCTGTACGCAGCACACCACTGAATCGAAAGGCTTGCTGGAGACTGTACCCGTGAGTCCAAGTGAGGTGGCAGACTCGCCCTCTTGGAATTGGAGGGGCAATACTCCCATTCCAACCAAGTTGGATCTGTGAATCCGTTCATAGCTCTCCGCAATAACCGCTTTGACACCCAAAAGAGCCACACCCTTCGCTGCCCAATCCCTGCTGCTTCCGCTGCCGTATTCCTTTCCTGAGCATGCATAAGAGCATGCATACGGGCATCAAAGCGTAGGCTTCCCATCCACCATTGTGAGTCACCCTATGTGTGCGTATGATCAAATAGGTGGCGCGCTAAGCAAGAGGTCAGGCACCCAGTCTGCGCAGAAGGTATACGCTTCCACCAAAAACGTAAAGTTGCATGACCGACCGGCAATGACAATCAACGGTGTGCTCGCCTCTCTATACATCTGAAAAACGCACACAAGAGGCAATACGCCTGAGCAGGCTGCGTTTTGCGGTGCACGCCAGCCTTATGTGAAAGCAGAAACACCACTTCCACAGGCGCACATAGACCTACTTGTGCAACGTCGAAAACGGGTAGTTCCTGCCCAGAGGGGAAGTGCTTTGTAATGGGGCCAGGAGCAGAAGCAAGCTTGTTAACCAGGCGAATGTTTGCAAACGTTCCTTGGCAGAGCAACGTAAACCGGAAGTCTTCGATTTATTTCATCACAGGCTCCTCGCACGCTACGCTGCTGCCGCTCTCACGGCGCATCACTCCTCCATAAGGCTGATGCAATTCTTTGGCCAGCCCCAAAATGTTCGCCTAACTGTTGGCTCACCCCGTGTCATAACTTCATCATTACCACGGCGGCTCCCATAGGAATTGAAATCCCGTTGCTGTACACACCAAGTTTTGCATTAAAATATACCGTGGTGACGCCTAGTAAACGTTTAAGGAGGTTGACATACTGAGGGATAGAGGCGTTGCACGTTAGGTCAGTTACAATACAGACCGACCAGCACACGTAATGCCAGCAGGTGATTTTTCATAATGCGTACCGTTACACCGTGAGCCAAAAGATAACGACCGGCGGGGGAATTCTTTTCAATCCTCCCAGCTGGCGAAATATGGTCAGTCGTAATGCTGTCTCCTGGTGGCAACGCCCACATCGTACGTCAAAATATGAAGATTTTGGCAGCCAACTGCATACTTATCCGCTTGAATTACCCATGCAGACAGTATGTTGGGCACGCACCCAACAGAAGAAGGCACCTGGCCTTAGAAATCGACTGTACGGGCAACGGTTCCCTAGTCAGTCCATTGAAGTAGGGAGGCTTGTGAATATATGTTGAGTTCTCAGGCCATTTGAGCAGCGTGCCCACGGGTGCCTCAAGTGCTCTCCAGCTGCACCAAATCATTCAATGCACATCCTTGAGTGTAGCTTCACGTCCAATTGGATCACTGAGCGGTGCCTGCCGCTCTGAAGTGCGCTGATGCGGCGACTAACGCCTCTGTGTTGGGGAAATGCACACGGAGCAGTCGATTTGATTTTCAAGCAATCTTACGTCTCATTCCCTTGCTGGATGTTCCTATATGCCTCCTCGAAGAGTGAAGGCAGCAGCACAGTTTCTACCAAAGCATTTACGGCAGTCGGGCTCGGCCAGATGTCGCGCAAGTACACCTGTTGTCCTGTCAAAGTAAATGCCACAAGAAAGCTTCGATCGGGAGACGCAATGCTGTGTAATGAAGCACCACTCACGCACAAATGACCAACATCGAATAGGGCGCACCGTTCTTCCCAATACCGAGTGGCTCTGCTTCAAAGTCTATGTCCACACGGCCTGGAAAGCATCACAGCAAAACATGCTGCAAGGCACACGATCAGAAACGGCGCATGCGGCAACACAGAGCTACCACCGGCTACCCGAAGAAAACGCCTGTACCTGCGATTGCAAATGCTACACAAAGCGGTGGAGAAGCCAGATAGTTTGCCCGCGTGAGCTGGTGAACGCGGCCCTCGAAATTCCTGTTGCCTGTACACGCAATCGCGAAGTCAATAAGCAACGCTTTCTCATGATAAAATGCATTATTACTCGTGCCCCCAATATCCAGTGCAGCCAAGCTCCAGAAAAAAAGCTTTGAGTTATCGTGGAGGCTTCCGCGCCTACCGGAAAGGACGGCTGCCGTAATAAGGTCTGGATTCGCCTGGATTGCTGCGGTCACCTCCTGCACACCACAAAACAGCACAAAATCAGAAGCTTCTGAAGTTCCGATCAACCTTCGGGTTACCGAATCTCCCCATCGCGTATTGTTGTGAGGTGAAGGAAATTTGGATTTTCGACATACCTCAGGAAGATCTCCACTGTTGCCGATGCACGTCATGCATCCGAATCCTGAGGCAGAACACAATGCATTGAAATGGTCGTGCCACCTGCAAATGACTTTTTATTCACGTCCAGAGAAAAACTACTAGTACGGCGTTTTCCTTGGAGAAAAGTGAGCGCGTCGCAGAGGACAAGAAAGCTGAAATGCCTACCTGCAAGGTAGAAACCAAGCGCCTCGAGGGCTGGTAGAACGCCTGCGGCTTCGAGGTATCGCAGAACCACGTGGCTGCCTGGTGACAGAGACGTCTTAATGTACGGAGGAACGGAAAGGCCCAATTCCTGGAGTGCACGAGGAAGCACATAAACAGAGAATTCTTACAGATTGGATAGCACAGAATACGCACATGTTGCGCGTCAGCGATCATAAACACTACCAACACTCAGTGTAGCCAGCTGGGTATTGTAATTGTCTGCCTGCAAAAGCGCAGTGATTTGCGGCTCTCACAACTGCCTTTTGCGCCAGTAGACCGGCTCCGATCATAACAAATGGGTTGGATGTGTTCGTACAGCTGGTAATTGCTGCGATTACGACTGAGCCCTGAACATCGAGCAATACACACAGAAGGTTGAGTTCAACAATTCTATGCCGGCCACCAAGGTCACGCCTACTAGCAGCCACGCTGCTTGCCCTCTAGCGGTGAATGTGGCCCCACCTGTTTCAGCTCAAAGTTCTTGCCTTGGAATTTCAGCGGAACTCGAAGAGAGACAGCTTCCGACTTTAGTCCGAAGCCCTTAAACCCCGGTGGTGCAGTCAAATTAGCCTGCACGCACAGCCATTGTTTTGCACTGGCGGTTCACAGATATACTGAGGGGTACTTCGGCCACAATCGCCAGAAACCGCCTATTCCAAAACGTACAGTGAACTCTGCCTTAAGGTTGCGGAGGAAGACTTCGTCTTGTGGGCGCTTGGGACCAGCAACGCAGGGCTCAATCTTGGACAAGTCAATCTCCAGCACGTCTGCAGTAATCGCCTTCGTCGGATACAGAACCATCATGGATACACTGTTGGAATCAATGGACAGGCTCCGTGGTGCCTTTTGGTGCGAGAACCTCACCTGTGTAGTATACTTCCGGCTCTGAGCAGTCGTACATCCGAAGCATCCCCTGCTGTAAGAGGTAGGCCCTGATCTTTTCAACCTCTCGGGGGCTTCGACCAGTGGAAAGCAAGTATTTGAGAGTCACTTCATCAGGGGGGAAGTAACCAATTGTGGCACCAAATTCAGGACTCATATTTGCAATGGTTGCGCGGTCCGGGGCGGAGAGTGTGGCACACGCCTCTCCGAAGAACTCCACGAAGTGGTCAACAACACCCCGCATGCGCAGTATGCGAACTACATGCAGAACGACATCTGTCGTAGTGCAAGATGGGCTTAATCGTCCAACAAGGCGTACACCCAAAACGGGTGGCAACGTCATGGATACCGGTTGACCCAGCATTGTCGCCTCAGCTTCGATGCCACCGACGCCCCTGTATTAATGTGCGACGCCAAACACAGAAGCAGGGGAGTATTCTATTTACATATTCTTAGGAAGCTTGGATAACAGTACCTAATGAAACCAAGAGGCCACAAGACATGCGAGACGTTTCCCATGCTGAAGCCATGTGAAAGCTTTCCTGCGCCCCTCCACCATAAGTCTACTTCGTTTGGATTCCCAGTTAGCGCCAATTCTATTGTGTAACTATACTTGCGGCGCTGTCTCACCAACCCAGAATGCCCAGTCCATCGATCATGGTGGTGTGCGAGTCTGTTCCCACAAGTGAATCAGGGAAGCAAACGCCGTCTCTAGTCAATACAACCTTTGCGAGATACTCCAGATTAACTTGGTGTACGATACCAGACCCTGGAGGCACAATTAGCATCCGGGAAAACGTATTCGCTGCCCACTTTAAGAAGGCAAAACGCTCCTTGTTGCGATGCATTTCCATTGCCTCGTTGTACGACGCTGCATCCTTGCTGAATAAACAACGACAAAGAAGGCACTGGCAACCAGCTTTTCTTCGATTCAGACAACGGGGGCTGGCCTGTGCCACTCAGCTGCACGACCTCCTGTGTCAGCTAACAGTAGATCGTCATACCTTCTGGCCTTGTCCACTTGAACAGAGTGATCAATAATTAGGTCCACTGGAACCTTTGGGTTAATCTTTAGAGGGTCGCACCCAAGTTCCACCATAGCGTCGCGCATGGCCGCAAGATCGACTACACAAGGTACACCCGTAAAATCCTGGAGAATGACGCGAGCCGGGATAAACGCAACGTCGAGTACAGGTGCATTTTTAGACGTCTTCGGGTTGATAGACGGGTCCCACGACAAGATCCGTTCCACGTCGGCTTCAGTCACAAGAAAACCATCACAGTTGCGAACAGCTGATTCCAGTAGCACACGGATACAGTGCGGTAGACGGCACACTTTATCCTTTCCCAGTTTCTGAATAGCGTAAATCTTCTCGTCAAACCCATTCAATTGTTCCAAAAGGTGTGCAAACGGGTGAAGACTGGCTCTCTGAGCAGCGGAACTGCCGGCGATGTTTCCTGAAGTACCAGAGCTCAAGCTATCACTCATTTTGACTGTTGAAGGTGTGCTAACACCGTACTATAGCTGTTTACATGGGTATTTGTGTCCATGGGCCTCAGCTACCCTTGTGCTCCCAAGATAGTCGATGATGGTTATTCGATCAGCAAATATCTTGTGGGCGATCATATACAAGTTACGACTCAGATTAAGATGAAACCATATATTCTAAATACTCCTGGACTAATACTTTGGAAATCGCATATATTGTGTCTGAGGGGCTGCGACAGCCTCTCGGGCAAGTTCCGACTTCGCCTTCGAACACTGCAGTCTGCTGATCCTAACCGAGCACTTCAAGCCATAGAGGTCTTGCTTTACTTAATGCATTTTTCGAATAATCGCTCATCTCTATTATTATAGCTAACTATTTTTTTGTTAGACATTGTGGGAACGACTTTTTTCTTCAATTCTGTTGCAGTTTTAAAAAATATGCTCTGTTGTCTATGCTGTTGGAAACTGTGCCTCCTTGTGCTTATTAGGGTTTGCAAACTCACGCTTTGTAAAAAGAATGCACTTTCAGAATTTGAACGCTTTCTTCCAAGGATTGCGGATGTCCGAGCAGTTTTCCGTATATCTGAATATCCTGCAATGGGAACCGTGGGGAAGGCTATTTGCAATGGGCTAAGCCACACTTGAGTAATCAACCTTGTGGCAATCGATGCCATAAGTTAATCATACGTGTTTAACATTATGCAGTGAATATTGGGATAGCGGAGCCTTGTATCGCATTGTGTGGCGTGCACGATGCAACGACTCCTGTCGGGCCCGTGATCTGCCACACGAATAAATAGCCATATTCAAGAAAAAAGAGCCATTTCATGCCTCGGAAAAGGTGTGAAACCTTGTTTTTGACTTTTTGTGCATTGTTTTTTCTTATGGGAAGCCGGATATCCGAGCTCTAGCCTGCAGCACTCCTGCTAAAAGGCTGCGCTGTAGGTGCCCCAAAAGGTCGCGCATCCATGAAACAAATTGGAGTAAGCACATTTTGTAGCTTTTAGCCCCTGAGTAATACCTTCAAAGTCACAGGCCCACGGGCCTCCTAGGATAAGCTATAGCTGGAGTGCAACTAGATGCAGCCTTAGTACATTTGTGGTGGACTTATATGTTTGCGCAAAATTAGTTGACGAAGAGCTAGCCTGGTGACAGTCCATGGATGCTCTTACCGACGATTGAGGCGGGCCTGAAGAGCAGCTTTCGCCACATACCTTGTGTTGTGGCCTGTTTCCCTGACAGACTTTTACTCGAGTAGCTATTCTTGACTGCGAGTGGGTAGAGAGTTAATTCACTGGTTTTTCTGTTCGTATCTCTTGTTTTTACTAATTGCAGAGTAGTGCTAGCTTTAAACAGGAAGATGTAATTTTGTGTGACTGTGCAGCAGATGCTGAATGTAGCTAGCTGTAAACGATCCAAGTGCAGCTGCGCGCAGCCTAGCTGGCCCTCTCCCCGAATGTCTGAAACTCTAAGGCGAGCACGCATTTGCAAGAAGCCCCTTCAATGAATAATCAGTAACGCTCGATCAAATTTGTACTTAGTCCAGAGTTTTGTTTTTCTACGGAGAGTATAGGGAACTGCAAGCGTATTTCATGTTGAGGGCGATCTGATTAGCTAATAAACAAACCCCATCTCACTTCCGAGATGATCATATATCACTGTTCAGCACTGTTGTGGCGAAAATTATAATCGGTCGGACAAACATGTTCCAGCCTCAGCCTCCTCCTGTTGTTCCAGAAGAGGAGTCTCACTGTCCGTTGTACGTGTCAGGGTCCGCTCGTCGCTCACTCGGTAGATACTAGGAACGATTCCTGCAAAGCTCTCCGTGCTGAGCGCCTAAGCAGTTCCTGGGAGAAATGCATTGCGTTTTCCAAGCAAAGGGCGAGTTCATGCTTCAAAGTAGGAACCTCTACAAAGCAGCTCTCGGGACCTCCTTCGCCGAGACCAATACCACTAAGGTACCAGAGCCATCTTGACTACAGCCATAGCGTTGCACTGGTCTGATCAGCATTGAAAAGAAGGTGGCTGCCAACGGTTGAGCTGTTTGTAATGCACCAATTAAGGTTACGATAAGAAGACACATCACTGCAGATTTAATGCGAAATATTTCTAGTTTATCATGCTAAAACAGTCTGAAATGGGCAAGAGATAGCGACTGACAAACCAATTACTTATTTAGTATTCTACTAATGCTCAATCAATTATAACTGGTGTACGACAGGGTGGCCAGTTGTCGTTTAGCTTGTGACGGCGTTCACTCTTACTGGGTCGACTTAAATAATATTTGCAACAGCCATTATATACCAGCAGTCAAGCCAAATGTAATACTCTTCACACATTTCAAATTGCACATTACTAGTGTAATACAGAGCGCCTAACCGGTGGCTTGACCCCAGACAGTAGGATTGTTTATCTTGCCTGTTGACTCTGGAGTCGCTTATAAGCTTAAACCCGCATAGTTTTCTGCTCAATAATGAAGGAGAGTACTGATGCAGACGGTCGCACTCATAGAGGCGCCCAAGAATTTGCAGGGAATTCTATGCAGCCACTGGGCGCAACATAGGTCCATGCCATGGAAAGGTGGTCTTGCTTTGCAATGAATAAAATGTAAGAATACAGAGTCATATATAAGAGCTCTAAATAATTCTTAGCAGGATAACAACCCGTCTTAGCCCATCAGTGTACGAATAGCTGAGCCGGTTACGCGAAGGGCCCAATTCCTACGTCGTTATGCTGATCAATCGGCGTGTGGCATCATACGTTTCTACATAGGCCAAACAATTTAGCGGAAACTACCTGCTGAACAAAGTTTTCTATTTCATTCCGCTCATTTCTGCTGAGACGCTCGTTGACGAGGGCATGTCTAGAGGGGCTTGCTGCGGCCGTGGCAAAGCGGCGCGTTTGCGTACAGGGAAGCGCCATAACCATTACAACACAAAGATCTCTTTAAACGTTGACATAATTGTCTATAATAGCTCGTAAACTGCCTCGAGAGGATTTGCATGCTACGTAGCCGCCGCAAGATCAGCCCCACTGGAGCGCTCATCACCATCTGTAAAACACGTAGTCGCCATCCCACAAATTGTAGGGGCACCCTTGTAGAGACGCTGCGAAGCAGCTTTGGAGAGCGTTACCGGACACTCGAAATCTCTAGTAACCCTGGCCAGAGCCGTCACTGAACCACGATGCTTAGCGGAGGAGGCTCAGGCCTCTTTGGTAACCTATCTGCACCGGGAGGAAGCGCAACTCCAGCAACGGGCTCCTCTGCAGCCCCTTTGTTGGGGGGTCTTTTTGGCTCGTCCAAGGCAACTCCGGTCTCTGGAGCAACGACCAACATCTTCGGAAATGCTCCGTCTGGTGGGAGTTTGTTTGGCACTTCATCAACAGCCCCCCAAGCAACGGATGGCGGAACGGCTCAGCCTGCACAGCCGCAAGGCGGTGGTCTCTTTGGCTCTGGTGCTTCTGCTACTCCAGCAGGTGGGCAGGGTCTATTTGGCAGCGGTTCAGCTACGAGTGCTACAGGCAGTGGCACCATCGGCATTGGCCTAGGTTCAGGAAGCGGCTCAGCTGTCTCTACAGGGGGTTCTCTTTTCGGGAGCAGCACCTCATTCGGCAGTGGTACTTCGCAGACTTCAGCTCCAGGATCGCTTTTTGGAGGCGCTGCAGGCACAACTGCCGGTGCAACCGATCCCGCAAAAGGGGGGCTTTTCGGTGGAGCTGGATCAGCGAACAAGACTTCGGAGTCTGCGAAGCCTGGTGGCCTCTTTGGCGGACTGTCGACAAGTGGAAACACGTTGGGTCAGGCCAAGGGGGGAGGCCTCTTTGGCAGCACCGCTCCCCCAGCGGTGAGTGGGAAGCCAGATTCCGCGCAAGGGGGGGGGTTGTTTGGTGCCGTTTCAACAGCAAACGCGGACGGTTCAAAGCCGACTGGAGGCCTCTTTGGAGGAGCTGGACCGTCTTCTGCTACTACCGCTGCTAGCGCTGGCACTGCCGCCGGAGCACCTCTTCGGGGATCTGTGGGCAACGGTTCAAGTTGTGATGCTTCAAAGGGATCGACACTCTTTGGTAGCTTAGGAGACGCGTCGAAGCCTTCCGGCGGGAGTAGTCTATTTGGAAATGCCTCCTCGACTGCAGCGGGAGGCCAAGGCGGAGGGAGCGACGGAAAGGGCGGCGGCTTGTTCGGGAGCTCCCCCTCCGCGACGCAAGCAGCGAAAGCAGATGGCCAGGCTAGTGGCACATCGACTGGAACCTCGTTGTTTGGATCCGGCCGAGATGTTGGCAGTAGCAGCGGCGGTGGGCTGCTGACGGATTCTGCAAAGCCAGCAGAGGCAGCAACAAGTGGCCAGAAGGGAACGGATACTGCTGCCACTCCTGCGGCGCAGGCCCCTCCACCTGGCGAGCAGAAGCCAAGTAGCGGCCAAAGTCTGTTCGGATCGCGTCTCGGCTCTGCAGCTCCTGCCGGATCGTCGGGAGGAAGCTCAGCGTTCGAAACCAAGCCAGCAGGCAACAGCGATAGTAATGCAGCCGCGGCAGGCAGCGCTGCAGCAACTGCGGCAGCGGTACCGCCGACTGTGCCAGCTGTGCCGCCTGAAGAGGTTGCCTTGGAGACAATGCAGCATGAGCGAATGGACGATCTTTTGGCGAACTGGGAAAGGCGGCTGCAGCGAAAGGCAGGACAATTCGATGAGCTCTCCCAGGAAGTTGCTGCAGTAGAAGCTTCGCTCATTGCTCAGGCGAAAGCGCTAGCAAGTATTCGCGAGGAGCAGCAGCGCGTGCACCGCAGGCAGCTATTCGTCGGCGAGACCATTGACATGATCGAGCAGCAGCAGCAAGACCTTTCGAATCTTTTGGCCTCGATCGAAAGCAGCCTGATGGCAAAGCTGTCACCCCAGGAATCGAGAAACTTTTGCTCCACTATGGAACAGAACATGTCTCAGCGGGTGCTAGACATAGATGCCCAAATGGATGAGCTGGCTTCAGCCATCTCCCAAACAGCTCGGAGAACTCAACCCGAGCCGGTAGCAGCTATTTCGCAAGTGTTGGCTGTCCACCAAGCAGCACTCCAGTCCGCCACACAGCAGTGCGCAAAACTGGAGCAGTGCCTCAAGAATTTGCAGCGGTATGTTGCTTGAGGCACACACGGCGACGCGCATACAGCTGATGCCACCTGGTTTATTGTTGAATTCAGTCGAACTATTCATCGCGAATCCGGCAACGCAGCAGGCCAGCCGTGAATAGTCCTTTTTCCAGTATTGAACAAATCTCTTGTCTTTCTTCCGAAACGTACCTTCGGAAGAGCTACGTAGAGCAGTACACAAGGAAAGACTAGTTTTTCGCCGCAGGCACTGTGGTGAACAACGGAACACCAAAGTGCGGAATGGAAGTCCGTACAACCGACCGAGCCAGCGTCGCACTGACGTAACATCGAAATAAGCTAAACCAACGTGTTTGTATAGTGTGTGTTAAGCACCATATTTTGAATACTCCCTGATGTATGCATTTCTCGTCGCCTGGACGGCCTTCGCCACCTAGAAAGCACTTGCGACAGTACTGCAATGCGTTCTGTGTCACGTTGTGTTGGAAGCAGCGCTAAAAGGGTCAGCGGCGCAGAGTCCACTGCCCCTTCAGACACCCTGAAGAGCACTACACACTCAATAACCGTCACCCTCGGCCCACACAAATAGTATACAGGCTCTTCGGGTAGTCGAGCCATTTGTAGCAGTAGCTCGCAGAAAGGAGCCACTGCTGGAGCATCCAACAGGAAGCTCAGAATATCAACTGATACAATGCGTGCCTTATGAAGCGGCGATAATTCCAGTCCTGGTCCACGGGGCGTTTGCTGCGTCCGTCACGCCGGCAGCCAGTTATTGGCAAACGCCCCTGTGCAACAGCAAGCGCCTTGCGCTACTTTTCAGAATGCCACAAGCACTCTACCTGTTAAGCTATTTAACATGAATGTGTTGCATCCGCCCCTTAATTGCGCACTTCTCTCGACGGCTAAAACTGGCACTTCGAAACCCGGCGAAAGGGAGGCACGAAGGTGCGAAGGTAGTGGAACCACAACAGCAGTCGGAACTTCGTTGGTAGTGCTTCAAAAGTTTGAAACAGCGATGAATCCCGAGTTCTGCCATGAATTCATGTGCTTCCGCTTTCAGCACAATCACCGCATGAGCTACAGGTGATGAAAATCTCCGGACAGGCCACCCGCAGGCGGGCACTGCGTATCCGAATTCGTCACTGCAGTATGCCGTTTTGTGGTGCAAAATGCAGCTTTTAGCTGTGTGCCGATAGAGGCTCTGTCTGCCTCTCATGCCTTCGTGGGAGACTTGACACAAAACTGAGAAGACGCAGCACAACATACAACAGCGTATCATTAGCCAGCCCACGGACGGTCGGGTGATCAAGCAAGGTGCTAGTGCACTAAGCAGTTGAGGGAAGTACAAGATCTCACAAAAGGCAAGCAAGATAAATGACGGCGTTGCTTCGTCCTGCAGAAAACATTTGCCGCATGATGATACTGACCCAGCCATAAAGCCATTCCTAGGTGAGAAGAATAACATCAAGTGTGCTCAAAAGCATCCTCATGCGCTCAGTCCAGCAAATCGGCAATGAGTTCCAACTAGTGGAGAGAATCGAAACAAACTAGAAGGATCAGGGTGTGAAAAAAACACACTACACGACGGCCATGCGGCTTACGCTTCCTCCTGCAGCTGCGCGTCCGCTGCAGCTGGCTCGCCTGCTTCACCACTCGCACGCTCCGGAACCATCACTCTGCAGTACATATCCGCCAAAAACAAAATGCACGAATTTCCAAGCGGGTAGTTTGGTCAGGCAACACACAAGGACACCTGAGACAGCATTGCTGGCACCACACAGCCATACTGCCAAATTAACTGCATGGCGTCATGCATCCGGGGCAGGAAAATAATTCAAAGAGCATACGAGGGGCCGCCGGGGTTGGTTGCCATCGAAGGATTTCCCAAGTTGCCATTACCAACAGTTATCTGGTTTTTGCTGGCATCTCGACTCCGGCCAGCTGCACGAACAAGAGCGAAGTGACACCAAGCTCATTTCAGGCCACGCATCAAAGGCAGCGCATGTCTTACACCGAACTGCCCCAAAACAGAAGGGTAACATGTTAGAAGCACCCCTACGTGCAAGCCTGTCTTGCTCCCGTCGAGAGCGATGCCGTGGTTCCTGCGCACAATGGCCATGAAGACGATCCCCCTGAAACACGAAATGGCGTTCACAGTGAATGAATTGAAAGCACGTTCAGATGAATAATGACTCAGGAAAGAGTCGCTGGAGCATAAATTCCCACAAGTCCAGCAAGGCTTTTTCCACGCATGCACGTCACGAGGGTCCGTGTATCGATACAAACGTCGAGGGTTCACGACTAGACCTTCTGCGGATGCGGCGCAATTCCCACTTCTACCAAGGAGCAGCGTAGAAAAAAAGATATCATTAACTCTCCCCCCTTTGATGGACTGACACGGCTAAGGTCCAATGCCGTACAGACGACTGTCTACTCACTGAATAGCCAACAGTGGAACTTCGAGCCGCCAGCTTCGGCGTCCAGTCAAAAACGCCATCGGGCTGCTGCTGAAAAGAGACACAGGACAACAGACAGGAACGCTAGTCGTTTGCAAAAGGTTGGCGTAGGTGAGAAAACACTAAGCAACTCGGAAATAGCAATAGCGTACATCAAATCCCTCTTTAATATATAGATCCTTAAAAAGACCCCGAAGATATGCGTAGTCCGGGCGATCTTCAAAACGAAGCTGCCGACAATAGTTGAGATAGGTTGCGAATTCCGCTGCACCCAGGCATACACATCAGGGGAGACGCATGTCATACTAATTGCCGCTTTGGGTGCCTTTTGCCAACAGAAACAATTGGCTTGAGCTTCTCAATCGGAGGCCTTTTCGATAAGCAGTGTCCACTGCTACAGCCTATAGCGGAGCTTCCAGGAAATTGAATGCGGCTTCTCTTTCGACGGGCGCTTACGAGGATATCCTTTGCAGAGAACCTCGACTGGCGTAGACATCTTCTTCTCCATGATCTTATGATACTTTTCTTGTTTCGTATTCGCCTTTATACCTTGCCACGGGAGCGTCCCCGCTGCACGCACACCATATTACCCCCCTCCAACGAGCGCACTTTGCGCGCACTGAAAAATTCACTTACGACCATGAGAAGGACGCACTTCGACCAATGCAGCAAAACACTTGTATTCCGCTTCCTCGTTTTGTAGCTCTCACCTCTGCAAAAGTACATGAGGACATAGCCCACGGCCTCGAGGTCATCGCGTCTACTCTGTTCCGAACCAAGGTGCGCACTGATAGATGCATACCGCGCCGTCCCCGTCAAGTTCTTATTTTCCCTGTATGGAATGTGCTGATGGGTCTTCGAGTCACGGTATTTCTTCGCTAGTCCGTAGTCTATCATGTAAATCTGACCACACACAGTGACAGCACGAGGCCCCCCTGTCTTCGCAGTTAGACGCCCCAACAGCCCGCCTACACCTGAAGCCCTCGTACAAGTCGCTGGGATCCTGGGCTGATAACGCGCATAAAGCTGCCCGAGAAGGCCACTGCGCTAGAGGCGCACCAAGCTCTGGTGGGGACTGTTCACTCTCCCGATCAGGAAGTTGTCTGGCTTGATGTCGCGGTGAATGAAATTCTTGCTGTGCAAGTATTCAACGCGATCGAGCTGAGAAGAACACCCACGTGCACCATGTCGTTCATGCGACGATGCCACACCCTCTGGCATCCGCCATGACACCTTGCCCCCCTGCTGAAGCCTGCTAAGCATGATGCCCCCCCGAACCCCTTCGCACTGCGAATGCAATGAGCACTTTCAATTCCAAGAGACGTTCTGCGTAACCGTGCCACATAGAGCTCACCACTTGGTCAGCGATCAACAGAATGGTGCGAAGCGTGAACTGACGGCTGCAGAGGTTGAACAGGTCTTCGAGGCTTGGTCCAAGCAGTTCCATCACCATAATGTTGAAATCTGCTTCCGCATCACAGTAATATATCTGCGCGATACCTGGGGCTCCCTGCAAGTGCTTCAACAACTTGGACTCGTATATTAGCTGGGGATGCTTCGCCTTTGCGCTCTCGACCTTCATGGCCACTTCTTCGCCGGTTTGTACGTTCACGCCTGATCGCACAAAGGCGGCAAACCCCCCAACCAAAAATGTTCTTGTTCCATCCGCAGGTGCATGAAGGGCAACAGCAACCTGTCATGAACTCCAAGCCCCGTACTGACGCGGCATGTGTATTCCATATGCCCATGGGCAACCCCCCCGAAGCACTCCACTGTAGCAGATGCGTTGCAGGCGACTTGAACGGTGCGAGTCCCCCCCTACTGTCCAACCGACCTTTGTATATATCTCCAAAGGATCCGGAGCCTATTTTTCGGCCCAGTCGCCAGATGCCTCCCACCTTGGCATCTCTAAGAGGGTTTTGAGTTGCTTTTGAACCGTCTGCATGGTGCGCCATAGTGGCGAGCTTTTCATCGGTGGCTCCAATGCACCATATCAGCACTTCTTCCACCGCCAACTCTCCGCTGGGCGCCGCGTCAGCGACTGCCACTCCTTCCGTAGCACTCGAAGGGGCACCGCGAAACGGTGATGGTGGTCTTGATTCGAGCTTCGAACACCTACACCACGGATGTATATATCCCCTTTGAGGATCACGGCTGGCCGATTCGGTGCACCGCCTGATTAAGAAGAGAGGCTTGCCGTCAAAGTACAGGATGTATGCAGATAAATTCGACTGCCGCAGTCCTGGCCACTGTTTGTGCAGCGAGGTACAGACCTGACGCGCCCGCCTTGCAATCGGTATGCGCCTGATTAACCAGTGACAATCAAGCCACAACAAACGCTTTTCACGGGGGTGCGCCAGCCAATTCCTGTGCTCCGCTCTTCTGCAAAAGACGAGGTAAGAAAGATATGCTGTCCTGTAGGAAACAACATACGCAGCCCGAGACGAGAGACGCCTCCTGAAGCACCGCGATTTCTGGTCTCCCTCGTGTTTGGTGCAAGCCTCTAGTTACAAGAAGCAGTGCCGCAGACGAGGCATGCGAACACGAGATCGGATGCACTGCGCTTTAGTCGCGGCTGCGGGCGGCGTGTGCGAGTCGTGCCAAGCACCACGGGATTCGCACAGCGCTGCCAGTGCCGCGCCTGCCGCGGCTTCCCCCAGATACGCCTGTTGAACGCGATAAAAGCAGTGCGCCCCCTTGAGTCAGTGTGCCGTTTGTGTGGCAGGAGCCGAAAAGGCTCTAGAGTCACGCTGCTGTATGATGGCACACAAGCAATGGCGACGGAATGCCATCCTTGGGGGTACTTCTTCTAGAGGCCTGAACCACGGGACGGTAGCATCCGCACCCCCAGATTTCCCAGTGGCTGATGCGATGTTTTGGGGAAGCAACAACGGGGGAACAAACGGCTTGTGCATGCACAGGAATGCTCAAAAGCCCCGGGATTCTCCAAAGGGGGAAGCGAGCCCACGTCGTAGGCAGCAACAGGATGAGGGATGGCAATACCCCCGCATGCGTATACCCGCAGCTACTCGTATGTGACAAGGGAAGTATTAAACGCAGGGAGTCACAGCGCGACGCAGACGCCTGCAAACGACATGCTTCTGCCGGGTCAACGAATCCACGCCCAAGCAGAAGATTAGCTGATGAGTGGCAGGACTTAGCCAGCGTCGTGGCAATCAAAACTAATAAGGAATTTCAGTCTAATTAGAAGCGTTTGTAGAACAGGCCTCCAAGTTGAGGGCAGATCAGAGCCTCAGGAAAGTCAAGCGGCCGGCTGGCGCGGTGAGAAGCGCCGCCTGCACATCAGCACCGTGGCCACATGCTGCTGGCTGCCGGCAGCTGCGCAGCATGCAAAAAGACGTGGTTCTTTAATTATGATATGGAACATTTCTACGAATACTTCTACCTGAAGGAGCAATGCTGTGCGGAGTCTACTCAGCAAAATATAAGCCCACTTTACACCATCTCCCCGACCGGCTGCAACTTCGCCTCCACATTCCCTCTAGCATTTCCATCTTCAGCCCCCAGCAACAGAAGCAGCTTCCTTCTAAGAGTACAGGAATTTTAAAACAACCACTTGTTTGGTGTATCTGTTTTTGAAAAGGTAGCTGAACGAGAAGCATTATTCAATGTGTGCTCACTGACGCCATGTGGGGGGGGCATCGTTCACCGTCTCTGTAACTGTAACAAAGGTGCATCTACTCAACCTTTAATTTACTAGAAACACGCCACTAAGACTTACTTCTCCATTGGCGACGCGGCTTGGAGCTTTTTTGAACATTTGCTGTGAGCCGAAGGCACCTTTACCAAGCACGAATCCTTACTGTAACTTTCACCAAAGATCTTCTCAGGAAGGCGCTAAACTCCGAGCTCAGTACAAGCTTTATACAGCTATTGAGCACCTCCTCACAAGAGCTCCCCGATTAACTTTCTCTGTCCCCTCGTGTAAGAAGGCTGAGAGGAGAAGGTCAGCTAGGTTGCGCGTTGCGGTACCCTCTCAAATCTGTAAGGAGTCACAGTTATATGCGCATAGCACTTAGTGAACGCACATACAGCATTGAACCCTAATGTACCGAGATACCAATACTCTGCAATAAACTGTATATTGTAGCAGATAGATCAATTTGTCATTTCGTCTGCTATTCTTAGAAAAGTGTACCGATTGCAGTAGAAAATGTTGGTATAGCTTGGCGCGCTGCGGGTGTATCCAACAAAAGTAGTATTGTCTATTTGGAGACTTTCGGAAGAACTGCCTATGCAACATGTCTGTTTGTATGCCTTGCTTCGTTCAAAGTAGCTGTAAATGTTCGCAGTAGCTCAGAAGGTGCAGCTACGCGCACCCCAGCCGTCCGTCTCCCCCCATAGCCCACCTCTGACAGCTGGGAGCAGGCAAATGAGGGAGGCCCTCTGGTAGATCACTCGAATACCTTCCTTTTGAGTTTTTTGAGTCTGGATTTCAATGCCCCGTGACTGAGAACTTAGATAGCGCAGTCCAGAGTGGTTGTCGACGCAGTGGAATTCGGGTGTTCCTACATCATTTGTCTAATTTTAACAGAGTTTTGTGACTATTCCATCAGCTAAATTTCTTGAGCAAAAGCCTGAGAGAAAAAGCATCTGGCGATGGAGTTTGACGGCGGCAGAACGGGTGTTGAGGTGGCACAAGCCGGTCTGCTAGCAATTTGAAGTCAGGTACTCCATAGCTAGCACCAATTCGTGGTTCGTCAGCCAAGAAAATGTTTATGAATGCGCTGATGATATTACGCAGACCATAAAAGCATGATGGCTGTAAGGATGGGCAAGACTTGAAGAATTTATTGCCGTTTGGAGATGTACCTCACTGTACACCTCCAGACGGAGCGAAAGGGGTGCTCCTTGTGGATCGCCTATAGCAGGGGTAATCACTTTAATGATAGCTCTGCTCATGCAAAAAGTTTGTCTGCCTGAATGGATTACTGCAGTTACAGCCTTCAAACCCACCCTGACTAGTCGGTTTATGGCGAGTTGAGCTCAACAGCAAGCCTTAAGGGAACTCAAAAGGCCTACGCTGGGAAATAGATGAATGTGTTAGTGTAATGAGAAACATGAAGGTTTGACTTGCGAAAGCCCCAGCATTAGCGCACAAGTGCTTTATATGTGGATTTTCTCAGGCCTACGCGAAGTGGGATACTAAGAGGTAACAGAGTGCCCAGTGACTCAGGGATTAAGCCACCGACCAGTGCAGCATCTACAAATGATGAACTTCACGGCTTTGAGGCACCTGAGCTCACCTCATGCATTTTTGCGCGGAAAGAAAGGGCACAGGCGGGATTTAGAATCTGTGAATGTCGGGTTGTTTCAACTGACCCTAGCCTACATGGTCAGGCGAGCATTAAAACAAAGCCAAGGAAAGTCTTGCTTTTAGGTATTCAAAAGCAGCTCTTTCAAAATGCACCTGGTTTTTTAGTGGTGGATTGAGTCAGTTAATCCGAATGTGCCAGCGCATGCAAAAGCCAAAGAAATTAAGCATCAAAACTGAGCCCAGCTAAGGCAAACTGCTGGTCAAGCAAAGAAGGCTCACCAGGGAAACCAAAAGACCCTACGCATGATGCAACGGATTAAGGGAGCTACAGAGGATAGAAACACACTTAGGGGCATACCACGGGTGGAATATGCGCAGACACAGATTCGCACCAACTCCCAAGAATTGCTAGTGTTGCTTTACACTGCATCTGAGGTGCACCTGATCTCCAAGGAAAAGATGCAGAAGTGCAGTATGCTTCTGCACTTGTTAGCGCTGTTCGCTCAACTGGGTTTGCTAATGGATGGCAAAACGCAAGGATTGGCGAAAATGCGGCGGCGAAGCGCCACTTCAAATTGGAATAGTTTCCCATCAGCATGGTCCGTGGCTTGTTCTCAGCTGGACTCGTGCGCCACGACGCAATCCTAGGCAT